>NC_068911.1:130696003-131034753 GCF_023091745.1 Budorcas taxicolor
TTTGAAAATATTATTAGGTAAGTTTTAAAAACATATTTTTAAAAAAGGAAGTAGAGGTTGCCTGCCAGACGTCTATTTAGAAAGTTGTCTAAAGCCTCCAAAGTACTGTTCAAGTTAGCACTGGTAGAACAGGCACTTAAGATACCTAAGTCATATAACAGAGAGCAATTCTGTGTATCTGTGTTATCCTGAGAATCGTTTTGTGTTAATATCAATTTGGGCCAAAGAAACAACCTAGTTCCTACTACTTTTTTTTGGCACTTTGAGCAAAGGTCTTTTCTTTTCTTTTCTTTTTTTTTAGGTCTTTTCTTAATTTAGGGAAGCAAGCTGTCCTATGACATATTTCTACATTGTGGATAGGCTCTAGTTTCCATATTCCAATTTCTTTAGAGCAGTACTACCGGACTGAAATTTCTGTGTTGCTGAAAACATTCTGTATCTACACTGTCAAATATGGTAATCTCTAACCATGTGGGGCTATTTAGCACTTCAAATGTGGTTTCAGCAAGTGGTACTTGGAAAACTGGACAGGCACATGTAAAACAGTGAGATTAGAATATTAAAACACATCACATACAAAAATAAACTCAAAATGGTTTAAAGATCTAAATGTAAAATACGAAACCCTAAAACTTCTGTTAAGAGAACACAGTTGGTGCTCGCTTCAGCAGCACATATACTAAAACTGGAACGATACAGAGAAGATTAGATTAGCATGGCCCCTGCGCAAGGATGACATGCAAATTAGTGAAGTGTTCCATATTTTTTATAAGCAAGGTGAAAAGACAGCCTTCAGACTGGGAGAAAATATCAGCAAATGAAGCAACTGACAAACAACTAATCTCAAAAATATACAAGAAACTCCTGCAGCTCAATTCCAGAAAAATAAATGACCCAATCAAAAAATGAGCCAAAGAACTAAATAGACATTTCTCCTAAGAAGACATACAGATGGCTAACAAATACAGGAAAAGATGCTCAACATCACTCATTATCAGAGAAATGCAAATTAAAACCACAATGAGGTACCATTTCACACCAGTCAGAATGGCTGCGATCCAAAAGTCTACAAGCAATAAATGCTGGAGAGGGTGTGGAGAAAAGGGAACCCTCTTAAATTGTTGGTGGGAATGCAAACTAGTACAGCCACTATGGAGAACAGTGTGGAGATTCCTTAAAAAACTGGAAATAGAACTGCCTTCAGTTCAGTTCAGTTGCTCAGTCGTGTCCGACTCTTTGTGATCCCATCAATCGCAGCACGCCAGGCCTCCCTGTCCATCACCAACTCCCGGAGTTCACTCAGACTCATGTCCATCGAGTCAGTGATGCCATCCAGCCATCTCATCCTCTGTTGTCCCCTTCTCCTCCTGCCAATCCCTCCCAGCATCAGAGTCTTTTCCAATGAGTCAACTCTTCGCATGAGGTGGCCAAAGTACTGGAGTTTCAGCTTCAGCATCATTCCTTCCAAAGAAATCCCAGGGTTGATCTCCTTCAGAATGGACTGGTTGGATCTCCTTGCAGTCCAAGGGATTCTCAAAGAGTCTTCTCCAACACCACATTTCAAAAGCAGCAATTTTTCAGCGCCCAGCTTTCTTCACAGTCCAACTCTCACATTCATAAATGACCACAGGAAAAACCATAGCCTTGACTAGACAGACCTTTGTTGGCAAAGCAATGTCTCTGCTTTTCAATACGCTATCTAGGTTGGTCATAACTTTTCTTCCAAGGAGTAAGCGTCTTTTAATTTCATGGCTGCAGTCACCATCTGCAGTGATTTTGGAGCCCCCTCAAAATAAAGTCTGCCACTGTTTCCACTGTTTCCCAATCTATTTCCCATGAAATGATGGGACCAGATGCCATGATCTTCGTTTTCTGAATGCTGAGCTTTAAGCCAACTTTTTCGTTCTCCACTTTCACTTTCAAAAAGAGGCTTTTGAGTTCCTCTTCACTTTCTGCCATAAGGGTGGTGTCATCTGTATATCTGAGGTTATTGATATTTCTCCTGGCAATCTTGATTCCAGCTTGTGCTTCATCCAGCCCAGCATTTCTCATGATGTACTCTGCATATAAATTAAATAAGCAGGGTGACAATATACAGCCTTGACATACTCCTTTTCCTATTTGGAACCAGTCTCTTGCTCCATGTCCAGTTCTAACTGTTGCTTCCTGACCTGCACACAGGTTTCTCAAGAGGCAGGTCATGTGGTCTGGTATTCCCATCTCTTGAAGAATTTTCCACAGTTTATTGTGATCCACACAGGACCCAGCAATCCCACTGCTGGGCATACACACCAAGGAAACTAGAATTGATTGAGACACGTGTACCCCAATGTTCACTGCAGAACTGTTCATAATAGCCAGGACATGGAAGCAACCTAGATGTCCATCAGCAGATGAATGGATAAGAAAGCTGTGGTACATATACACAATGGAGTATTACTCAGCCATTAAAAAGAATACATTTGAATCAGTTCTAATGAGGTGGATGAAACTGGAGCCAATTATACAGAGTGAAGTAAGCCAGAAAGAAAAACACTAATACAGTATACTAACGCATATATATGGAATTTAGAAAGATGGTAACAATAACCCTGTAAGACAGCAAGACAGCAAAAGAGACACAGATGTATAGAACAGTCTTTTGGACTCTGTGGGAGAGGGAGAGGGTGGGATGATATGAGAGAATGGCATTGAAACACGTATAATATCATATAAGAATATCATATAAGAAACGAATTGCCAGTCTAGGTTCGGTGCAGGATACAGGATGCTTGGGGCTGGTGCACTGTGATGACCCAGAGGGATGGTATGGGGAGGGAGGTGGGAGGGGGGTTCAGGATTGGGAACACGTGTGCACCTGTGGTGGATTCATGTTGATGTGTGGCAAAACTAATACAATAATGTAAAGTAATTAGCCTCCAATTAAAATAAATAAATTTAAAAAAGAGAGAACACAAGTGAAACACTCTGACATAAATCACAGCAATATTTTCTTGGATCAGTCTTCTAAAGCAAAATAAAAGCAAAAATAAATAAGGTCTAATTAACGACTTCTGGACAGCAAAGGAAACCATAAACAAGATGAAAAGACAACCTACAGGATTGGAAGAATATATGGGAAGAATATCTTTGTAAACATGCAGCAAATAAGGGGTTAATATCCAAAATATACAAATGGCTCATATAACTCAATATCAAAAACAATCTAATAAAAAACGAGTAGAAGACTTGAACAGACATTTTTACAAAGAAGGCATACAGATGGCTAATATGTACACGAAAAGATGCTCAGCATCACTAATTATTAGAGAAATGCAAATCAAAACCACAATGAGATATCAACTAACACTTGTCAGTGAATGGTCATTATCAACAAGTCTACAAATAAATGTTGGCAAGGGTGTGGAGAAAAGGAAACTTTCTATACTGCTGCTGCTAAGTCGCTTCAGCCGTGTTCGACTCTGTGCGACCTCACAGACGGCAGCCCATCAGGCTCCCCCGGCCCTGGGATTCTCCAGGCAAGAACACTGGAACGGGTTGCCATTTCTTTCTCCAATGCATGAAAGTGAAAAGTGAAAGTGAAGTCGCTCAGTCGTGTCTGACTCTTGGCGACCCCATGGACTGCACCCTAACAGGCTCCTCCATCCATGGGATTTTTCAGGCAAGAGTACTGGAGTAGTATGCCATTGCCTATACTGCTGGTGGGTTGTAAACTGGTGCAGCCACTATTGAAAACAGTATGGAAGTTCCTTAGTTAACTAAGAATAGAACTTCTACATGATCCAGCAATTCTACTCCTGGGTATGTATCTGGAAAAAAAAAAAGAAGACACTAATTTGAAAAGATAAATGCACCCCAATGTTCATAGCAGCGCTATTTACAGCAGCCGAAAAATAATCCAAATGCCATTCAATAGAAAACCAGATTAATACACACAGTGGAGTATTATTCACCCATAAAAAAGAATGAAATATTGCCAGTTCCAGCAACATAGATTGACCTAGAGAATATTATTATGCTTAATGAGATGAGTCAAGACAGAAAAAGACAAACACAATATAATACCTCTTATAAGTGGAATCTAAAAAAAAATACAAATGTATATAAAAAACAGAAACAGACTCACAGACATAGAAAACAAACTTGTGGTTACCCAAGGGGTGAGGGAAGGAATGACAAATCAGGGGTATGGAATTAACAGATATGAACTACTATATATAAAATAGATATGCAACAAGGATTTATTGTATAGCACAGGGAATTATAGCTATTATAATAACCTATAATGGAAAATCTGCAAAAGTACTGAATCAGTATGCTGTGTACCTGAAACTAACACAATACTATAAATTAACTATACCTCAGTTAAAAATAGAAATGTGGCTAGTTGCAACTGAGGAATTGAATTTTAAACATTTAATTTTAATTATTCAAGATTGAAATTAGAATCTTGTGGGTGACCAGGTTGGGAACAGCATGATTCTAGGGGTTCAAACCTGTCTGGTTTGCTAAACTACAGACAGGCCAGGTTTTCTTTGGCCTGTTCAATAGTGTCTAATACCACTTAATATCATTCACTGCTATATTATCAGTGTCTAGAATATTGGTTAGCACATGACAGATGCTCAACAAATATTTGGTAAATGAATGAAATATACTGTGGTAATATACAGCTATTCATACCTAAGCTACTATTCATAGCTTACTGGTAATATGTCCTGGTTCTTTCATAAAAAATAGAGAAGTGAAGTTAAACTGTTCTCTGTATATGGAATTGCTTGATTGAAGGTTCAATATGCCTAGAGAGAACAAGAGTGGTGCTAATTCATTATGGCTCCAAGAAAAAATATAAGTAGTTATATATGAATAACATGTTGATTATTATGGGAATATTGAAGGAAGACCATGCAATGGCAGGAATTTGGTAAGGATACAGATAAGAGTTGATGAGAATAAAAACAGGGAAAAAACCCACCTCAGATTAAAAAAACTAAATTCAGATTTTATGCATGACTACAGGATGGAAACTGAAGATAGAGAAGCCTTGAATAAATATACAGTAATCTGGTTAGGCAATAATAGAGCTTAGAAAAGGGATGTGGCAGTGGAAAGAGAAATGAGTATATCATTTTTAGCAAGTTAGTGAACTGAGAAAGGAATACATAACAGTATAAATAGATCATGTGGCTTAAACAGGTCAGAAAAATAACAGGTATTGTTTTGATTTCAGGGGATAAGATGAGCAAACTAACATAAAAGAGGTGAGGATCCTGAAAATAAAATGTAAGAAATTATATATTCATGATTTTCAGTTTGAGGAGGTAGTGAACATTCATCCAGGTGGTGTTGATTTAGAGTTAAAATAGGGAGAGAATCAAAGGACTAGATCAGAGTCACTTAAAAACTACCAAAATGCAGAATAAAATTGAAAACTCCCTTGGAAAACAACTTAGAGGGCAAAGAGAATCATGCCATGATTAGTTGGTAAAAGAGGAATATATTTTTTTTTGAAAGAGACACTGAAATATCAAACACAGTGCAAAGAAAGAGAGCCACATGTAAGAATGAGTAAAATCTGAGCACAGGCTAGTTGACAGTACTGAATTAAAGAGAATCTAAGAGGACAAGAACTATGACAAAATCCTTGAGATTTGGTTGCTGCTGCTGCTAAGGCGCTTCAGTTGTGTCCCACTCTGTGCGACCCCAGAGACGGTAGCCCACCAGGCTCCCCCATCCCTGGGATTCTCCAGGCAAGAACACTGGAGTGGGTTCAGCAAATCTTGACAGTGTATCTTAGATAAGTGCTTTGGCTAGATGTCAGTAATGAAGGAACAGTAATCTCATATGAGTTAAAAAGATACCCCTATACTCCTCCTTCATGCCTTTCCAAAACAGACAAATTTAAAATATTGTTA
Source organism: Budorcas taxicolor (assembly GCF_023091745.1). Taxonomy (NCBI): domain Eukaryota; kingdom Metazoa; phylum Chordata; class Mammalia; order Artiodactyla; family Bovidae; genus Budorcas; species Budorcas taxicolor. Next base: position 130,701,919 of record NC_068911.1, read on the forward strand.
GTGAAGTATGGAATACAAAATCTATTGCTTATTATCCTGTGTCCTGAAAGTGGGGAAAAATGTCATCAAAAAAAGCTCAGAAAACAATTCTGTAAGGTATTAAGGTTTGATAAGCTGAATCTTATGTTATGAAAAGTAAGATGCCCATGTTTTGTGTTTTTGATGCCATGTTTTACATCTTCATGTTTATCCTTTCACTGTTTAATGTAGTTATAAGTTGATTTTTACAATTTTTTGTCTTTTACTCTTAGTACTAGCTTATTTAAGTGGTTGCTCCACAGTGTTTACTATATATTTGCCTTTACTGGTGGACTTCTTCTTTCCTATAGATTCTTACTTCTTGTGGCCCTTTCCACTTAAAAAAGACCCTTTAACATTCCAGGTTTAGTATTGCTGAATTCTTTTAGTTTTAGGTTGTCTGAAAATTACATTATCTCTTAGCTCAGTTGGTAAAGACTCTGCCTGCAGTGCAGGAGACCTGGGTTTGACCCCTGGGTCGGCAAGATCCCCTGGAAAAGGAAATGGCAACACACTCCAGTATTCTTCCCTGGAGAATCCCATGGACAGAGGAGCCTGGCAGGCTACAGTCCATGGGGTCGCAAGAGTGGACATGACTTAGCAACTAATCCCTCCCCCCATCCTGCTCCCCTTCTATTCTAAATGATAATCTTGCTTGGTTGAGTGTCCTAGGTTGCAGGTTTTCCCCTTTCAGTACTTTGAATATATTATGCCACTCCCTTCTGGCCTGCAAAATTTCTGCAGAGAAATCAGTTGATAGCCTTATGGGAGTTCCCTTGAACTGAATGTTTTCTTGCTGCCTTTGGAATCATCTCATTATCTTTGACCTTTGCCATTTTAATTATGATGTATCTTGGTGTGAGTCTGTTTAGGTTCATTTTATTTGGGATCCTCTGTGGTTCTCGTACCTGGACATCTGTTTCCTTCTTTAGATTTGGTAAGTTTCCAGCCATAATTTCAGGTAGTATGTTTTCAACTCCTCTCTCTCATCTCCTTATAATGTGAATGTTTTCATACTTGATGTTATCCTAGAGGTCCCTTAAACTGTTCTCATTTTCAAAATTTCTTTTTTGCTGTTCAGATTGAAGGATTTCCATTATTCTACCTTCTAGATCACTTAGGCATCACCTAGTCTGCTGTTAATTTCCTCTAGTTGTTTTTCATTTGTCATATTCAGTTCTGATTCTTTTTCATATTTGCTAGTTCTTTGTTAAAACTGGCACTGTGCTAATCAATTCTTTCCTCTAATTCAGTTAGCATTCTTATTACTAATGCTCAAACTCTAATTCTGAGTTTGTCTTCTTTGTGTCAGATCCCAGGGCTGCTGCTGCTACTGCTAAGTCACTTCAGTTGTGTCCAACTCTGTGCGACCCCATAGACGGCAGCCCACCAGGCTCCCCCGTCCCTGGGATTCTCCAGGCAAGAACACTGGAGTAGGTCGCCATTTCCTTCTCCAATGCATGAAAGTGAAAAGTCAAAAGTGAAGTCGCTCAGCCGTGTCCGACCCTCAGCGACCCCATGGACTACAGCCTACCAGGCTCCTCCATCCATGGGATTTTCCAGGCAGGATGGAGTGGGGTGCCATTGCCTTCTCCTTCCCAGAGCTGGGGGAACCCAAAATGTGGACTGAACTTCACTCTCCAGGGAGTAAGTCTGTATAATTCCTGTGAGCCTGTGTAATCCCTCTCCTCTTCCATCTTCCCCTCCCAGGTGTGCAGGTCCTGACCTGATCATTTCTCTTTTTTTCCTACCTGATTTCATCTGGACCTTGGATTTTTCTTACAACCTTAGTTGCATTAATATAGCTGTCTTTCTGCCAGATGACTTATAGTTTGTTTTCAGTGAGAACTGTTCCACATGTAGATGTATCTTTGAGGTGTTTGTGGCGGGAGGTGAGCTCCACATTTTCCTACTCTACCATTTTGATCTCTCTTTCGGCTCTTTTAATCCAGGAACTCCTGTCATTAACTCCCTACAGAATTTTCTTGTATTAATTTTTTTGCTAATTTTCTCCAAGCCATTTTCTCTTTTTCCATAATTAATATTTGACTTCTTGAATTATCTTCTGATTTTATTCTTTTCTCTATTGTTACTCACCTCTGTCTTTAGAAAAATTTATTTACAACTTTTCTATAAATCTGAAATTATCAATATTTCAAAATAAAAACCTAAAAAATTAAGACTAAGAGGTTTAGAAAAAACAAAAGTATTTTCTGGGATGACTACACATGGACCACGTCTCATAAATTTTTTCTTATCTCTGAGAGGATATTATAGCTTCTTTGATTTTTTTTTTTTTTGCTCCCTGAATTATATGTTTCTTCTGAATTCCTTTTTTTTTTCCTGTTTTGGTCTCTCATTCTGAAGGCTTTCTTCTTCATTTATTTTTGGCTGTGCTGGGTCTTTGTTGTTGTGTGTGGGCTTTCATAGTTGTGGCTCACCGGCTTAGGTTCTGCATGTGGAATCTTTCCTGACCAGGGACTGAACTGGTGTCCCCTGCATTAGCAGGCCGATTCTTATCCATTGTACTACCAGGGAAGTCCCTGAATGCTTCCTTCTGTGACTGAACATCCATATTTAATAAGGCAGACTAAAGTCCTAATGGGAAGTTCTTTGTGAATGATGGGTTTGTCATTGAGCTTCACAGTAGGTATTTCAGAGGGCCAGTCAACTTTTTCTCAGTGGTGTCAAGCATGCAGTAACAACAACTTAAATTCTTTCCATTGTATTAACAGCTTCATATAGTGTTTATTTTTACACTGGCTAGCAACTACTTCATTATTCCTCTTTTTTAGCTTGTAATTATTGGGAATATGGGATACATTTTTAAAAATTTAATTTCCTCTTATATAACATCCTTTATACATAATACATGTATATACTATTTATCCTTATCTTTGATGCAGTGTCATATTCAAATAGTTTTTCAGTGTGTACTTTACGGTTTCAGTTCAGTCCCTCAATCGTGTCTGACTCTTTGTGACCCCAGGAACCACAGCATGCCAGGCCTCCCTGTCCATCACCAACTGCCACAGTCCACCCAAACCCATGTCCATTGAGTGGGTGATGCCATCCAACTATCTTATCCTCTGTCGTCCCCTTCTCCTCCTGCCCTCCATTGTTCCCAGCATCAAGATCTTTTCAAATGAGTCAGCTCTTCGCATCAGGTGGCCAAAGGATTGGAGTTTCAGCTTCAACATCAGTCCTTCCAATGAACACCCAGGACTGATCTCCTTTAGAATGGACTGGTTGGATCTCCTTGCAGTCCAAGGGACACTCAAGAGTCTTCTCCAAAACCACAGTTCAAAAGCATCAATTCTTCGGTGCTCAGCTTTCTTCACAGTCCAACTCTCACATCCATACATGACCACTGGAAAAACCATAACCTTGACTAGACGGACCTTTGTTGACTAAGTAATGTCTCTGCTTTTTAATATGCTGTCTAGGTTGGTCATAACTTTCCTTCCAAGGAGTAAGCGTCTTTTAATTTCATGGCTGCAATCACCATCTGCAGTGATATTGGAACCTAAAAAAATTAAAGTCGGCCACTGTTTCCCCATCTATTTGCCAGGAAGTGATGGGACCGGATGCCATGATCTTAGTTTTCTGAATGTTGAGCTTTAAGCCAACTTTTTCACTCTCTTCTTTCACTTTCATCAAGAGGCTCTTTAATTCTTCTTCACTTTCTGCCTTAAGGGTGGTGTCATCTGCACATCTGAGGTTATTGATATTTCTCCCGGCAATCCTGATTCCAGCTTGTGCTTCCTCCAGCGCAGCGTTTCTCATGATGTACTCTGCACATAAGTTAAATAAGCAGGGTGACAATATACAGCCTTGACATACTCCTTTCCCTATTTGGAACCAGTCTGTTGTTCCATGTTCAGTTCTAATTGTTGCTTCCTGACCTGTGGTCTCTCCATGACAATTCTAAAAATTGGTTTCATGAGTCTTTGATTCTCTTTATTGTTCTCTGTCTCCTTTGAGGCTATCTATAGTTAGACCTATGCACAGTAAATGAAAATTTTTCTCTTCCTGTATGTTTGGAGGTGCAAAGCACAGGTTTTTTAATGTTCCTGCCCTCAGAATGCAATATCCCTTTACAACTGTCCTCTTCTACCCTTAGGATCAGCTGAACATGAGAGAATTTCAATCTCTAATTGCTTTATAAGAAGTGTTAATGATACTGACATGAGGAAATGGTTAGGAAAAAGATAGCAGTGGAATTTTTCTATAAAGTAGAGATAGTTGTTAATGTTTAGGTGAGTGCCCATTATGGGTCTCTGAGCTAGAAACAGGCAGTGGTAGTAGGTAAAATCTCTTTCCAATTTACTTTTGAATCACTTGGTCTTATCAATGGGTAAGGTGGAACAGGTGTTTTTCATTCAAGCCCAATCAGCGCTTTAATTAGAAGAACTTCCTCATAGCCTGGCAGTTGGTTAAATATCATTCTTAATAATAAACGTTTTCATGAATAGCTAGTATGCTGCTTTTGCTAATTCACTTCAGTCGTGTCTGACTCTGTGCGACCCCATAGATGTCAGCCCACCAGGCTCCCCCATCCGTGGGATTCTCCAGGCAAGAACACTGGAATGGGTAGCCATTTCCTTTTCCAGTGCATGAAAGTGAAAAATGAAGTCACTCAGTCGTGTACGACTCTTCACGACCCCATGGACTGCAGCCTACCAGACTCCTCCGCCCATGGGATTTTCCAGGCAAGAGTATTGGAGTGGGGTGCCATTGCCTTCTCCAGAATAGCTAGTATACTTCAGAGTTAAATAAAAAGAACATTTAAAGGTGAACTTCTAATTATAATTAACTCACTTTCCAGTATCTCAATTAAGGCTCATAAAAATAAACTTATTAGATGCCTAAACTAATGCAAAAATGGAAAAACATCATAAGGAAATAGAGATACTTTATAATCCTCTACTTATACCTTTATTACCAAGGGATTTGATATTCATATTAAAAGTTTTGACTGCCCAAATAGACAAAGATTTTCTTTTTGTTCCTTTTAAATTTTATTTTTAATTGGAGGATAATTTCTTCCCTTTTGAAACTTCCTCCCACCTCACTCCCCATCCCACCCCTCTTAAGTTGTCAAAGAGCACTGGCTTTGGGTTCCCTGCTGCTGCTGCTGCTAAGTCGCTTCAGTCGTGTCCGACCTGCATCATATAGCAAATTCCCACTGGCTATCTATTTTATATATGGTAATATATATGTTTCAGGGCTACTCTCTCAAAACATCCCACCTCCTCCTTCCCCCACTGTGTGCACAGACCTGTCGTTTTGTCTGTGTCTCCTTTGCTGCCCTGAAAATAGGTTCATCAGTACCATCTTTCTAAATTCCATATATATGCATTAATATATGATATCTGTCTTTCTCTTTCTGACTTACATCACTCGTATAATAGGCTCTAGGTTCATCCACCTCATTAGAACTGATTCAAATGTGTTCTTTTTATAGCTGAGTAATATTCCATTGTGTATATGCACCACAACTTTACCTATTCATCTGCTGATGGAGATCTATATTGCTTCCATGTCCTAGCTATTGTAAACAGTGCTGCAATGAACATTGGGGTACACTGTCTTTTTTGATTATGATTTCCTCAGGGTATGTGCCCAGTAGCAGGACTGCAGGGTCATATGGTAGTTTTATCCCTAGTTTTTAAAGGAATTTCCATACTGTTCTCCATAGTAGCTGTATCAATTTGCATTCCTGTCAACAGTGCAAGAGGGTTCCCTTTTCTCCACACCCTTTCTAGTATTTACTCTTGAGTTTTTGATGATGGCCATTCTGCCTTTTTGTCTTTTATTCTTTTCTACATTCTGCCTTTGTTCCTTACTATAGTCTAGTTCTGGTGGCTCAGAGGTTAAAGTGTCTGCCTGGGATGCAGGAGACCCGGGTTCGATCCCTGGGTCGGGAAGATCCCCTGGAGAAGGAAATGGCAACCCACTCCAGTATTCTTGCCTGGAGAATCCCATAGAGGGAGAGCCTGGTAGGCTACAGTCCATGGGGTCACAAAGAGTCTGACACGACTTCACTTTCACTTTCACAGTCAAGTTCAGCGGGATAATTTTGACATTATATGATTTTGTTTTACTGATTTTAAAAATTAATTCTGTATAAAAGATGTGACTCCGTTGAATCAGGGAATGATATCCTAATTAATGGGATTCCATGTTGCTCAGACAGTGAAGAATCTGCCTGCAATGCAGGAGACCCAGGTTCAATCCCTAGGTCAGGAAGATCCCCTGGAGAAGGGAATGGCTACACACTCCAGTACTCTTGCCTGGAGAATTCCAAGGACAGAGGAGCCTGGTAGCTATAGTCCTTGGGGTTGCAAAAGAGTTGGACATGACTCGGTGACCAAATAACAACTCTAATTAATACCATATTAACCAACTAGTTTCTATATTGGTCTGCTTTAAAATATTTAATTTGATAGAGTACAGTAACCTGTGGCTTACAGTCAATGAGTAGTTTCTGACAGTCATTTATAATGGTTAGACTTGTGCTCTGAATAAGGTCTGTATTTTATTGATTAGATTTGTTCTTTAAAGACAGCTTTGACATATGAAATTCTACTTTTGTATGTATACAATTAACATCATTAAAATTATAATAATTAAGAGTTTTAAAAATGACTTACACTTTTAAAAACAATACATTTAAATTCTTTCAAGGAGTATTTCTGCTTTTCTATATTTTAAGTCAACAAGATTTTTGGTACACCAGGGAAAATTTGCTTAGGAAGAATAAAGGTTAATGTTGCAGATGTCACTATTTTAATATTAGACTCCTTAAATAAATTTTAGGATAAGATTGTCTATTGATTTAACGTTTGTAGATTAATATTTCTATAATACAAGTGCATTATAAAAAAAAGATAATTTTCCATACAGTAAAACTTGTACAGTGAAGTATTTCTACAAATACTTCATATAGTTGTATAGTTTTAGAACACTATAGAGTTGGACTTTCTGTTCCTGAATGGGGCACCATTTTCTATTGAGTGCCATCAAATCACCTAAAAAAGAATACTGAGTATGAGATACATAGAACATTCAACCATGAAAGATAAAACAGGATGTACAAAACTACACAAAACCCCTGTGTTCCAGTTTTGATTCTGCAGTTTAATTGAATTTTCTCTTTTCCCTTTATCTCTAACAAAAGAAAAATTGTTGAGTTTTTTTCTGCTCCTCAACTCAGGCTTTGTATGATTCTGTAGTTCTAAATTAAAAATAAAACTTGCCAGGGACTTTCCCGGTGGTCTAGTGGTAAAGATTCTGTGCTTCCAATGAGGGGGTATGAGTTTGATCCCTGGTCAGGGAACTAAGATCCTATGTGTGGCACAGCGAAAGAATAAAAGTAAATAAGTAAATAAAAATAAAACATGCCAAACCTCATTGATTCTGAGATAAACATCTTTTCATATTTCAAAAACCCTGCATCAGGATACACGGCTTTCTTCTTTCATACTGATATATAAGATGATAATGCATGATATCTCAGATTTGAGGACATCTAATTACAGTTGTGTGAGATGTGGGCTTTGGAGTAAGCTAGTTAACTACAACAGTTCATAACTCTTCAACTCTTACCAAGTCCTGAAACCTTAACTTTGCAGTACCAAAATCTTCCCTAGGCTGTATCGCACGTGATAACCAGAATTACTATAAGCCTTAACAAGATGGATTAAGTAAAAACAGAATCAAGTCAGTGATTTTGTTCCCCTTTAGCCTGTGATATAGTAGAGCAAAGATCTATGTCAAAATAGAAAGGGTAAAGTTCCTCTTAGCAGCATTTCTCTAGTCATGCAACAGGCAGGTTTCTGACTCCAGTTTTATGCTTATGTGCACAAAGAAAGGTATTTATTTATACCTCTGTTTTGATTTATATTCAACATTTATATAATTTTATATAATAAAGAGTAAGATAACATTTTCTCTGCACAGTTTCTGCATTTCTTAGTCACACATATAAGAAAATATAGAAAAGGATACACTCTTAAACTAGAAGAATAAAACTTTAAATTAAGAATATTTAACATTTATATTCTTTAGAAATTTCTCCTTTCTGAATACCACTCTATCCTCTATTGGAATTATTCAACAAGTACAACTTCAATCATTTGTATGTGTATATATATACAAATATATACACCCACACACACATATATATAATGTGTATGTATGTAATATATAATCTGCAACTGATTATCTAATATGGCATAGCTATTTTAAGAGAGGTATATCTGGAGAAAGTATCAACACTGTAAGTTTGTTTTAGATGATTTTGATCCTATGATGAACTTCCTATAAATAACATTTACTAACACTTTAGGCTTTGGCATTAGGTCAAAATTATGGTTTTAATTCATGTTTGCAGTGCAGTAGCAACAGCAGTGAAGAAATGAAGTAAAGGCAAGAGGGGATATGAAAGACTCTTTAAAGTAGGCTGAGTTCCAATGTATGGGATGGGTCAGAAGCAAAAATATGAGTGTGAAATAGCTAACCTCCATCATTTTATTGTAAAGAATATACTGCAAGCAAGAGTCATACTTCCATCATAACAGTTCATCAGTTTGGGTTCTTTACTAGACATATAGTCACATTTCCCAAAAGTGAAGAACCTAGGTCACATGGGAAGAAGCAGGATAAGGCAGTTGAAATGTACTAAATATATAAAGGGATCTAACTACATTACCACTCTTGGCCTGGATCTAATTTAAGATGCATGAGCACAATTCCCAAACTGGAAGAATAGATCATTATAATAACTACTTTCATTTCCCCGTAAATGTTACATGTCACTAACGTAATAAAACTCTGAATATATGGACTATCTAGGCAAATTACAGAGAGTAGATTAGAAGTTAACAGGGACTGGGGAGAGAGAAGAGCAGAAAGTTATTGCTTAATGGGTACAGAGTTTCTATTTGGGGTGATGACAAAGTTTGGTACTAGATACTGGTGACTATGGTTGCATAGCAATGTGGATATAATTAATAGCACTTAGTTGTATATTTAAAAATGAAAGATCTTAAGTCATATATATTTTACTCTACAGTAAATTAAAACTTTTGACCATGTGTGGTTTATAACTTCTTCAAAACTAACAGAAGTGAAGTGAAGTGAAAGTTGCTCAGTCATGTCAAACTCTTTGTGACCCTGTGGACTGCAGCCTGCCAGGCTCTTTTGTTCATGGAATTCTCCAGGCAAGAATACTAGAGTGGGTAGCTATTTCCTTCTAGGGGATCTTCCCAACCCAGGGATTAAACTCAGACCTCCTGTATTGCAGGTGGATTCTTTATCATCTGGGCCATCAGGGAAGCCCTTTTCATCATCCTAAATAGAAACTCTGTACTGATTAAGCATTAACTTTCTATTCTTCTCTCTCCCCAAAACTAACAGAAATTATAGCCAACTTAGAACTGTATTTCCTTCATATGAAAGAATTCATTAATCCTGTACTTCAGATCACAAATGAGATATAAATATCCAAACCTGTTTCTTTTCAGAAAAGAATTTGGAAACTGTGAAATATGACTTAAGAACAACAACAACAAAAAATCAAAACAAGCTTCTTACTTTAATTGGTTCAGGTTGCATCACTGGTGCAGGCATAGCAATGGCACTTGAAGCATAAACCTGGTGATATGTTGCTTGAACTCCATGGTCAGAATAAGGCTAAAATTAAAAAAAATTTAAAAATATTGCTTTTCATTAATTAAAAATATTTATTCAGTATTACAATTTTCTAGGCATTTTGCTACATAATGGAGAAACACAGATGAGAAACACATTCTCTATCTTTAATTATAGACTGGTCTGGGACAGACTAATCAAAATGTATGACATTTTTCATAGAGATGTATGGGGGAAAACAAAGTCCCATGAATAGGGATGCATGGGGAAAAGAAAACAATTAATGTAGCTTTAGAAAGCTGGGGGAGGTGATCAGGGGATGTTTTCTAGTGGAGTTTATGCTAGAATTTGAAAAATTAAGGAATGAGGTAGGAATAGTATATGAAAAGGTAGAGGCAACTAAGAATACCTATCTGTGTATGTTGTTTGGTATGGCTGGAAGGAAGAATATACACTGACTGATAGCTGAAAGGTGAGGCAGTAGAGTAATAGACAGGAAAGAGATCATGTAAAAGCAGATTAATGGCTTGTCCAACAGATGGTGGCACCATTCACTGATATATGGAATACAAGAAAAGCAAGTTTGACGTTGATGTAACTGTGTGGAGGTTAGAAAGAAGTTTGTAACACATAAAATCTGAGGTATTTGTAGGACTTCTATTACAGGTATATAGTCACTCAAAAGCTGGATGGCTCTAAAGAAGCACTAACAAAAATGTGAACTAAATGTTAATTAAAATTAAGATAGTCAGAAGGTACAAACTTCCAGTTATAGCTAAGTAAGTACTAGGGCTGTAATGTACAACATGATAAATATAATTAACATTGCTGGATGTTATATAGGAAAGTTGTCAAGAGAATAAATCCTAAGACTTCTCATCACATACAATTTTTTCCTATTTCTTTAATTTTATATGTGATGATGGGTATTCACCAAGCTTGTTGTGATAATCCTTTAATAATATGTATGAATCAAATCATTATGCTGTACATCTTAAGCTTACACACCACTGTATGTCAATTATATCTCAATAAAACTGAAAGAAAAATTTTCAGTAGCCATGTTAGAAAAGTAAAAAAAAAAAGTAAAATTAATTTCCAGTAACAGATTTTATTTAAACATATGAAAATATATCAGTGTACTCAACATAAAGCCAGATAAATTTTACATTCATTTTCACACTATGTCATTAAAACTTGGTGTGTATTTTGCACTTACAACACACCTCAGTTCTGACTAGCCACATTTCAACAGCTGCATGTGGTAATGGCTATTGTTGTACTGAACAGTGCAGGTCTAAAATTCAGAAGTGAGGCTGGGGCTAGAGACATGAGTGTGGATAACATCAGAGTATGTAGGGTGAAAGAATGAATGAAGAATCAAAAAAGAAATCATGGGGAGAAAAAGATCAGCTTACATAGGAAAGTAAGAGGAGGTAAAAGGATTGGCAGAAGAGAGCAGTATCATGGAAGGCAAAGGTAGGAAGAATTTCAAGGAGTATATCCAATGTCGCTGAGAGGTCAAGTAAGACTGAAAAGAAAAGGAAAATATTTGGCAATTAGGGAGTCACTAAGGATCTTTATCCAAGGCAGCTTCAGCAGAAAGGTAATGAAGCAGACTTTAGCAGGTAAGGGAAGAACAGGTAGTGAGGCAGTGGAAATATTAAATGTAGATTACTTTTTTCAAGGGCTCCCCAGGTGGCTCTTTGCATCAGTGGTAAAGAGTCTGCCTGTCAATGTAGACAACACAGAAGACCTGGATTCAATCCCTGGGTCAGGATGATCCCTTGGAGGAGGAAATGGCAACCCACTTCAGTATTCTTGCCTAGAAAATCCAATGGACAGAGGAGGCTGGCAGGCTACAGTCCACAGGGTTGCAAAGAGTTGGACACAATTGAGCACACATTTTTCAAGCTTGGCTTTGAAAGGTAGAAGAGCATAAGGGCATTGATGGGGGCGTGTCACAGTATAGTTTTTAACTGTCTCCTACCAGGTGTTAGGGACTATAGCAAGAACCTTGTATACAAGGTTCTCATCTCATCTTTGCATGAATCCTGCAAAATAGATTTTCCTAATGTCTTTATTGGCTCAGAGGTTAAAGCGTCTGCCTCCAGTGAGGGAGACCCGGGTTTGATCCCTGGGTTGGGAAGATACCCTGGAGAAGGAAATGGTAACCCACTCCAGTATTCTTGCCTGGAGAATCCCATGGACGGAGAAGCCTGATAGGCTACAGTCCACGGGGTCGCAAAGAGTCAGACACGACTGAGCGGTAAGGTGAGGTGAGGTGAGATATTATGAAACCAACACTGTGAAGAGTTAAGTAATGACTCAAAGTAACGTACTAGTAAATACTAGGTAAAGCTCTGAACCAATGGAGAGAAAATGTCTTAAAATACATGAGAAAAGAAGGAATGAGGTGGAATGAGGAATGAGGTCCCTGAGGAATAGGGAAGTTATAGTATCAAGAGTAAAGAGTAGAAATAACCTTGAACAAGACAGGTTACTAAACAAATGTAAGAAGCTAAGGATGAGTTATGAGTCAGTTGTATGTTGTGGACTGGAAGCTGAGCTGGTTTCCACAAAATGGTTTCTATTTATTCTGTTAAGTAGAAGGCACTATATTCTAAGAGTAAAGGGGGAAATAGTCATTGAAATAAGTGAGAAATAATTTTAATTTATTTTTATATTTTAGAAGAGCTATCAACTCATAACAACAAGCCCTGTGTTTTCTAATTTTAGAGGAAAAAACACTTAAAATATAAACCAACCCATTCAATTAATTTATATTAGACACGTATCTTTTGCCAGAAATAATATTAAAATAAAAATATGCTTAAAACATTCTGTATTGAAGTATCATAAAAATTAATGGCACAAGTTATAAGTTAACATGAAATATTTCCAGAAATATCTTATTTTATTCCACTAAACAGTGAAATATAACTTGGTAAGTTATCTGATGTCAACATTAAGACTATGGTTCAGTGCCGAAAATAGATAATGGCTAAAAGGTGAAGTCGCTCAGTCGTGTCCAACTCTTTGCGACTCCATGGACTGTAGCCTACCAGGCTCCTCTGTCCATGGGATTCCCCAGGCAAGAATACTGGAGTGGGTTGCCATTTCCTTCTCCAGGGGATCTTCCTGACCCAGGGATCGAACCCAGGCCTCCCACATTGGAGGCAGATGCTTTAACCTCTAAAAACATAATGTAAAAGCATTCTTAACTCACTGCCACCCTCCTTGAAAATCAGAAAAAAACAAAAAGAACAAAAGATAGATTTTTAAAATGTCATCATCAAGTAAACATGGATGTGCTCATGAATCCCAAATGACAAGGTAGTTCAGTTTAGTCGCTCAGTTGTGTCCAACTCTTTGTGATCCCATGAACCACAGGACGCCAGGCCTCCCTATCTATCACCAACTGCCGGAGGCTACCCAAACCCATGTCCAAGGAGTTGGTGATGCCATCCAACCATCTCATCCTCTGTCGTTCCCTTCTCCTGCCCTCAATCATTCCCAGCATCAGGGTCTTTTCAAATGAGTCAGCTCTTCGCATCAGGTGGCCAAAGGACTGAAGTTTCAGCTTCAACATCAGTCCTTCCAATGAACACCCAGGACTGATCTCCTTTACAATGGACTGGTTGGATCTCCTTGCAGTCCAAGGAACTCTTAGCAGTCTTCTCCAACATCATGGTTCAAAAGCATCAATTCTTCGGTGCTCAGCTTTCTTTATAGTCCAACTCTCACATCCATACATGACTACTGGAAAAACCATAGGCTTGACTAGACGGACCTTTGTTGACTAAGTAATGTCTCTGCTTTTTAATATGCTGTCTAGGTTGGTCATAACTTTCCTTTCAAGGAGTAAGTGTCTTTTAATTTCATGGCTGCAGTCATCATCTGCAATGATTTTGGAGCCCCCCAAAATTAAGTCAGCCACTATTTCCCCATCTATTTCCCATGAAGTCATGGGACCGGATGCCATGATCTTAGAATGTTGAGTTTTAAGCCAGCTTTCACTCTCCTCTTTCACTTTCATCAAGAGGCTCTTTAGTTCTTTACTTTCTGCCATAAGAGTGGTGTCATCTCCATATCTGAGGTTACTGATATTTCTCCTGGCAATCTTGATTCCAGCTTGTGCTTCTTCCAGTGCAGAGTTTCTCATGATGTACTCTGCGTAGAAGTTAAATAAGCAGGGTGACAATATACAGCCTTGACAATTCCTATTTGGAACCAGTCTGTTGTTCCATGTCTAGTTCTAACTTGCTTCCTGACCTGCATACAGATTTCTCAAGAGGCAGGTCAGGTGGCCTGGTATTCCCATCTCCTTCAGAACTTTCCAGTTTATTGTGATCCACACAGTCAAAGGCTTTGGCATAGTCAATAAAGCAGAAACAGTTTTTTTGAAACTCTCTTGCTTTCTCGATGATCCAGAGGATGTTGGCAATTTGATCTCTGGTTCCTCTGCCTTTTCTAAAACCAGCTTGAACATCTGGAAGTTCACGGTTCATGTATTGCTGAAGCCTGGCTTGGAGAATCTTGAGCATTACTTTACTAGCGTGTGAGACAAGTACAACTGTGCAGTAATTTGAGCATTCTTTGGCATTGACTTTCTTTGGGATTGGAAAGAAAACTGACCTTTTCCAGTCATGTGGCCACTGCTGAGGTTTCCAAATTTGCTGGCATATTGAATGCAGCACTTTCACAGCATCGTCTTTCAAGATTTGAAATAGCTCAACTGGAATTCCATCACCTCCACTAGCTTTGTTTGTAGTGCAGAATGCCTGCCAAATGCTATGCAATTTGCACCACTACAAGGGAGGATTCTGAAGCCTGAGGAAGGTTATAGATTTCCCTGAAAGGCCTATTTCTCAAGTGTAGGGGTGTGTCAGACCAAGGCAGAAGCAGGAAAGATCTCCTACAGAGAAGGAGAAATCATACTTTCACTATTTTGTGGTCTACTACTTTGCAGTATAGCTGAGGAACATTGCTGGAGATGAAGCAGGGTGAGAGTGGAAAGTGAAGTAGCACTTACTACACCTTCATACAGAAAATCTCTGAAAAAAAAGAGACTTTGCCAGGAGCCAAATGAACTCCAGAACCCTAAAAATTCAGGGAAGAACATCTCAAGCAGGCAACAAAACAGACTTGGTGGTAGGATGTTTGAGTCAACAGACTGCTTCTCCCACCTTGTATTTCAGCAAAAAGCTGGTCTCATTTAAAGATAAGATGGGAAGGAAAAGGAAGCAACCTTAGGACTCTTCTCATCCTCTCCAACTCTATCAAAGGAAAAGCAAAAAAGGGGGAAAAAGAAAAAGATGAGAAATCATCCCAGAAAATAGTAGAAAAATTCAGATAAATAAAATTCCTTTGATCTTAAAGAAGTTATAATAACATGATCGCTAAAAAAGAGCTTCAAAAAGACATTTTAAGCCAAAAGACAACATTTACGGGCAATGATGTAAGTTAAGCGGCAGTTTGGGATAAAAAGAAGATAAAAAAACAGCAATGAAAGCTTCATTATTCATAAGAAAAAGTAGACTAAAAACAATGAAAAATATTCATGATTGTCTCAAAAAAGCATATAAAACATTAACAATTACTATGATAAAAGAAATTATCTCAGAGATGATGGATATGAAAGATAAAAAGAGATCTCAACATATGCATAAATGGTATTCCTGAAGAAGTAAAAGAACTGGAATACAAAAAATTTTTTTCAAAGTTCAAACAGGAAAAAAGAAGTCCTGAAATAAAAACTAGTCTGAGAATCAAAGGAGCAAACTGTATCCCAGGGAGAATATTTTAAAGAGTGACAAATTTCAAGACATATTCTGGTAAAGTGAGTTCAAGTTAAGACAGATTTTTTAGACATGCAGGAAGAAAAAGCAAATTACGTATAAGAGAGAAAGTCAGGCTGGCTTCAAACTTTTTTATAACTATACTGAACACCAGAAAAGAGTAGATTAGAAGTTATAAGAGAAAAAAGCATTGTTATGGGCTGAATTGTGTTTTCTGAAGACATGTGTTGAAGTCCTAACCATTATGTCAGAGACTGACCTTATTTGGAGAGAGGGTCTTTACAGAGGTGAGCAAATTGAAGTATGGTCATTAGGGTGGAACCTAATCCAAAATGACTGGTATCTTTATAAAATTGGGAAACTTGGACACAGAGACAGGAAAGACAATGTGAAGACACAAGGAAAGGATGGTCATTGATAAGCCAAGAAGAAAGGCCTGGACTAGAGCCTTCCCTCAAAGGCCTCAGATGAAACCAACTCTGCCAACACCCTGATTTTGGACTTCTAGACTCCAGAACTATGAGACAATAAATTTCTCTTTTTAAGCCATCTAGTTCATTTTACTTTGTTCAGGCAGCCTTAGCAAAGTTATACAAGTATGATCCAGCTGTTTTATAGTTAGTCTTAACTTCTTCCAGATTTATAGACAACAAATACGTTGAACACACAAGCATGTAAGAACTCAAGGGAGTACAGCACATGTAAGCTTTCTTTAACAGAGTGTTTGCAGACTGTGATAACTGGAGGGTGACATGAAGAATGGAGAAATCATAGTAAAAGTATTGATAATAAACATTTAAGATTCCAAATTGTGGAAGCTGCTATTTCAGAAAAACTGTTATAAACTTTAGTAATAATAATAATAAATACACTCAAACTGGGAGGTCATTATTTATTTCCCAGTCTTTCACAACATATTTAAAATATGCCATGTACAGTTCCTGGTACATAGACGATGAGGTTATTAGTAATGGTTTGCAAATATAAACACTCGGAAGACAATATTTACAGTTTTTAGTTATAAATTTGATTTATATCTTTGAAGGAAGAATTTTAAAGATTTTTTCCTTCTTTAGTTTTTATATACTTTTAACTGACAGTGTTAGTAATAAGACAGGCAAACCAGAAGAAAGAGAAGCCCTTATCTTACCCTTTCAAGAGGACTGAGTCAGGGATAGTCTAGTAAACAGCTGAGTCGAGCAATGATTCAGAAATAGTGAAGAAGTCTAAGATGACATACTTAGATATAAAAATGGGGAAGAGATGTGAATAAATCAAAGAAAACATAAGATGTTCAACTTCAATGAGGGTCTTGAACAAATATTTTTAGAGAAGGAAAAGAAATAAATGTTAAAATGAAGTGGTTATGGATATATTACTTTGAGACTAACACATACCTCTGGAACTGAAGCTTCCATCAGAGACATTGGAGGAGGAACACATCCACCATCTTGTGCTATTTCCACTGGTTGATAAATGACCTCAGAAGGTTGTAGGTACAAGAATGGAGCAGAAGAGGCAGGAGACTAAATTACAAAATCATGTTTCTAATTAAAATCGGATTAGTTATTTCAATTAAACCAAATGACTTAACCAATACATGAGAGATATACTGGTTTTACATTTTCCTAAAGTTGTTTCTAGGGACAACACAGAATTGTCTTAAAAACAAACTAGGAACTCTAGGTTGCTATAAACTCCAATTATGTAGATATTATTAAATCACTTATTTATCACTTATAAGTACTAAAAAGTTCTTAGCACTTTAAAAGCTCATAAAGACAATCATTAAGATAACTATTGAAGGTTGTAATAATATAACCTATGGTATTTAAATTGGCTTACTTTCACATGCTAGCAAAGTAATACTCAAAATTCTCCAACAGGCTCAACAGTGCGTGAACCGAGAACTTCCAGATATTTAAGTTGGATTTAGAAAAGGCAGAGGAACCAGAGATCAAATTGCTAACATCTGTTGGATCATAGAAAAAGCAAGAGAGTTTCAGAAAAACTGTTAATGCTTTATTGACTATGCCAAAGCCTTTGACTGTGTGGATCACAATGAACTGTGGAAAATTCTGAAGGAGATGGGAATACCAGACCACCTGACCTGCCTCTTGAGAAACCTGTATGCAGGTCAGGAAGCAACAGTTAGAACTGGACATGGAACAACATACGGTTCAAAATTGGGAAAGGAGTACATCAAGGCTGTATATTGTCACCCTGTTTATCTAACATATGCAGAGAAAATCATGCAAAATGCTGGGCTGGAAGAAGCACAAGCTGGAATCAAGATTGCCAACAACCTCAGATATGCAGATGACACCCCCCTTATGGCAGAAAGTGAAGAGGAACGAAAGAGCCTCTTGGTGAAGGTAAAAGAGGAGGGTGAAAAAGTTGGCTCAAAACTCAACATTCAGAAAACAAAGATCATGGCATCTGGTCTCATTCAGTTCAGTTCAGTTGCTCAGTCATGTCTGACTCTTTGCGACCACATGAACTGCAGCGTGCCAGGCCTCCCTGTCATCACCAACTCCCAGAGTTCACTCAGACTCACGTCCATCGAGTCGGTGATGCCATCCAGCCATCTCATCCTCTGTTGTCCCCTTCTCCTGCCCCCAATCCCTCCCAGCATCAGAATCTTTTGCAGTGAGTCAACTCTTCACATGAGGTGGCCAAAGTACTGGAGTTTCAGCTTTAGCATCATTCCTTCCAAAGAAATCCCAGGGCTGATCTCCTTTAGAATGGACTGGTGGATCTCCTTGCAGTCCAAGCGACTCTCAAGAGTCTTCTCCAACACCACAGTTCAAAAGCATCAATTCTTTGGCGCTCACCTTTCTTCACAGTCCAACTCTCACATCCATACATGACCACAGGAAAAACCATAGCCTTGACTAGACGGACCTTAGTCAGCAAAGTAATGTCTCTGCTTTTGAATATGCTATCTAGGTTGGTCATAACTTTTCTTCCAAGGAGTAAACGTCTTTTAATTTCATGGCTGCAGTCACCATCTGCAGTGATTTTGGAGCCCAAAAAATAAAGTCTGACACTGGTCCCATTACTTCATGGCAAATAGATGGGGAAAACAATGGAAACAGTGTCAGACTGTATTTTCTTGGGGTACAAAATCACTGTGAATGGTGACTGCAGCCATGAAATTAAGATACTTGCTCCTTGGAAGAAAAGCTATGACCAACCCAGACAGCATATTAAAAAGCAGAGACTTTACTTTGCCAACAGAGCTCCCTCTAGTCAAAGCTATGGTTTTTCTAGTAGTCATGTAAGGATGAGAATTGGACCATAAAGGCTGAGCACTGAAGAACTGATGCTTTTGAACTGTGGTGCGTTTCTCATGATGTATTCTGCATTTAAGTTAAATAAGCAGGGTGACAATACATAGCCTTGATGTACTCCTTTTCCTATTTGGAACCAGTCTGTTGTTCCATGTCCAGTTCTAACTGTTGCTTCCTGACCTGGATACAAGTTTCTCAAGAGGCAGGTCAGCTGGTCTGGTATTCCCATCTCTTTCAGAATTTTCTACAGTTTATTGTGATCCACACAGTCAAAGGCTTTGGCATAGTTAGCAAAGCAGAAATAGATGTTTTTCTGGAACTCTCTTGCTTTTTCGATGATCCAGCGGATGTTAGCAATTTGATCTTTGGTTCCTCTGCCTTTTCTAAAACCAGCTTGAACATCTGGAAGTTCATGGTTCATGTATTGCTGAAGCCTGGCTTGGAGAATTTTGAGCATTACTTTACTAGTGTGTGAAGAAGCACAAGCTGGAATCAAGATTGCCGAGAGAAATATCAATAACCTCAGATATGCAGATGACACCACCCTTATGGCAGAAAGTGAAGAGGAACTCAAAAGCCTCTTGATGAAAGTGAAAGTGGAGAACGAAAAAGGTGGCTTAAAGCTCAACATTCAGAAAACGAAGATCATGGCATCTGGTCCCATCACTTCATGGGAAATAGATGGGGAAACAGTGGAAACAGTGTCAGACTATTTTTTTGGGCTCCAAAATCAGTGCAGATGGTGACTGCAGCCATGAAATTAAAAGACGTTTACTCCTTGGAAGAAAAGTTATGACCAACCTAGATAGCATATTCAAAAGCAGAGACATTACTTTGCCAACAAAGGTCTGTCTAGTCAAGGCTATCGTTTTTCCAGTAGTCATGTATGGATGTGAGAGTTGGACTGTGAAGAAACCTGAGCACCAAAGAATTGATGCTTTTGAACTGTGGTGTTGGAGAAGACTCTTGAGAGTCCCTTGGACTGCAAGGAGATCCAACCAGTCCATTCTGAAGGAGACCAGCCCTGGGATTTCTTTGGAAGGATGATGCTAAAGCTGAAACTCCAGTACTTTGGCCACCTCATGCAAAGAGTTGACTCATTGGAAAAGATTCTGATGCTGGGAGGAATTGGGGACAGGAGGTGAAGGGGACGACAGAGGATGAGATGGCTGGATGGCATCACTGATTCGATGGACTTGAGTCTGAGTGAACTCCGGGAGTTGGTGATGGACAGGGAGGCCTGGCGTGCTGCGATTCATGGGGTCGCCAAGAGTCGGACACGACTGAGCGACTGAACTGAACTGAACTGACCTGTGGTGCTGGAGAACTCCTGAGAGTCCCCTGGACTGCAAGGAGATCAAATCAGTCAATCATAAAGGAAATCAATCCTGAATATTCACTGGAGGGACTGATTCTGAAGCTGAAGCTCTACTCCTCTGGCCATCTGATGGGAAGAGCTGACTCACTGGAAAAGACCTTGATGCCAGGAAAGACTGAAGGCAGGAGCAGAATGGAACGAGAGAAGATGAGATGGTTGGATGGTATCACCGACTCAATGGGAATGAGTCTGAGCAAGGTCTGGGAAATGGTGAAGGACAGGGAATCCTGGTGTGCTGCAGTCCACAGAGTTTCAAAGACTAGGACATGACTGAGAGACTGAACAACAACAAACGTCTCTGTTCAGCTTTCTGACTTCCCATGAAGTGGGACTTGTCAAACCAACTTTCTGGTGGTATACCATTTGTCATCAAAGGTGAGAGATGGAATATTTATTTAGAAACATAAATAAAACTGAAGCAAAATATGAAGTGAAGCTAGAAAAATGCTAAGTTTTCTAATATTAATAACATAGCACTTATTTATAAAATACTTTTACTTACATGGTCTCATTTGATCTTTATAAAAGTCATGTGAGAAAACTTTCCAAGGTATGGTATCATTAGTTCCATTTGCAAATGAAAAAGCTGAGAAATATAGTGATTAAATGAATTGCCAAATCAGTTAATAAATCAGTATCACAGTTAATAAATACTAGAGGAAGGTCTCAAATCTAGTCTTCCTGACTTAAATATTCATGTAGTCTTCACAAAAACAGTGAAAAAAGTTAAAAGTTAGTATTTACCTGAGGAACATTCCACTGCCATTGACCTGGTAGACACTGTGCAGGGGCCTAAAATGAAAAAACAAAAAAAAACAAAAACAAAAAAAGCCCACTAGATTGTAACAAGGGTTAAAACTGAATATCTACCTGCAAAAGTATGAAGTTGAACCCCTATACTTCAAACCATATACAAAAATTAACCCAACATGGGTAAGAGATAGAAATGTAAGAGCTAAAACTACAAAACTCTTAGAAGAAAATATAGACGTAAATCTTTGTGACTTTGAACCAGGCAATTAAAAAAATATGACATCAAAAGCACAGGAAACAATAAGAGAAAAAAAGATAAACTGGATTTCACTAACATGAAAAACTTTTGTGGTACAAAAGACACCATCAAGGAGGTAAAAATAAACCACAAGAAATATTTATAAATTATATAGCTGATAAGGAACTTGTATCTAAGCAAAGAACCCATACAGCTCAATAATAAAAGGCAAGTAACCCAATATAAGGGCTTCCCTTGTGGCTCAGCTGGTAAGGAATCTGAGTGCAACGCATGGGACCTGGGTTCGATTCCTCAGTTGGGAAGATCCCCTGGAGAAGGGAAAGGCTACCCACCCCAGTATTCTGGCCTGGAGAATTCCAAGGAGGTTGCAAAGAGTCCAATACGACTGAGTGACTTTCACTTAAGAATCACTTAACCCAATATAGAAATTGGTTAAGGATATGAACAGACATTATTGCAAAGAAAATACACAAAACCATCAATAAGCATCTAAAAGATATTCAACATCATTTGCCTTGTAATCCTCTTCACAGATCAAAGCCTTGTTGTAGTGAAGGGGCTTGAGTAACTCAATGAAACTATGAGCCATGCTGGGCAGGGCCACCCAAGACGGATGGGTCACAGCGAAGAGTTCTGACCAAACGGGATCCATTGGAGGAGGGAATGACAAACCACTCCAGTATTCTTGCTGTGAGAACCCCATGAGCAGTATGAAAAGGCAAAAAGATATACCACCGGAAAATGAGTCCCCCATGTCTGTAGGTGTCCAATGTGCTACTAGGGAAGAGCAGAGATAGCTCCAGAAGAAAGAAAAGGCTGGGCCAAAGCAGAAATGACGCCCAGTTGTGTATGTGTCTGGTGGTGAAAAGAGAGTCCGATGCTGCTAAAACAGTATCACATAGAAACTTCTGGAATGTTAGATCCATGAATCAAGGTAAACTAGACATGGTCAAGCAGGAGATGGCAAAAGTGAACATTGACATTTTAGGAATCAGTGAACTAAAATAGATGGGAATGAGCGAATTTGATTCAGATGACCATTGTATCTACTGCTGTGGGCAAGAATCCCTTAGAAATGGAATAGCCCTCATAGCCAACAAGAGAGTCTGAAATGCACTACTTGGGTACAATCTCAAAAACGACAGAATAATCTTAGTCTGTTTCCAAGGCAAACCATTGAACCTCACAGTGCCTGAACCATTGATGCTGAGGAAGCTGAAGTTGACTGGTCTGATGAAGACCTCCAAGACCTTCTAGAATTAACAGCAAAAAAAAAAAAGATGTCTTTTCATCATAGGGGATTGGAATACAAAAGTAGGAAGTCAAGAGATACCAGGAGTAAGTAATAGGCAAGTTAGGCCTTGGAGTACAAAATGAAGCAGGGCAAAGACTAACAGTTTTATCAAGAAAACACACTGGGCATAGCAAATACCCCTTTCTAACAACACAAGAGACAACTTTCCATATGGACATTGCCAGATGATCACTGAAATCAGACTGATTATACTCTTTGCAGCCAAAGATGGAGAAGCTCTACACAGTCAGCAAAAAAACAAGACCAGCAACAGACTATGGCTCAGATTATCAGCTCCTTACTGCAAAATTCAGGCTTAAATTGAAAAAAGTAGGGAAAACCACTAGGCCATTCAGGTATGACCTAAATCAAATGTTTTATGATTATATAGTGGAGGTGACGAATAGATGAAAGGGATCAGATATGGCAGATAGAGTGCCTGAAGAACTATGGTCAAGGTTTCTAACACTGTATAGGTGGTGGTGACCAAAACCATCCCAAAGAAGAAGAAATGCAAGAAGGCAAAGTGGTGGTCTGATGAGGCTTTTCAAATAGCTGAGGAAAGAAGAGAAGTGAAAAGCAAGCAAGGAAGGAAGGGAAAGATAAACCAAACTGAATGCAGAGTTCCAGAGAATAACAAGGAGAGATAAGAAAGACTTCTTCCATGAACAATGTGAAGTAGAGGGAAGCAACAGACTAGGAAAGACTAGAGATTTCTTCAAGAAAACCGGAGATATCTAGGGAACATTTCATGCAAAGGTAGGGACAACAAAGGATAGAAACGTTAAGGACCTAACAGAAGCAGAAGAGATTAAGAGGTGGCAAGAATACACAGAACTATACAAAAAAAGGTCTTCATGACCAGGATAACCATGATAGTGTGGTCACTCACCTAGAGCCAGACATTTTAGAGTGTGAAGTCAAGTGGGCCTTATGAAGCATTACTACAAACAAAGCTAGCAGAGGTGATGGAATTCTAGCCGAGCTATTTAAACTCCTGAGATGATGCTGTTAAAAGTACTGTGCTCAATGTGTCAGCAAATTTGGAAAACTCAGCAGCAGCCACAGGGTTGGAAAATGTCAATTTTTATTCCACTCCCAAAGCAACACAACGCCAAAGAATGTTCAAACTACCATACAACTGCACTCATTTCACATGCTAGTGTGAAAAATCCTTCAAGCTAGGCTTCAGCACTATGTGAACTGAGAATTTCCAAATGTACAAGCTGGGTTTAGAAACGGCAGAGGAACCAGAAATCAAATTGTCAACATTTGCTGGATCATGGAGAAAAGAAGTGAATTTCAGAAAAACATCTCATGCTTCATTGACTATGCTAAAGCATTTGACTGTGTGGAACACAACAAACTGTGGAAAATTCTTAAAGACATGGGAATACCAGACCACTTTACCTGTCTCCTGAGAAATCTGTATGTGGGTCAAGAAGCAACAGTTAGAACTGGACATGGAACAATGGACTGGTTCAAAATTGGGAAAGGAGTGCAATAAGGCTGTATATTGTCACAATGATCATTTAAACTCATATGCAAAGTACACCATGCGAAATGCCAGGTTGGATGAATTACAGGCTGAAATTAAGACTGCTGGTAGAAATATCAACAACCTCATATATACAGATGATACCACTCTAATGGCAGAAAGTGAAGAGGAACTAAAGAGCCTTGTTATAGAGGATGAGAGGAGAGAAAAAAAACTGGCTTAAAATTCAACAATCAAAGAACTAAGATCATGGCATCTGGTGCTATTCAGTTCAGTTCAACTCAGTTCAGTCGCTCAGTCATGTCCGACTCTTTGCGACCCTATGAATCACAGCACGCCAGGCCTCCCTGTCCATCACCAACTCCCGGAGTTTACTCAGACTCATGTCCATCGAGTCAGTGATGCCATCCAGCCATCTCATCCTCTGTCGTCCCCTTCTCCTCCTGCCCCCAATCCCTCCCAGCATCAGAATCTCTTCCAATGAGTCAACTCTTCGCGTGAGGTGGCCAAAGTATTGGAGTTTCAGCTTTTAGCATCAGTCCTTCCAATGAACACCCAGGACTGATCTCCTTGCAGTCCAAGGGACTCTCAGCAGTCTTCTCCAACACCACAGTTCAAAAGCATCAATTCTTCGGTGCTCAGCTTTCTTCACAGTCCAACTCTCACATCCATACGTGACCACTGGAAAAACGATAGCCTTGACTAGACGGACATTTGTTGGCAAAGTAACGTCTCTGCTTTTGAATATGCTATCTAGGTTGGTCATAACTTTTCTTCCAAGGAGTAAGCGTCTTTTAATTTCATGGCTGCAGTCACCATCTGCAGTAATTTTGGAGCCCCCAAAAATAAAGTCTGACACTGTTTCCACTGTTTCCCCATCTATTTCCCATGAAATGATGGGACCGGATGCCATGATCTTCATTTTCTGAATGTTGAGCTTTAAGCCAACTTTTTCACTCTCCACTTTCACTTTCATCAAGAGGCTTTTGAGTTCCTCTTCACTTTCTGCCATAAGGGTGGTGTCATCTGCATACCTGAGGTTATTGATATTTCTCCTGGCAATCTTGATTCCAGCTTGTGCTTCCTCCAGCACAGCGTTTCTCATGATGTACTCTGCATATAAGTTAAATAAGCAGGGTGACAATATACAGCCTTGACGTACTCCTTTTCCTATTTGGAACCAGTCTGTTGTTCCATGTCCAGTTCTAACTGTTGCTTCCTGACCTGGATACGAGTTTCTCAAGAGGCAGGTCAGGTGATCTGGTATGCCCATCTGTTTCAGAATTTTCCACAGTTGATTGTGATCCACATAGTCAAAGGCTTTGGCATAGTCAATAAAGCAGAAATAGATGTTTTTCTGAAACTCTCTTGCTTTTTCGATGATCCAGTGGATGTTGGCAATTTGATCTCTGGCTCCTCTGCCTTTTCTAAAACCAGCTTGAACATCTGGAAGTTCACGGTTCATGTATTGCTGAAGCTACTTCATGGCTAATAGAGGGGGGAAAAGTGGAAACACTTACAGATCAAAATCACTGTGAATGGTGACTGTAGCCATGAAATTAAGACACTTGCCCCTTGGAAGAAAAGCTATGACAAACCTAGAGAGCATATGTAAAAGTAAAGACATCAGTTTACCAATAAAGTTCTGTATAGTCAAAGCTATGGTTTTTCCAGTAGTTGTGTATGGATGTGAGAACTGGGAGATAAAGAACGCTGAGCACCGAAGAATTGATGCTTTCGGACTGTGGTGCTGGGCACACAATTTTGAGAGTCGATTGGACTGCAAGGAGATCAAACCAGCCAATCCTAAAGGAAATCAACACTGAATATTCGTAGGAAGGACTGATGCTGAAGCTGAAGCTGCAATACTTTGACCACCTGATGCAAAGAGCTGACTCATTAGAAAAGACCCTGACGCTGGGAAAGATTGAAGGCAAAAGGAGAAGAGAGTGGCAGAGGATGAGATAGATAGCATCACTGACTCAATGGACACATGTTTTTGAGCAAACTCTGGGAGATGGTGAAGGACAGGGAAGCATGGCATGCTGCAGTTCATGGGGAAGCAGAGAGTTAGACATTCCTTAGTGACTGAACAGCAACAACAATGGAAATCAAAACTACACTGTGATATGACTTCACATACACTAGTATGGCTATAGTAAAAAATGTAAATAATAAGTGTGTGCAAAGATGTGGAGAAACCCTCATAAACTGCTGGTGGGACTGTAAAATGGTGCAGACTTTTGGAAAGTATGACACATCCTTAAAAGGTTAAATATAGAGATACCATTTGATTTAGCAATTCCACTTCTAGATACAAGAGCTAACAGAAACGAAAACATAAGTCCACAAAAAATCTGTACACAAATGTTCATAACAGCATTATCTGTAAGAGAGTAAAGGTGGAAACAACCCAAAAGTCCATCAACAAATGAACAGATAAACAAAATGTGGTATTATAGGCATACAATGTCCAAAAATAGGCAAATCTATAAAGACAGGAAGTACTGATATATTACTGGTTGCCTAGGACAGGGAGAGGAATGACTACTAATGGGTAAAGCTCCCCGCCCCCACCCCGTGGTACGGTAGCAACCGTAAATTTAGTAAAAACTACTCTGTTGCAGAGGCTTCCCAGGTGGCGCCAGAGGTAAGCCTGCTGATCCAGGAGACACAGAGATGTGAGTTTGATCTCTGAGTCAGGAAGATCCCCTGGAGAAGGGCATGGCAACTCACTCACTCCAGTATTCTTGCCTGGAGAATCCCATGGACAGAGGAACCTGGTGGGCTAGCTATAGTCCGTAGGATTGCAAAGAGTCAGATGTAAGAAGCAACTTAGCACACATTCTGTTGTACTCTTTGAAAAGGTGAATTGTATACGGTATATGAATATCTAAATAAAGCTTTATTTAAATAAAAAAGAGAGTCAAGTTATTTAAGGTACTTATTGTGAGATGACAACAGTAAAGACAGTCTTTTTAACTCATTTGTATTATTCTTTAATAATAAATGTTTTAGCTTATTTTCTACCTTTAATAAATTTAAAATTATTAAAGTAAAAAAGACAGATAATAAGATTCCATGAATCTACTATTGAAATGGTTAATTTGGGGTAGACGACATCAACTGCTAATGGATGACATCAATATGATAACCAAGTGAGGTCTGTGTTCTTTATAGCATGTTTAAAAAGGCAAGATCATCTCTTAAGAAAATATTTTAATAAAAATCTGAAATAACATGACTAATGTGCAGATTTGTTAAATAAAATCACTATCTACTTCTGAAGTGAAATATACAAGAGATAAATACTGACTGAACCAGTCATTATCTGATTTGACTAACAAAAACTGATAAAGCTATCAATCTCAGAATTTGTAAAAAGAGCAAGGGAAGAGATTATCAAAGTGGCAGTTTTAAAGGGAGAATGATGATGAATAAATATATAACTGGAAAGAAATATGCAAAGTGAAATTATTGCTTACATTGCAAAATATTATGTTACAAATTGGTACAAAAATCTTGCCCAAGTATATCTAGGTAATATACTTCCAGTTTTGTAATTTGTGTCAAGTGGAAAATCAGAGCCAAAGTATAAAACTATACTGTATTAGAAACATTACAGAATACATCTACGTCATGCATGTACATATGTAATCAATTAATGGAGGAGGAACTGGATTCCACAAAGTGCAAGCAGAAAGCAACTTCAATATTTCTCACCTCTGGCACTTTAAAAAGCACTTTGTTAAAACTAGTGTTTACCAGTGGTGAGAGGGAAGGGGGAGGGAAAAAGAAGGTTGGGGTTAAAAGGTACAAGCTATTATGTATAAAATAAATAAACTGTAAGGATATAATGGCAACCCACTCCAGTATTCTTGCCTGGAAAATCCCATGGACAGAGGAGCCTGGAGGGCCCGTCTGTGGGGTCAGACATGACTGAGCGACTAACACAACACAAGGATATACAGGGTCTGCATGCAGGTTAAGTTGCTTTAGTTGTGTCCAACTCTATGACCCTATGGACTGTAGCCTGCCAAGCTCCTCCGTTCATGGGGTTCTCCAGGCAAGAATACTGGAGTGGGTTGCCATTTCCTCCTCTAAGGGATCTTCTCGACCCAAGGATCAAACCCACATCTCTTAACTCTCTTGCACTGGCAGTCAGGTTCCTTACCACCAGTGCCACCTGAGAAGCCCACACAGGGAATACAGACACTTAAAAAATAATTTATTTTTGGTTGTGCTGGGTCTTTGTTGCCATGCTCGGACTTTCTCTAGTTGAGGGAGTGGGGGGCTACTCTCTAGTTGGGGTGCGTGGGCTTCTCACTGAGGTGGCTTCTCTTGTTCCTGAGCAAAGGCTCTGAGTGTATGGGCTTCAGTGGCATGTGGTCTCAGCAGTTGCGGCTTCCCGGCTCTAGAGCACAGACAGACTCAATAGTTGTAATGCATAGGCTTAGCTGCTCCACGGCATGTGAGAACTTCCCGCATGAGGGACTGAACCCGTGTCTCTTGCACTGGCAGGTGAACTCTCCACCACTGAGTCACCAGGGAAGTCCTGGCCAATATTTTATATTAACTATAAAGGGAGTAAAATCTATAAAAATTTTGAATCACTATGATGTACACCTGAAGCTAGTGTACATCAACTATACTTCAATAAAAAACAAAATTTTCAAAGGGTAAACAGACAAATAAAAAACCTTGTGTTGAGCTGGTTTTGCTAGCCTCCAGATAAAAATCAGGAAAAATTATTTTTTGGCATGTTAACAGATTCCAAATGCTGACTCTCTTGTCAGGTACTTTTTTCTTTGGTGATGTCCTTGCTGAGAACTTCTGACTACAATTTTAGACCTAGATTCTAGGGGTCTACTTCACATAGATTTTTTCTCTCTTGGGGTCACTTTATACTTTTTTGGAAAGATTTTCTTCTGTGAGGTTCTTATCTTGCTCTTGGGAAACAAACTTTGCTTGCTATGAGACGTTCAGCATGTTCCCCTGTAGCCTTCTTTTCTGGCTCTGCTTCCATAGTCCACATCATCTACAGGAAGGCATGGCAACCCATTCCAGTATTCGTGCCCAGAGAATCCCCATGGATAGAGGAGCCTGGCGGGCTGCAGTCCATAGCATCAGAAAGAGTTGGACATGACTGAAGTGACTTAGCAAGCATGCATGCACAGGTCTAAAAGATTCTATCTCACAAATTTCAGGGGACAAATATTAAACTCTCTACTCATTTTCTAAAGTCCTCTTCACTTGGTTGAGAATGGGAAATGCCATAGCACTCTAAAACTCTCTTGTTAAAAAAGCCTCATTACCAGTCTTCTTTATTAACCTCATCCTCAAGATGCAGTTAATAATGAGCACATCCTCATGTGCTCAAAATGGGCATAAGCTAAGGGTCTTAAAACTGGTTTCATGACTTTTGGTCTGTCTTGTTAAATGGCCTATTATTTAATGTTGTCTTTGGGGCCTCTCAAAATTTTGAATTAGGAATAGTCACACTACATATGTACTTTAAATAAAAGCCATCAAGTTACTTTCATTTTCACTTTAGATAATTTTATACTTAGCATAGTAACAGAATTTAAGAACAACTCCCCCAAACCTAGTCTAATACTAAAATAATTTCAGTAACCATAATATTTCATATGGGTCTAATAAAGTTAAAAAAGAAAAAAACCCAGAAACAAAGTCTTCTACTATTTCTAAGGTATAAAACAATGTGATTTTATTTGCGAATGCTATAGACCAGAAGTGAAAGTGAAGTTGCTCAATCATGTATGACTGTTTGCAACCCCATGGACTGCAATCTACCAGGTTCCTTAGACCA
Organism: Budorcas taxicolor; assembly: GCF_023091745.1. Taxonomy (NCBI): domain Eukaryota; kingdom Metazoa; phylum Chordata; class Mammalia; order Artiodactyla; family Bovidae; genus Budorcas; species Budorcas taxicolor. Next base: position 130,731,700 of record NC_068911.1, read on the forward strand.
TGGAATTTTCCAGGCAAGAGTACTAGAGTGGATTGCCATTTCCTTCTCCAGAAGTAGGCAACCATTTTCTGTAAAGGGTTAATGGGTAAATATTTTAAGCTTGCAGGCCATGTATCTCTGTTGCAACCACTCAACTCTTCTACTGCAGCACAAAAGCAGCCACAATTATGTAAACAAATATGGCTGTTTTCCAATTACATTTTATTTACAAAACACCAAAATGGTCTGGTATTAGAGTTTACTTACCCTCAACCTCCCATAAGAATTAATAAAAAGAAGAATGTTGATTAACTAAAAGAGGCTGTCATAAATCACAATATTTATTATGTTATGTTCATTAAATATAACTAGAAACTGACATAACAGTAACATTAAAAAAAAAATCAGCCTGTGGTCCAGTATTTTCATAATACCTTGGAAATTATTTCTATGTTAGCCAGGGGGAGCAAAACCGACCCCATTACAGTTGATAAAAATAAGTCCTTTATTGGAAGGACTGATGCTGAAGTTCCAATACTTTGGCCACCTGATGCAAAGAGCCAACTAACTGGAAAAGACCCTGATGCTGGGTAAGATTAAAGGCAAAAGAAGGAGAGGGCTGCAGAGGACAAGATGGCTAGATAGCATCACCAACTCAATGGACATGACTTTGAGCAAACTCCAGGAGACAGTGAAGGACAGGGAAGCCTGGCATGCTGCAGTCCATGGGGTGGCAAAGAGTCAGACGTGACAACAACATAAGTAAATGATCTATCTTCTTATAGGACATTTAGATCCCTCATTTAAAAAAAAGAAAATACCACTGCTATCAAGGCTTAATTTACTACCTCTTTTAAATTACGAGAGTATTTATTTGCATGAGAAAGATTAAAATGAAAGCTATTCTAAAAAGAACTGAAACTATCAAAGATTTGCATTGTAATTTACTGTTTACCTGGTAGTGATATGCAGGTTGTTGATAAACAGGCTGAGCTACCATCACAGGGGAACTAGATATAGAACGTGACTGTTAAGAGCAAAGAAAAGTAGCAAACATTATTTTAGGCAAAATTATTTAAAATTGTTTATGACAAAGTTTATCTTACACTGTTACCCAAACCCAGTCAACTTACAGTTTATGACTGGAAATATAATCTTCCCACCTTTTATTGATATTATTGCAATTCCACTTCAAGTTTATTAAAATTATCACAATATTTCTACTTCCATGTGGTTTCATTTCCACAGTAATGTTAAAACCACCACCAGAAAAGTTGCTTTTATGAATAAATACAGTTTCTAAGAGAATATTTCCCTGATGCTGGGAAATATTCTTTCCCTGATGCTGGGAAAGATTGAAGGCAGGAGGAGAAGGGGACGACAGAGAATGAGGCTGTTAGATGGCATCACCGACTTGATGGACATGAGTTTGAGCAAACGCCAGGAGTTGGTGATAGAGAAGCCTGGCATGCTGCAGTCCATAGGGTTGCAAAGAGTCGGACACGACTGAACGACTGAACTGAAGAGAATATTAGACGAAAACTAGCAGCTGGAGTTAAGGTGACATAGCCTATTTCCATTGCGGAGACAAGCAGTAGATGTTTACACAGCATTTAGAACTGAATGAATAACCATACCTGATTTGCCACTAATTTCCCACTACTTACAAATAATCAACATCCTATTCCTTTGTTATGTATTTAATTGAAGCAAATGCATTATTTATTGAAGGATGTTAAACTCTATTTTAAATAAGTTAGTCATCTAATAAATTTACAAGTGATTTGTTTGATAGAAGTACATATAACACTTGATTATTCAAAGTAACAGAATAAACCTCAAAATAGATTATTTAAAGCCAGATCATTATAAAACAGGCAAGTTGTATTACAAAATAGGTAAAATAGGCTTTAAAGACAGCAATTAAAATTCAATTTGTATCAATGCATGGCAAAACCAATACAACATTGTAAAGTAAAAAAAAATAATTCAATTTGTAACATGGGATCTAATTTGCACTGTTTTGTTTTACTGTTCACCCGTCCACCCAAACTGAAGAAAAGTATCATGGTTTTGCATAATTTTCAGACAATTGTGTACTAATAAAATTGTACTACAGATTAACATTTGAAAATAATAATGTAACTTATTATATTAACACATTAAAGGAGAAAAAATGATATTCTCAGCAGATACAGAAACTACACTGTTAAAATTCAATACCCTTTCAGGATAAAAAGTTAGTAAACAGAGTAAAAAAATAATATCCTTAATTGATTTAGGTCAGTAATTCTCGACCAGGTGGGACACTGCACCCTTAGGAAACATTTGGTAGTATTTTGGTTTTCATAAATGTAGGGAGGCTAGAAGAGAAGGCAATGGCACCCCACTCCAGTACTCTTGCTTGGAAAATCCCATAGACGGAGGAGCCTGGTGGGCTGCAGTCTACAGGGTTGCGACTGAGCAACTTCACTTTCACTTTTTACTTTCCTGCATTGGAGAAGGAAATGGCAACCCACTCCAGTGTTCTTGCCTGGAGAATCCCAAGGGCGTGGGACCCTGGTGAGCAGCCGTCTATGGGGTCGCACAGAGTCGGATACGACTGAAGCGACTTAGCGGCAGCAGCAGGGAGGCTAGGAATCCACTAAAAATCATGCAATGTACAGGACAGTTTCTGCGAAAAAGAAACAATCATCTGACCCCAAATGTCAACAGTGCTAAGATGGAGAAACCTTGGTTAAAGTTTAGAGTATTTTAACATATCTATATCTACGTAGGTTTTGGAAGATACTCATATAAACCTTAATGATTAATTATTGAACTCTCTTCCTTTTTTAAGAACAAGATTATGGTGTTAAAACATATTAATATAGCAGAGACATTGCCAGTGCAATAACTTGATGAGGAAAAATGAGAAAGAAAGAATATTGAAGTACTGAAGAAGTATATTGAATTCTAAATGACTGCCTATATGAGAGTTTGGCAGGGTTAATGATAAAATATCAACACTTAAAAATCCAAAGCATTATTACACACCAGTCACAATCTATTAGGCAGTGTGATTAAAAAAAAATACACCATAATAAAAGCAACAAAAACTATGGAGTACCTAAGAATAAATCAGGCAAAAGATATGCCAAACTTTTTTTTACAGAGAAAGAAAAATTTTATTGATGGATGGAAACCCTAAATACTGTTTGTGAATGGGAAAATTCAGTATCATGCCTAAATGTCCCATGTAAATCTATATATTTAACACAATTCTAATAAAAATAAAGTCTCTTCACAGAGCTGAACAGGCTGAATTATGAAATATATAAAAAGCAAAGACTTAAAGATAGATGAGGGACTCCTGAAGCAGAGAGTGAGATTACTGCCCCATCAGATTTTAAGAACTCTTATAAAGCAACAGGAATTGAAAAAAAAAATTGGGCAGGGCAAGCAAGTATACCAATAGAACATAATAGAGAGTACAGAAAGACCCCCACACACAGCAACTTGGCATTTTACAGAGGATTCATTTCAAAAAAGTGGAAGAGGATGGATTAGTCAACATATAAACTTTAAATTAAAGATCTAGATATGAAAAGCAGCAACACAGTATTAAAAACAGACACTAAAAGCCAAAGCCATAAAACATTAATACATCTACTAACATTAAAACAAAAAAACTGTATATGACAAAAAACATCATAAAGTTAATGGACAAGGCACAAACTAAAAGATATTTACAACCCATAGAATTCATATGATGAACTCAAGGAGAAGACAATCCCAACAGAAAAAATGGGTAAAAGACATAAAGAGGAATCCAACTGAAGAAACTGAAATGGCAAATAAATATATAAAAATATATTTAATATTACCACTAACTAGGCAAATGAGAAGTAAAACAAGATACCATTTCATAATAATACTGGCAAAAATTATTTTTGTCAGTAATATTGCAAGAATCTAGTAAATCAAGAAACTGGCAGATTACGGAGAAATTGAAGCTCTCATAAACTGTTACATAACCTCTATACTGGTACATTTTAGAAAGATATTAGGGAACATTTAGTTATACATGTGAAGTCTATAAATGTAAAGTTCCACTTATATACATATGTCATGGCCTAGACCAAGGAAGGAAAAATCTTCCAGTCGTACATGAGCATGAATACGTTTAAGACTACTAATTTTCAGATATTTCATATGTCCTTCTTCCTGATTTCATTTGTCTGCAAATATATCTGTATACAATGAATTCTTTTCAAAACTCCCCTTTCACAATTACTTTTCCCCTGGACTATGAAAGGCACACTCTCAGCTCATTCTGGATCTTGCTATAATGCTCTGTTTCGGAATGTAAACAGTAATAGAGCATCGAACAAATAGATAATTTAAGAAAAACAATACTTTTGAGAAATAGAAAAGACCAAAGCAAAAAGAGCTTGTATAAGAAATATTAAGGGGGAGATAATGGAGAAGGCAATGGCACCCCACTCTAGGACCTTGCCTGGAAAATCCCATAGACGTTGGAGCCTGGTGGTCTGCAGTCCATGGGGTCGCTAAGGGTCGGACACGACTGAGCGTCTTCACTTTAACTTTTCACTTTCATGCATTGGAGAAGGAAATGGCAACCCACTCCAGTGTTCTTGCCTAGAGAATCCCAAGGACGGGGGAGCCTCATGGGCTGCCGTCTATGGGGTCACAGAGAGTCGGACACGACTGAAGCGACTTAGTAGTAGTAGTAGTACCATATTTCAAATACAGGGAACAAAATAAATTACATGATGGTCACAGAGATACATATTAATTCACTCATTTGAACACTCATTTGAACTTAAAATAAAGTCAGAATTTTCTAATAGAAATTAAAGTTTTATTTGATTGACTAATCTGGTTAATTAGATTTGCTGCTAATTACTGAATTACACAGTAGGCGTTTTCCATTTTTTTTAACTGCAAGATAATTTACATGACATTTCAAATGTATAACATAATGATTATACATATGTATAAAGAATAAAATGATAATCACAATGAGTCAAGTCAATATCCATCACTACACGTAAGACATTTTCCAATCTTAAATGAAATCTATAGCTACAAAGTTTCATACAAATAATTTCTAAAGCAAATCTATTGTACAATATATTAGGTTGGTAGAAAAGTAACTGTGGTTTCAGACTGAATTTTAAATCATTATAGCTAGGCTCAAAACAGCTTTATTAATCAAAAGAGGAACCACTACAATCAACACATTTTTGCTAACAAGAAATAAGTTCGTTTACTCTTGTAGCATAAAAATCCGTGCTTCAGGAACTGACAAACTCCTGGAAAGCATTTTCTGCCTCCTGCTGGTTGTGGAAGTGTTTTTTCTACAATAAATTGTTGACATGCTTGAAGAAGTGGTAGTCCATTGAGGAGAGGTAAGGCGAATATGGTGGATGTGGCAAAACTTTGTAGCCCAATTCGATCAATTTTCGAAGCATTAGCTGTGCAACATGTGGTCAGGTGATGTCACAGAGAACTGGGCGCATTCTGTTGACTACAGGCGTTGCAGTTTTTGGTGCATCTCATTGATTTGTTGAGCATACTTGTCAGATGTAATGGTTTTACCAGGATTCAAAAGCTGTACTGGATCAGATGAGCAGCAGACCACCAAACAGCAACCATGACCTTTTTTCATTAGATGTTTGGCTTTGGGAAGTGCTCTGGAGCTTCTTCTTAGTCCAGCCACTGAGCTGGTCGTCACTGATTGTCATATAAAATCCACTTTTCGTTGCAGGTCACAGTCTGATAAAGAAATGGTTCACTGTTGTTGTGTAGAATGAGAGGATGACACTTAAAAACAATTAAAAAAATTTTTTTGGTCAGCTCACGAGGCACCCAATTTTTTTCACCTTTCTAGTTTGCATCAAATGCCAAATGGCCATAGAATGGTTGACACTGAGTTCTTAGGCAACTTCTTGTGTAGTTTAAGATGATCAGCTTCGATTTTGGCTCTCAGTTGGTCACTGTCAACATCCAATGGCCGGCCACTACACTCCTCATCTTCAAGGCTCTCATCTCCTCTGCAAAACTTCTTGAAACAGCACTGCACTGTATGTTCATTAGTAGTTCCTGGGACAAATGTGTTGTTGATGTTGCAAGGTGTCTCTACTGCTTTAAGACCTATTTTGAACTCAAATAAGAAAACTCCTCAAAGTTGCTTGTTTTCTAACATCATTTCCCTAGCCTAAAATAAACAGCAAGTAGTTAAGTCATTAGCAAAAAAACACAAAGCAAGAAATGTGCATTAAAATGATGTATAACATAACCACATTTATTTAAAAATGTATTTCAATATCAAACAGCAAAGTTCAACAATGCAAGACCACAATTACTTTTGTACCAACCCAATATAGTATGTCTAAACTATTTAAAATTCGGTAAATTTCAGATTTCAGCTTAAATAAGTGAGAATATTTCTAATTTTTCAAAAAACCTTTAGAGGATATATAAGCAAAAAACTTTGAAGACTACTGTCCTAAACAAACTCCCACACAATATATACAAAACCTAGATGGTTAATACAGTCCTTTAAAAAAAACTTTATACTCTATTATTTATTTACTATAACTTTTCTAAATAGAGTAATGCATTATAATAAATAATAATTGTATTTATTGTATGTTCAACACTGTGTGTGTATATACGCTCACTTTAACTCTTTGTGACTCAATGGACTGGAGCCCAGCAGGCTCCTAAGTCCATGGAATTTTCCAGTCAAGAGTACTGGAGTGGGTTGACATTTACTACTCCATGGGACCTTCCCAACCTAGGGATCAAATTCACATCTTCTGCATTGGCAGGTGGATTCTTTACCACTGTGCCACCTGGGAAGCCCTCCATATATTATAATCATGAAGAATATATTCATTATATTTATAGAACTTTATTCATTTATGTATATGTCAATCTCAGATCTGCTAAATATAGATTTCCAGGTACTATTTCTGTTCAGAAAAAAAAAAAAACTCCACATGTGATTCTCTGAATTTGTGGAATATGACCACTAAGCATACTCCAAGAAAGCTCCAAATGGATTACAGAGTTAAATATAAAGCAAAATAAAATCACGGAATAACTAGTAGAAAGTAAATCTGAGTAGTTTTCAGATCCCTAGTGGGGCAACATTGTAAGTGATGAAGTAAAATTAAAAAATCAATTCATTTAGTTATAAAACTTTTAAACTTACAAAGAGTGAAAAAGATGAAGATACCATGTAAAATTTATATATAAAATAATAAAAGTTTTGATTCCATATTAAAGTCTTGCAAATTGATTGGAATAAAAATAGGACCTTAAAGGCTAAATTAAAAAAAATCACGAGCAGTTTATTAGTATATGCAATTTAAAAATTGCATTGAAAATATTTCATTTTTTTCTTTTCTTTCACATTTAATGTTTTATTTTTTAATATCCATGGCTAATATTTCCTAAATAAGCCCATGTTTCTCCAAATATGTATTTGGGAAAATACAGAAAATATTTCATCTTATTAAATTTTTTGTTGTTGATGTATAGTTGATTTACAATGCTGTGTTAATTTCAGGTGCATAGCAAACTGATTTAGTTACACACACATGTGCATGCACACACAGATGCATTTTTTTCAGATTCATTTCCTTTACAGATTAGTACAATATATTGAGTACAGTTCCCTCAGTGTAGTCTTGATTGGAGAAAAAACTTAAAATGTCCATCAATACAGAATATACACTCATACAATGGAGTACTATAAAAAATTTAAGTAGATGAACTAGATGTACTAGGATCAACATGGTTTAATCTAAAAAACATAATACTGAATAGAAAAACCAGATTATTTATATAGCATTTAAAAGCTGCCTAAAGCAACATGATATATCTATTTCTTAAGGATACCTACATTTGTAGTATAAACATATAAAATAGATAGGAAAGATACTCTGGTTAACCTTTGAGGAGGAAAAGAGGACAGGATAATCAAGGCAAGGAGACTTTATTTGAATTTGTTATATTTTATTTTCCCCACTACCTGTCTCCTGAGAAACCTGTATGCCGGTCAAGAAGCAACAGCTAGAATCAGATATGAACACCAGACTAGTTCAAAATTGGGAAAGGCCTACTTCAAGGCTCCATATTGTCACCCTGCTTATTTAACTTATATGCAGAGTACATCATGTGAAATGCTGGGCTGGATGAATCACAAGCTGGAATCAAGACTGCCGGGAGAGATACCAATAACCTCAGACATGCAGATAACCAGCTGCTAAGGAATCAGACTGCAATGCTGCAGACTCCGGTTTGATTCTTGGGTCAGGAAGATCCCCTGGAGAAGTGACAGGCTACCTACTCCAGTATTCATAGGCTTCACTGGTGGCTCAGTTGGTAAAGAATCCACCTGCAAATGTGGCAGACCTGGGTTCGATTCCTGGGTTGGGAAGATTCCCTGGAGGAGGGCTTGGCAAACCAATTCAGTATTCTTGCTTGGAGAATACCCATGGACAGAGGAGCTTGGCAGGTACAGTCCATAGTGTCACAAAGAGTTGGACATGGCTGAGAGACTAAACACAGCACAGCACATGCAGATGACACCACCCTAATGAGCCCCAAGAAAAAGAAATACAAAAAGGCAAAATGGTTGTCTGAGGAGACCTTACAAATAGCTGAGAAAAAAGAAAAGTGAAGGAGAAAAGGAAAGATATATTCATCTTAATGGAGAGATCCAAAGAACAGCAGGCAAAGATAAGAAAGCCTTCCTAAGTGAACAATGCAAAGACATAGAAGAAAATAACAGAACAGGAAAGACTACAGATTTCTTCAAGAAAATCAGAGATACCAAAGGAAAATTTTATGCAAAAATAAAGGACAGAAATGGTATGGGCCTAACAGAAACAGAGGAGATTAAGAAAAGTTGGCAAGAAAACACAGAAGAACTATACAAAAAAGATCTTAATGACCCAGATAACCACGATGGTGTGATCACTCACCTAGAGCCAGAGATCCTGGAGTGCGAAATCAAGTGGGCCTTAGGAAGTATCACTACAAGCAAAGCTAGTGGAGGTTATCGAATTCCAGCTGAGGCACTTCAAATCCTAAAAGATGATGGTGTTAAAGTGTTGCACTGAATATGCCAGCAAATTTGGAAAACTCAGCAGTGGCCAAAGGACTGGAAAAGGTCAGTTCTCATTCCAATCCCAAAGAAGGGCAATGCCAAAGAACGTTCAAACTACCGCACAACTGTACTCTTTTCACAAGCTAGCAAGGTAATGGTCAAAATCCTTCAAGCTAGGCTTCAACAGGATGTGAACTGAGAACTTCCAGATGTACAAACTGGATTTAGAAAATGCAGAGGAATCAGAGACCAAACTGCCAATATCCACTGAAACATAAAAAAAGCGAGAATTCCAGAAAAACATCTACTTCCGCTTCACTGACTATGCTAAAGCCTTTGACTGTGTGGATCATAACTGTGGAAAATTGTTAAAGAGATGGGAATAGCAGACCACCTTACTTGCCTCCTGAGAAACCTATATGCAGGACAAGAAGCAACAGAACTGGACATGGAACAGACTGGTTCCAAATTGGGAAAGGAGTACATCAAGGCTGTATATCGTCAGCCTTCTTATCTAACATATGCAGTACCTAATGCAAAATGCTGGGCTGGATGATGCACAAGCTGGAATCAAGATTGCTAGGGGAAATATCAATAACCTCAGATATACAGATGACATCACTCTTATCGCAGAAAGCAAAGAGGAACTAAAGAGCCTCTTGATGAAAGTGGAAGAGGAGACTGAAATCCTGGCTTAAAACTCAACATTCAAAAAACTAAGATCATGGCATCTGGTCTCATTACTTCAAGGCAAATAGATGAGAAACAATGGAAACTGGGCCAGACTTGATTTTCTTGGGCTACAACATCACTGTGGATGATGACTTCAGCCATTAATTTAAAAAATGCCTGATCCTTGGAAGAAAAGCTATGACAAACCTAGAAAGCATATTTATCATCTGGTGACCAAAACCATCCCAAAGAAACAGAAATGCAAGAAGGCAAAATGATTGTCTGAAGAGGCCTTACAAATAGCTGAGAAAAGAAAAAAAGAGAAAGGCAAAGGAGAAAGTTAAAGATATACTCCAGTGAATGCAGATTTCCAGAGAATAACAAGGAGAGATAAAAAGGCCTTCTTCAATGAACAATGCAAAGAAGTAGAGAGAAACAATAGAATGGGAAAGACTAGAGATCTCTTCAAGAAATCTGGAGATATCAAAGGAACATTTCATGCAAGTATGGGCATGATAAAGGACAGAAATGATGAGGACCTAATACAAGCAGAAGGATTAAGAAGAGATAGCAAGAATACACAGAAAAACTATATGAAAAAGGTCTTCATGACCAGGGTAACCATAATGCTGTGGTCACTCTCCTAGAGCCAGACATCCTGGAGTGCGAAATCAAGTGGGCCTTAGGAAGTATCACTGCAAACAAAGCTAGTGGAGGTGATGGAATTCCAGTTGAGCTATTTCAAATCCTAAAAGATGATGGTGTTAAAGTGCTGCACTGAATATGCCAGCAAATTTGGAAAACTCAGCAGTGGCCACAGGCTTGGAAAATATCTGTTTTCATTCCAATCCCAAAGAAGGGCAGTGCCAAAGAATGTTCAAACAACCATACAATTATACTCATTTCACATGCTAGTAAGGATATGCTCAAAATCCTTCAAGTTAGGCCTCAACACTGTGAACCGAGAATTTCCAGATGTACAAGCTGGGTTTAGAAAAGGCAGGGGAAACAGAGGTCAAATTGCCAACATTTGCTGGATCATGGAGAAAGGAAGGGAATTTCAGAAAAACATGTACTTCTGTGGATGTTTGTTTGTTTCCACAATAAACTGTGGAAAATTCTTAAAGAGATGAGAATACCAGACCACCTTACCCATCTCCTAAGAAACCTGTATGGGGGTCAAGAAACAACAGTTAAAACCAGACATGGAAATATGGACTGGTTCAAAATTGGGAAAGGAGTACGTCAAGGCTGTATATTGTCACCCAGCTTATTTAACTTATATGCAGAATATACCATGCTGGAAGAATCACAAGTTGGAATCAGGACTGCTGGAAGAAATATCAAGACCCTCATTTATGCAGATGATACCACTCTAATGGCAGAAAGCAAAGAGGAACTAAAGAACCTCTTGATGAGGGTGAAAGAAGAGAGTGAAAAAGCTGGTTTAAAACTCAACCTTCAAAAAACTAAGATCATGGCATCCAGTTCCATAATGTCATGGCTAACAGAAGGGGGGAAAAGTGGAAGCACTGACACACTTTACTTTCTTGGGCTCCAAAATCACTGTGAATGGTGATTGCAGTCATGAAATTTAAAGGCACTTGCTCCTTGGAAGGAAGGCTATGACAAATCTAGACAGCAAGGCTATGACCAACTTAGACAGCATATTAAAACACAGAGACATCACTTTGCCAACTAAGGTCTGTTTGTCAAAGCTATGGTTTTTCCAGTAGTCGTGTAAGGATGTGCGAGCTGGAGTATAAAGAAGCCTGAGCACTGAAGAATTGATACTTTTGAATTGTGGTGCTGGAGAAGACTCTTGACAAGACCCTTGGACAAGAAGGAGATCAAACCAGTCCATCCTGAAGGAAATCAACCTTGAATATTCATTGGAAGGACTGATGCTGAAACTCCAATCCTCTGACCACCTGATGGGAAGAGCCAACTTACTGGAAAAAACCCTGGTGCTGGGAAAAATTGAGGGCAGGAAGAGAATGGGGCAACAGAAAATGATATGGCTGAATACCACTACAGATTCAATGGACATGAGTTTGAGCAAACTCTGGGAGACAGTGAAAGACAGGGACCTGCTGCAGTTCATGGAGTCACAAAGAGTCAGACACGACTGAATGACTGAACAACAACAAAATCTTGCCAACTAAAGAACAGAGTACAGAGAAACATCCTTAAATAGAGACTGATGAAAAGAAAATGAGTGGTAGTTACATGGCTGTCACTTTATTATTTATATTTGTCTGTGGCTGAAATATTTCAGAAATAAAAATTTGATAGCAACAGATGGAAACCCTTTTAAAATGAAATTACTTACAGGCCAAGGTGGTGGGACAGAAGTTACCTCTGGAGTATGAAAATAAGCAACACCATTATGATAAGTGTAAGGATATCCAGTTGAAGTTGTTAGATACATTGTTCCAGCTGCTGGCATTATACTGGAACCTAAAACAAAAAGGAAATAGTAATGATTGAAATCTTCAGTTTAACATTTAAAAACGTAATTTTTGAACACTGAAAAATGTTTATCTTTATACAAATATAGCTATAGTAAAAACTGAGTATTAAAAATTCTTTAAACATCCCATATGTTAAAGTATCTCTGAAGCATTTATTTTCGAACTTACTACCCTTAGAGCTTTTGTAGCTTATGGTAAATAAAAAGAAACAAGTTTAATAAAGAATAACAAAAATTAATCAATTCTGGTTTTAAAGTAGTATAATGAAATAGAGAACTTTACAATTGAGATTATCAGCAAAGTACTTATTTTTACAAATATAAACTACATATAATTTAGAGTTACCTGAAGACTACTGACACTGTAGCAAAGTCCCTAAGATCTCAGTGAGACCATCTATTTGTAAAAGCCCAAAGAAGATAAAGGCAGTGAAACTGGACAAAATACTTGTTCTACCTTAAAAATTCTTAGGATCTACTATCAGCGAGCACTCACTTATGCTATGACAGTCTTCTACTCTCTAGTCTCCCTTTGCTACAATTGCTGTTGTTGCAAACATGACCACAGACTTTCATGCTGCTAATTTTGGGTCCTCATTTCTTTTCCCAGGTCAAGTTATATATACTCCTCCCCACAAAATAAAAAAAGTCCTTTTTGTCAGGAGAAGACTTAAAAAATTTTATATGCCAAGTCAGATTTAAGTCCTTGACTAATAGGTTACATAAATTACTGAGGTGGCAATCCTCCTTCCACTATACTAGTATGTCTCAAAATTTAAAATTCATTATAACAAGCTAGACAGCTTGTTAAAATACAAACTCCAGGTCCCCATTTCAAGAGATTTTTGATTCAAGAGACCTGGGATGAGGCCTGAGAAACTGTATTTTGGTAGAGCCCAAGTTAACTATTGGTGGCTGCAAACCACACTGACAGCAGCACTAGCCTTCTACTCTAAGTAGCACTACTACTTGGCTTTTATATTTTCACGACATTTCATCTAGTATTATTACAGCATATTTTAGTGGTTCTTATTCTTTTGTGAATCTGATGAAAGCCAAAGACCCTTTTCACAAAAATATGTATGTATTCAAACAAAATTTTGCATGCAATTCGGAAGGTCCATGGAATTCCCTCCAAAGATCACCTTTAAGGTTTCACAGGTGTTAAATAAAGAAATTTTGAGTGATTATTATTACAACATATTGGACTAGGCCTTAGGGATACAGCCAAAAAGAAACAAGAAAAAAATTGAGCACGCCATGGTCTCTATCTTCATAGAGGTTAGGGTCTGGTAAGGAAGACAGTCATTAGCTAATTACACAATTAATTATAGTTTTGATAAATACAAAAGGCAGTATAAGTAATACAGGTTATTATATTGGATAGTATAGGGTACCAGAGGAGGAAATGGCAACCCACTCCAGTACTCTTGCCTGGAAAATCCCATAGACGGAGGAGCCTGGTAGGCTACAGTCCATGGGGTTGGTGAAGAGTCGGACATGACTGAACGACTTCACTTTCACTTTTCACTTTCATGCATTGGAAAAGGAAATGGCAACCCACTCCAGTGTTCTTGCCTGGAGAATCCCAGGGACGGAGGAGCCTAGCAGGCTGCCCATCTATGGGGTCTCACAGAGTTGGACACGACTGAAGCGACTTAGCAGCAGCAGCAGCAGTACAGCGTACAACGCTGAACACTATATATTGTATATGTCCAGTATTTGTGAGGAAATTGATATTTGGGCTGAGTTTTAAAGAATGAATGGGATGGCAAAGATCACTGTAGGTGAAGAAAACAGTGCATCAGAAATATGGTTACGTTCTGGAATGAAGGATGGCTAAATGATCAAAGCATGGAAAAGATAAGAATAGCTCAAAATAAGCAGAAATTAACATGATAAGATGTGCATGTTTGAAAGATCACTCTGGCTGCCTTGTGTATGATGGGTGCTAAAGTACTGATAGCAAAACTGGATTCAGAAAGATCAGTTAGGAGGCTTTTCAAGTAATTAAGGCAAGCAGAGGGGGTAGCTGGGACTAGAATGTTGCTAACGAAGATGGAAAACAGGTGACAAATTTGAAAAAAAAGGTAATACTCCCTTGTACATGCCTAGTTTCTAAAACAATGACTTTGCCTTTATAAGCTGTATTTTCTATTTACAAAATAGAACAATACCTCACAGGTTGCTGTAAAGATTAAATGAAATAAATGAAAACCCGTAATGTTGACCTTTATGCCAAAAAGTTCTTAAGTAACTATTTGTCTGTCTGAAAGCATTCAGGATAGTACTGATTTATGTTCTGTTTTTAGCAACCTATGGGTTGCTAAAAACAACAGGCTTTTATGAACACTCCCAGTTGTTTTTACTGATGGTGATAATGGATTAAGAATTGTTATTACATGCTATAGCTTATAGCTTAACTCTTAACAACTAACAGCAGTAGTCTGAAAATATTCAGCATTCTGCCATACTTAGTGCATTTCATTTTGGAGTATCAACTTACTAAGGACATGTCAGTTATCTTCTAAATTAACAAATACTAGGTCAAAATTAAACTTGATCTCTGTTAACTTCTAAGTCAAAAGCAGAACAGTCCAAATGAGTACAATCTATTAATTTGTTAACAGATGTATGGTAACTACATAATGTTTTGAACATCCAAGTAGACACGAGGACACTAGTTAAAAATTTTATGCAAAGTTTCTCCTTCTAGCCAAAGATTCTGTTAGAGATTTTAATACTATAGGTTAAAAGGTAACCAAAAAGATGCCTACTTTAATAAACGGAAAGAGTGAGAAAAAAGAATAAGTGTTGAAAGTATTCTGGAAATTTGAGGAAGGCACTTAGCCAATTCCTAAAGCTTTAGGGGTTGTTTCTACTGATAATTATGATACATATGGTTGGGTTACAGTATATACCATACAACCAGAGTTTCTGATATTTTACATTTTTACTTTCAGTAATTTTATTCTAATTTTAAATTACTCTATCAGAAAAACTTTAAAATAGTAATTAATTACTTCTAATTTCTTTTATAATTTTAAACTGTATTTTAACCATACAATTTTTCCTTTAAAGATTTAACTATTTAGAATATAGTTAAACATTATTATTTATATACATTTTCCCTGGCCTCCTCCATCCCACAAATTAATGTATTTAATTTGTGGTAAGAACTATTCATTTGACTACCAACTTCGCTAAAATAACTTTATTAAATCAAAGAAACCTGATACTTTAATGAAGTTCTATTAATAGTCCTGTATTTCAAAAAAGAACCATGCAAAAATATTGAAAAATATATTAGTTCTCAATACATACGAGGGATCCCTACTTGTTGCTTTCTTATTGCCGGGCCAATGTTCAGTTTCTTATCCTTGTAATTAAGTTTTTCAGCCTAAAATAAGAAAAAGTACATTACTTAATTATCACACTTTGAAAACAACAAGGCATAGTGGAAAGCGCAAAGCCTTTGGATTCAAATAGATTTGGGTGTGAATCCTGGTTCTAATGTTCTGACCCTAATTCCTCATTTGGCAATTTGAGTTGTGTTACACATGTGGTCCCAGCTGAGGTTAAACAGGGAGACATTTTGTTTTCTTTTTTCAGCTTTTATACTGTAAACAAATGTCCTTTTCATGTTCTATTTATTGTTGTGTTTTTCACATTTTTGTGCCTTATGTTAGTATTTTTGCTACTTAAGATGGCTCTCAAGTGTAGTGTTGAAGTGCTGGCTAGTGTTCCCAAGTGCAAAAAGACTGTGATATGTTTTAGCAGAGAAACTATGTGTTAGCTGGGTTAATTCATGCATGGGTTATAGTGCTGTTGATCATGAGTTCAATGTTAATGAATCAAAAATGTTACATGTAATCTTTAAACAGAAGCACACATAAAACAAAGTTATATATTGATTGGTTGATGAAAATATTGTAAACAGAAGTTTGTGAGAAACTAACCCTGTATTTTCTAGGTGCAGCACACTTCAATATTTGCTAATTCAGTGTTTATGATGATTTTATAGAACACCATCACTACAAATAATGAGAACTGACTGCATATGACTTAATAAAATATAATTAAAATAAAATTTTTTCCTAAAAAATTAAACGCTACACATGCCAAATTTAAGAGTTATTATATACTGAACTGCAGGCTTCAGATATTTTTTCTATGAATGTCCTTAGTTTATAAGTTTTTCATAGGAGGGAAATAATCTCAGATAATCTCATTTTAGGAATCTACATTCATAGTGTTGTTTAGGAATTCAAAGTGCTATTAACACATCAGAAAAGACACATCCCTAAATTCTCAGTTTAAGAAAATAAAGTGAAAAATTGTAAGTTCACAGCAAACATGCAATTATTTGGCATTTGTTTTTCTGTAGATAAATTTCTGTAGATCTTTAATTTTTAATTATTTTTTTGGAGACCAATGTTGATCTCAAGATACGAAGAAAATAAATTTTTTTTAGCAATCAATTACTGTACTGGAACCCTAGCATTAAATACCTTAAAGCAGGGGTCCCCAACTTCTGGGATCTAATGCCTGATGATCTGAGGTGGAGCTGATGTAATAATAATGAAGGGCACAATAAATGTAACATACTTCAATCATCCCAAAACCATACACCCCAGGTCTGTGGAACAACTGTTGCCACCAAACTAGTCTCTGGTGCCAAAAAGGTTGGGGACCACTGCATTAAAGGATTAATTTCAAAGAAAGAAGTTCCAAAAATGAAGTTAAATACACCAAAATATCTTACCTCTTGTAAAATTTTTTGTGCATCTTCT
The DNA here is from genome assembly GCF_023091745.1 of Budorcas taxicolor. Classification (NCBI taxonomy): domain Eukaryota; kingdom Metazoa; phylum Chordata; class Mammalia; order Artiodactyla; family Bovidae; genus Budorcas; species Budorcas taxicolor. The sequence continues at coordinate 130,748,744 of NC_068911.1, forward strand.
TGTGTTTCAAAAGTGACGAAGCCATACCTAAATAAATCCATTAATTATTATATTAGAACATGACATTGATATTATACTAAGATTAAATATATATATTCTTAGAATGGGCCACAGTAGGAGTGAACATTTTTCTATGGTGTACCAGTATGCAAAACTTAGACGAGAATTGTTCACAGCTAACACAGTTATCCTCTTAGAGGAAGAGGCCTAAAAAAAAAAACAACAACCCAGGGATCTTAAAAAAGTATCAAACCAGAGCTGTATGCAAGGCAGGAAAACATGAGAGATTTGTGTTCTGGTTTACAAATTAGGGTGCAATAAATTTCCGCCCAGAGCAGTAACTTCCTTTTAAAATGACATAAGTTTGCTTTAAACAGAAATCAAAGTAGAAAAAGAATCTTTAAAAAATTAAAAATTGAATATGATAAAATATTTTATCTTGGTAAATGAGTACACATATTATTTACTATTATTAGCATATATAAACTGAGAATGTAACTATTAGTATATTTCCCAAACAAAATAAATTAAAAATACGATACAACCCAGGTTTTATATCTGCTTTTCATATATATTGTTATCTTCAGAATATAAATCATATGATCAGTATAAGCAAAGTGAAAGTTGCTCAGCTGTGTCCGACTCTTTGTGACACCCACAGACTTTACAGTCCATGGAATTCTCTGGGCCAGAATATCGGAGTGGGTAGCCATTCCTTTCTCCAGGGGATCTTCCCAATCCAGAAATCAAACCCAGGTCTCCCATACTGCAGGTGTATTCATTACCAGCTAAGCCACCAGGAAAGCCCAAGAATACTGAAATGGGTAATCTATCCCTTCTCTAGGATATCTTCCTCACCCAGAAATTGAACCGGGGTCTCCTGCATTGCACATAGATTCTTTAACAGCTGAATTACACAATATATGCCTTGTCCAAAAAAGACAAAATAGGTAGATAAAAAGGGATGAAAGAAATAAAAAGTATATCCCCTCCCAAATTTAATCTCTATTTGGATAACGTTAGGAAACTCTCTTGAGTAATGCTCAACTTTATTTTCCTCAAATTGTGTATGTATGTTAAGTTCCTCAGTCGTGTCCAACTCTGCGACCCCATGGACTGTAGCCTACCAGGCTCTTTTGTCCATGGAATTCTCCAGGCAAGATTACTGGAGTGTGTAGCTGTTTCCTTCTCCAGGGGATTGATTCAATTTAGGGATCAAACCCAGGTCTTCTGAATTGCAAGCAGATTCTTTCCTGTCTAAACCACCAGGGAAGTGACAATTCATAATTACTAATAAGTAATTATGTATCACGTAATTAGTAAACATTTACTATTTTCTTCAATTTATACTGTATTGTATATGAATTTCCTTTTTCAACAAAGGAATTCTTTATTTGCTCAAGTATTAAACAAGGGCTAAAGAAGTAGTTTTACACTTTTTTTTTTAGTAGAACACATATACCACCCAGTGGAAAAGGCATAAAATACAGTCTACACTGCTATGTGTGATTTAAAAATGGATATTACAAATTCCATTAAGCCAAATAAAAGTGGTATAATTTCACTTCATTATATTATTTTTTGTCAGACTCAGAAGTCTCTTGTTTATATGGAGGATTTGTTTATATCTGTTAATCATCTGCAGGATCTCATCTCTTTCGAAGTGTCCACCTGTCATATTTACATGTAGTTTCCCACTAATATTTTATCCATCTTATTGGTCCCTTCTTTTATGCCTATGAATATGTATATATTGCCTCTTTTTCAAGAAAATAATCATTCATCGATTTCTTTAACTTTGCAATCCAACTTCTCAAGTAAGTACACTATGTAAACTACCTTCTTCTTCTCTGATATTTGGCTTTTGTATATATCAATTCACTAAAACAGCTCTAATGTTACCAGACATTACTAGCCAAATCCTAGTGCTTTATTCTTTAATTTTCATTCTCCTTGATTTCGCAATTAAAAATCATTCTCGCTAAGATTATATTTCTTAGATTAGTCCCCTGGTTAGGTCTCTGAGGCACAACCTACAGACATTCTTTGTGTCAGCCTTTTCCAAATTAAGTTCTCGCTAGTCTAAAGCAGGTATACAATTCCAAAAGTATCAGATTCCTTTAGCTTCTGGTTCCTTGGTTACTGGACATCAGCTACCCAGCATTAAGTGCTTACAATGAATAGTTCCTCAGCCTTTGCAAGAGTAACTTTACAACAAATTAAGGAATATTATAGCGTCCCCTTTCCTCTAAATACCCACGCCCCACTCCCCCACACATGAAGATCAAAAGGTAGGAGACAGAAGCCATGAAACTCTCTTTTTAAAAATGGAATCAGGACTTCCCTGGTGGTCTGGTGGTAAAGAATATGCCTGCCAATTCAGGGAACATTGGTTCCATCCCTGGTCTGGGAAGATTCCACATGCAGTCAAGCAACTAAGCCCATGCACCACAACTACTGAAGCCTGTGCACCCTAGAGGCCCTGCTTGCTGCAACTAGAGAAAGCCCAGGAGAAAAATGAAGAACCAGTTGAAGCCAAAAAAATCCAAAACACAACCAATGGCCCCCCACCAAAAAAAACAACAAAACAGCCAAACCCACTACAACTTCCTTCTTAAAAAAAAAAAAAAAAAGGAACCAAAGGTAGAATACAAAACGTAGCAATCCAATAAAAACAATCGCTAATTCTGTGTACTACCTATAGTGATACTAACCCTTTGGAAACTCCAGCTCTGTCATTTACAATCTTCACTTCTTTTACAGACCCATACTGGGAAAAAAATTTTCTTAAATCATTTTCATTTGTCTAATGGTATAAAAAGAAAAAACACAAAAAACATTTTAACTGATAAAAGATGAAATAACTTCTGCTTGTTTTGGAGACAGAAAAGGCAACACAAATAACAATATGGATATAAGGATGCCTGTCATCATAATAACAGTGCATGAAATCATTAGGTTATTAAAATCAATATTAATACTTTGCTTTATGCAGAGTTGTTAATACTATGTTGTTAAATTATTACATAGCAATAAAATATTTTAAGCTGAGTTTTCTAAAACTACAAATAAAGTTGTTCTCTAGTTAGCTATTTTTTGATAAAATTGTACTAGGCATGCCTATAACTACACTAAGGGCATATTATTATTGGTTCTTGTGATTCAGAGAGTCCTCCAGTCATGGCAGTGGAACTAGGTTATGCTGGCCTCCACCAGTCACTCTATTTTTATTTTAAAATTTATTTTTAATTGAAGGATAATTGCTTTACAGAATTTTGCTCTTTTCTGTCAAACAATCACTCTATTTTAATCAGCACAGTCATCAGGAAAGTTAAGGTCTTAGAAAGGAAATATATTTACAAAAGTACCTGAACTCAATTTGTGGTAACAACAGAGAGGCTACAAAACTTAAAGTTTTTAGACGTTTTATCTGTACTCAATATACATACAGACATTATGATGATACACAAAAAAATTGAGTCATAACTAGACTATCATGTATAAGATGTCTACAAAGATGGTTTGGCATATCTGGCAATTAAAATAATCTCATAACAGACCCACATCACCTTTCCCTACAGCATTCACTCTAAATTCATTGCAATTTCATTTTCTGGTTCAACTGTGTTTGCCCACAAGAAAAACTTTAAATATTCATAGAAAAAATTTTTCTTTACGTATATATCTAGGAAAAGACATGCCTAATGGTAGAGCAATACCTCTTGAGTTCCACAGGTACCTCACTGCTGCTGCTGCTGCTTCTAAGTCGCTTCAGTTGTGTCTGACTCTGTGCGACCCCATAGACGGCAGCCCACCAGGCTCCCCGTCCCTGGGATTCTCCAGGCAAGAACAGTGGAGTGGGTTGCCATTTCCTTCTCCAATGAATAAAAGTGAAAAGTGAAAGTGAAGTCGCTCAGTCACGTCCGACTCTTAGCATTAGTAAAAAAATAAATTTTTAGTTGGTAACCTAAAGCTTGCTAAATTGGATGATGGCAAATACTGAGTTAATCTAGGTATAACAGTCTCATTTCAATAAACACAAAATGGAATCAACATCAAAGATTTCTATTAGAGACTTGCAAACAAATTAATTAAACCATTCTCTGATAGAATCACTAGCTCAATTTTGCATCTCCATCTCTGTTAAAAAGGAGACCAAAAATCAAGATAATCAAATATTAAAAGGGATGGACACTAGGGATCTAAAAAGAAGAATTTTATGAAGTTTGAGACTGCTTGCTACTGTGTTAAACTACTTCCTTGTTGGAAATTATCTATGGTTTTGGGTAAGGTGTAACTATAATAGGGAGAACCTTACCAATTAACTTAAAGCTAAGACTGTATTGTAATGGCCCGCAAAGTTTATATTGTAGCTGACAGGCTTCAATAAAAACAGACACTAAACTAATGAGAACCCACCATATAGCACAGGGAACTCTACTCAGTGCTGTAGTGACCTAAATGGGAAAGAAATCTTAAAGAGGGGATATATGCATACCTATAGCTGGATCACTGTGCTATAGAGTAGAAAGTAAAACAACATTGTAAACCAACTATACGTCAAAAAGGGAAAAAAACCCTACACTTAACCTAGCCATACAAACTGTTATATTTACTGATTTATTTAAAAATATGCTAAGTTAATATAAATTCTGAATAAGAATATTTAACTTGAATATTTATGGTCAGTTATTAATATTTTCCATAGAAACAGGAAATCTTTTTAAAAGCAAGCATTTCATAAGAAATTATTTTCCTTAATTTATCATTAGTGAACCAATCACATATTTGCTTAAGACTCATAATTTTGATAAACACATTGTGACATTCATCTTGAGCAGGAAAGAAGCAATTCCATCCAAATTGTGAGACAATGATTGTTTGAAAACAGTGAGTGATAAATACTATACCCTAATTGCACAAGGATTTTTTTTTTTAAGACAACTCTCCCTGAAATTTCCAATATGTAATATGCAAGCCTGGAAATCCTTCTATATATTCCCTTGGAAGAAAGAACGTTCCACTTAAATTATCGATGCTTGCCTTTCTCGTAGGTGTTTACAACTGCCTCCCACATGGGGGTGCTGCAAAACATCTCACAAAACTTTGCCTCTCTGAAAGAGTGAAATGGCTGATTATTTAAACATATTACTGTTAAGATGCTTTATTCTGACTAGGACACAGGCCTTTTTTGGTAATCAAATTGTAAATTCGGTGACAGAAGCAATTTGCAAAATAAAAGTCTAAGAAGTTGCTTAGGAATTGAAAATAAAAGTTGCGATAAACAGAACTTCATAAAACTGTTGTTTTTGTTTTCTTTTTCCTTAATTGAGTCAACTTTTGAAATTTTTAATCACTCATTGTTTGGGCTATTGGATTACTATGTAAAAAAATTATAATTAGTGTGATATGGTGAAATAAAGAATGTGGAGCTATCAGTCAGAAAACTAGGATTCTAGTTTTCACTTTGTCTTTAAGTGTTTAGGTGACTATAGATACATCAATGAGCCTCAATTTCCTTGTATGTGAAATTAGACAATTATATGTACTCTACTATAATAAGACAATCTGAACCCTACTAATCATTATGAAAATATTAAATACATTATTATTTTTATAGTTGCACAAATAAACCATTTCTGAGAAATATAACAAAATACTTCTAATACAAAAAATAATTCACTGTATTGCATACATTATTAGGTACCTTAAAGTCAATTCCTCCTACAAAGATGCGATTAGGGATCACTGTTCCATATCTTGGGGCACTCGTTGGGTTATTCAAAGGCACAGGTGACACAGGATTAGGAGATGGAGACAATGAATCTGTTTGCGTCTGATTTGATGTTTGCTGTAAAATAAAATTCTTTTAAACTCTTAGTACTGGGTATAAGTTTTAACGCAAGACAAAAGCATTTATCCTTCAAAAAGGTAAGCATACTGACAAAATGTAGTATTTTAGACTTTAATTTTATGCTATTATGAAGATTATAGAGCTAATAACTTTTGAAGGCAAGAAAAATACAAGAAATACAGAATCTACTCCTCTATAGAGATCTTAAATCTTAAATATCATTTAAACATACATATATTAATTACTATCAAATGTACAATTTAAATATTTTAAGTATTAAGAAGGAATATTAAACTCCAAAAAGAAGTTTAGGAAAGAGAAAAGTAGCCCTGGACAGTTAGGAGCTGGCCTGGTACAACAACTAGGCCCTGGTGTTGTAAGAGGTATCTGGGACCTCACAGGTAGGCTGTGGTGTTCTCCTGTTAACTCCAACAATGAGCAAGGCTACTGTTATTGTGATGAAATAAAGTGAAAGTTGCTCAGTCGTGTCTGACTCTCTGCGACCCCATGGACTATATAGTCCATGGAATTCTCCAGGCCAGAATACTGGAGTGAGTAGCTTTTCCCTTCTCCAGGGGATCTTTCCAATCCAGGGATCAGACCCAGGTCTCCCACATTGCAGGAGGATTCTTTACCAGCTGAGCCACAAGGGAAGGCCAAGAATACTGGAGTGAGTAGCCTATCCCTGCTCCAGGGGATCTTCCCAACCCAGGAATGGAACTGCGGTCTCCTGCATTGCAGGCAGATTCTTTACCAACTGAGCTATCAGGGTAGTGTTATTGTGATGGGTGAAGATAAAAACAAGACCACTCCATAATCATACCTGCACACTGACAGAAACAAAAGCATTGCCCAAACCACAAGAATGACCAAATATCTTTTTATCCTGCCTGACAAGACTGACTGCTCCTTCTTTATCAATCACAAAACTTTAGCTTCAATCTCTTTCTTGTCTCCTAAGTAAGAATTAACATAGCATTAGTGGTAAAGAACCTGCCTGCCAATGCAGGAGACTTAAGAGACGCTGGTTCGATCCCTGGGTGGGAAAGATCCCCTGGAAAAGGAAATGGCAACCCACTCCAGTATTCTTGCCAGGAGAAACCCATGGACAGAGAAGCCTGGCAGGCTACAGTCCATAGGGTTGCAAAGAGTCAGACATGACTGAAGCAACTTAGCACTCAGCATAATCATAGAACTACTCCCACTTTCTAAAAACATGCATTTCAGAGTAAAACCTTCTTTAAATCCACTCTAAAAAGTGCTAATACAAGCCTAAATCCTATAGTAAGTTCTAACATCCTCTAGTTGAGAGGCCCCATGTTCTTCCATTCAGAAGAGCCAACTTTATTAAACTATAGGTGTATTTGTGGTGGTCTTTGGCTAAAGGGCATTGACAAGTAAATACATTCTGACATTTAAGTTCACTGCTTTTCAACTCTAAAGTCAAATTTTTAAATGCACTTGGCAATTTGAAAAGTGGTCTGATTTTGACTTTATACTAAAGTTTTTAATTATTTTTACTTTATGCTAAAGAACTGAGCTCATATTCATATATTCACAATTCTAAGTCAGTGGATCTAATTCAGATGTTAATAAATACATATTAACAAGTAACGGAGAAGAAAATGGCAACCCATGCCAGTATTCTTGCCTGAAAAATACCATGGACAGGAGAGCTTGGTGGTCCATAGTCCACGAGGTTGCAAACTGTTGGACATGACTTAGCGACTATAAAAACAAAACAACTAACATATACGCCTTCACACAATAACAAAACAGTAGATAGACTCTTCAGGTACACTGGGAAAAAAACAAGACTTGGGAATAGAATTTTAAAGAGAAACAAATATAAGAACTTGCTATTTTCCTTGTAAGAACACTAAAGAGACTTCTGAGACACTAGAAGAGGGCTTCAAAAAGCTTGAGGTTCACAACTTAAATTCTCTGAAAAACAAACTCATGAAAATGAATTTCCCACTTAGATAATGGAGTTGTTCTTTTTCACACTGCTCTCCTTTCACTTTACTGGCCAATAAGCCATAATCCCTAAAAATTAATCTCTGCAAGATGTACAGAGAAACATCTAGGCCAGTGGTGACTACCAGGCTATAGGCTTTTGGGGTCTATTGTCCATCTAGTCTTAAGAAGGAAAAACGCTCCCTAGTAAGGGAGTTCATAAAAATATCTTTTAAACCACAAAGTCATCACATTTAATAATTGCTCTGTTGTAGCTGCCAGTTAAAACTGGGAAACCAATCTTAATAGCATCCTCTCAGAGCATTTGAAAGTTAATTTATAACTTCAGTCACCTGTAAGACATAGTGCCAGACTGCATGATTCTGGGATGTTTTGTTTTACTTTTCAACTGTGGATTTGTATTGCTAGATAACTGAACAGCTCTGGCAGATACAATCTACTCTATCTGCCTATTTGTTTAGAGAATGCAGAAATTACTTATCTGCAAAATTTAAAAAAATTCATAAAATTCTCTTCTTTAAAACAAAATAATTCAATGGATGAACTCTTTTATTTAAATAAAACTCCACTGGTTTTATTTTTATGAGAGAAAAATGACATGAATGGAAGAGAACAAAGTGCTTTATTTCCAATCTTAAGAAATCCTCAACACGGAGGAAGGAAAAACACGAACTTTGTACATGCTATTCACATCATTGTTCAATTTTTAAGGTTCCTATTCTATTGTGGGTTCCAACTATTTTTTCCCCTTACCACTAATCACTTTCCAACACACTATGTAATTTATACTACGTTTGTCATCTCTTTCCACTATATCGTAATGTTCAAAAAAAGGACTTTGCTTGTTTTGTTCACTGCAGTATCTAAGACCATATATAGCAGGTGTTCAATAAACATCTGTTGAATACAGAATAAATAATTTCTTCTTGCTCACGATTCACCAACCCTTAGGTTGTGGGCTGAAGACTACAACATGAATAAAACCCTAGAAAATATTTTAATCTTGGCAGTAACAAAGCTCAGGTAGAGGCAATCTTTAAGTTCCTTAGAGACAGTTAGCGATTTATTGAGTTAATTCAGAATGCCTCAAATTCCGCCAGCAAAATTTTGCAAATGTATGAAAAGCACCTAGCCAGGTGCTGTTTTGGGGCAAGCAGTAAGGGTCCTTAGCTTAGTAAAACTTCTAGTACTAAAGTTTATTTAAAATTTCCTCCAAAGTAATGTGCCCCCACTGCCTCCTCCCCTGGAGAATTAACCTCGAAATTTATCATCTACTCTGCCAATGAAGAGAAGAGGAAAAAGACGGGCTAACCGTCGCAGTCAAGGACTCGGCGCTCCTTCCCCTCCGAGGCCAGCAAGCTGAGGTGCTGGAGGAAATGGCCGCAGCAACAACTTCCTCAGGTTCTCTCAAGTCATCGTGAACTGGACCACCGATTCGAGGATCCACCCCCTCCCCACCAAAGTGCGGGAGGGAAAAGAAGGCTAGCCAGCGAGAAATTTTGTCCCGCAAACCCGCCAGAAGCAGTGGCGGGAATCCTCAACGGCACAGACCCAGACGCCGGCCTCGTGCGTAGCAGGGCCCCGCGCGCATCGCGTGGCACTCGCTGATTGGCTGCCGGCGGGCACGGGGTGGGGCGCGACGGCACGTTGCCACAGCCCTTCGGGCCTACTCGGTCTCCCACCCCTCCCCCACCCGGCCCAGACTGGCTTGGGCGCGAGTGTCCAGGTCCAACCTGTGCCCAGGTGCCCCATATAACCCACACTCGCCCCCCCCACCAGGTCTCTCAGGACTTCTGGTTTCCGCTGACCAGTCGGGAAGAGGAGGGGATGGCCACCTGGTCAACTCCTCATGAGGGTGGCTAGGCAGTCTGGCTGGAGTGAGCGTCAAAGACGCAGCCGAACCTACTTTCGGCGGGAAAGCTGGTTCTTTAGCCTGAACCCAGCCTGGTGCACAGGACCCGGTTACCCACGCTTCCCGGAACCTCCCAGCAGGTCTACACCAGTCCAGGCCCGGCATCGCACCTGCCTGACCCCACTACACAACCCGACGGGGCCTGCAGGCAGGCCGCTCTTCATGGCGGTCGATGGGGCGCCCTGTCCACGGTTCTTGCTGACAAAATAGCGAGCTCTAGACTCGTCCTTCCAGACCCTCACAGACCGAGTCCACGTTGCTCCTTCTCCCCACTAGCCCGAGGCCCAGGACTCTGGGCCCTGACCGCCGTACTCACCGCCCCGGATTCGGTCTCCATCTTCCTCTCTGCTCTTCAAAAGCCAGGGAGAAAGGCACAGAAACCTACAGTTGGAAAGCACCTTCACACCCGGGAAGCAACACCACGCTTCCCGACGGAGACTTTCTCCCCCTGGCGGCGACGGCGGCGGTGGCAGCTGCAAGGGCGCAGACTCGAACCCGGGGCCTGAACCTGCCACCGGCGGGGATAGGGAGGGGCAGACGACGTAGCCTCGGGCGGCGGGTGGCGGTGCGGGCGGGCGCCGCAAGCCCGGGAGGGGCGCGGGCGGGCAGGTTTCGGCCGCGGCCCGTGGTCGCCGAGCTGGGCCGTCTCAAGGGCAGAGCGTGCAGCAGGTCGGGGCGGGCGTGAGGTGTGCGGATCGAGGGCTCTATTCTCAAGCCACTCTCGTCTGCTTTCGGACGGCTGGGGAAGAGACAGCGAACGGCTATGCAGAGCTCCATGTACCACACGCCTTTGCCTCTCCTCCCCTTTGGAGAAAAGTTGGCTTCTAGGACTGGTGGGTTTTCGAGAGGTGGCGGTGCGTTTAGAGGCTGCTTTACTAAGGTGCAAGAAGCCGGTTGACGGGCGACTTCGTAAGGCTGGTGCGGGGAGAGGAGGCCAGTTTGCAGAGTTAAAGCCTGACCCCCGGGGCCTGACGCGCCGAACTCGGGGGCTCCGGAGAAGCCGCAGACGCCTCGGCGCACCTGTTGTCGCCGTCACTCATCCCAGCCGAGCGGGCGGGGCGGCGTGGGCCGCTTGGCCGGGAACCGCCGCGCCGCCCCGTCCGAGCTCCGGCGTCCGCCTTAGGCCCGCGCCCGCTGAACACAGCCCGCCCGCTGAACACAGCCTTCCCGCCGCACACAGCCGGCCCGCCGCACAGCGGGTCAGCGATGGATCTACCTGCGCGCTTCCAGGGGTGAGGACTGTGCCACTGGCTGGAGCGGCTCTATTTCCTTTGAAAGAAGTCTGCTTTGTAAAAAGTCCTTCTGAAAAGTAGCTGCCATTTATGCATCAATACATATGTCATCAACTTCACACACTTTACTTATGTATATAAATATATATAACCAATTTTAAACAATCACAACTCGGTAAACTTCTGTAATGATTATGGTGATTATGGCACTATGATTCAGCTCAGTTCAGTTCAGTTCAGTCGCTCAGTCGTGACCGACTGCGACCCCATGAATCGCAGCACGCCAGGCCTCCCTGCCCAACTCCCAGAGTTCACTCAGACTCACATCCATCGAGTCCGTGATGCCATCCAGCCATCTCATCCTCTGTCGTCCCCTTCTCCTCCTGCCCCCAATCCCTCTCAGCATCAGAGTCTTTTCCAATGAGTCAACTCTTCGCATGAGGTGGCCAAAGTATTGGAGTTTCAGCTTCAGCATCATTCCTTCCAAAGAAATCCCAGGGCTGATCTCCTTTAGAATGGACTGGTTGGATCTCCTTGCAGTCCAGGGGATTCTCAAGTCTTCTCCAACACCACAGTTCAAAAGCACCAATACTTCAGCGCTCAGCTTTCTTCACACTCTCACATTCATACACTAACACTGGGAAAACCATAGCCTTGACTAGACGGACCTTTGTTGGCAAAGTAATGTCTCTGCTTTTGAATATGCTATCTAGGTTGGTCATAACTTTTCTTCCAAGGAGTAAGCTTCTTTTAATTTCATGGCTGCAGGCACCATCTGCAGTGATTTTGGAGCCCCCCAAAATAAAGTCTGACACAGTTTCCACTGTTTCCCCATCTATTTCCCATGAAGTGATGGGACCAGATGCCATGATCTTCATTTTCTGAATGTTGAGCTTTAAGCCAACTTTTTCACTCTCCTCTTTCACTTTCATCAAGAGGCTTTTTAGTTCCTCTTCACTTTCTGCCGTAAAGATGGTGTCATCGGCATATCTGAGGTTATTGATATTTCTCCCAGCAATCTTGGTTCCAGCTTGTGATTCTTCCAGTCCAGAGTTTCTCATGATGTACCCTGCATAGAAGTTAAATAAGCAGAGTGACAATATACAGCCTTGATGTACTCCTTTTCCTATTTGGAACCAGTCTGTTGTTCCATGTCCAGTTGTAACTGTTGCTTCCTGACCTGCATATAGGTTTCTCAAGAGGCAGGTCAGATGGTCTGGTATTCCCATCTCTTGAAGAATTTTCACAGTTTATTGTGATCCACACAGTCAAAGGCTTTGGCATAAGCAAATTGGAAGTGGTCAAACAGGAGATGGCAAGAGTGAACGTCGACATTCTAGGAATCAGCGAACTAAAATGGACTGGAATGGGTGAATTTAACTCAGATGACCATTATATCTACTACTGCAGGCAGGAATCCCTTAGAAGAAATGGAGTAGCCATTATGGTCAACAAAAGAGTCCGAAATGCAGTACTTGGATGCAATCTCAAAAACGACAGAATGATCTCTGTTCGTTTCCAAGGCAAACCATTCAATAACATGGCACTATGATTATGGTTAAGCAATTTGGTCAAGATCTAAAGCGATAGATTTCAGTCTCTGATCACAGGTCATGATTTAATCACATTGCCATATTTTAAAGCATTAGTAAAAACTGTTAAACATTACATCAGTTATGACTTTTGTACTATCTTAAAAGTTTGACTTTAGTTTACTTTCAAGATAAAGTGTTAAAATTATTATGTATTTAAGTTTTAATCTTTGGTGCAGAAGGAGAGCATGGCAACCCACTCCAGTATTCTTGCCTGGAGAATCCTCATGGACAGAGGAGCCTGGTGGGCTCCATGGGGTCTCAGAGAGTGGAACACTAGTGAAGCGACTTAGCACACACTTTGATGCCAGGCCCAGTGCTTTACAATCAATATCAGTTAATCATTTCATTATCCAGCAGCGCTTCAGGTAGATACACCTCTTATTTTCGTGTGTGTGTGTGTGTGTGTGTGTGTGTGTGTGTGTGTGAAGTCACTCAGTGCTGTCCAACTCTTTGTGACCCTATGGACTGTAGCTCCCTAGGCTCCTCAGTCCATGAGATTCTCCAGGCAAGAATACTGGAGTGGATTGCCATTCCCAACTCTCCAAATGGAGATTTGGAGGTTAAGCAATTTGGTCAAGATCTAAAGCGATGGATTTAACCAGGAGTGTCTCTGATAGCAGGTCATGATTTAACCATATTGACATACTTTAAAGAATTAGCAAAAACTGTTAAAAATTATATCAGTAATGGCTTTTGTATTATATATATATGAAAGTTTGACTTTTATTTACTACAAGATAAAGTGTTAAATTATTATGTATTTAAGTTTTAACCTGTTCAGATGTTTAGCTTTTCGTATTATTTACCGCAAATAAAATGGGAAACAATTTTTTTCATTGACTACAGTTCATCTACAGCATCCTAAAGTCATTATATGTTTGTGCATACAATTTAAGCTCATTTTTGCAGGTTTTAGTTTCTGTAGAAACGAGATTGTAAACCTATTAAAAAGTAAAGCTCATTCCAGAGCAGAATAATTTTGCTGTTCAATACTATTAGAACTGATCTTTGGGCATTCCCCCCCCCCCCCCCCCGCCCCGCCCCCGGTAGTAATGATGGGTTTAAGTAGATATTACTGCCATCTCTTTTGCCCAAGTCTCTTTTGACTAACAACACATTTTTGAAGACTGTATTCACCGTAATAGGTATTCAGTCTGTGACATACATTAGGGAACACTGTATTTCAATACCCATGTCAGGTTCTAGGAGAATATACTGATTTTGCAGTATATTAATTCTTTGTTCTGCTTCTAAGTCGTTCAGTCCTTAGAGCAAAAAGGATATTTTAAAACTTGAATAAAACATATACACGTATACAGGTCAACTTAGTACATGTTTATAGAGTTCCTGTATGTTCAGGAACATAAATGACTTAGAAGCAGAACAAGATCAAACCTCTGTCCTTGATGTACTTTCAGTCTAGAAAGAGAGAAAAAACTAATTACTATAACTGCAAAAAATTATATCTAAATACACTTATAATAAATAGGATACATACAGAATAGGATAAGTGGTATATGAATTATGATCCAAGGCCTGTGGAAACACAGAGCACAGTGTCCAGAGCTGGGAAGGGGCACCAACAAAGCTGAAATGATGGTCTGAATGGGAAGGTGAAGAAAGCCCCTGTCATGTGTGCAGCACCAGGCAAGGCATGTTATTTTTAAATCTTCTCAGTTACCATTCTTTTTCTGGCAGTCTGAGCCTTAGAGAGTTTATAAAAGTGACTCATTTAATTACATTGCTAGAAAGTGGTGGATGTGGTTTTCGATTTGACTCCATTCCCCATGTATAGTGCACTCTGCCATGTTATTTATACCATGGTATCAAGGACTTGGGCTTCCCAGGTAGCTCAGTGGTAAAGAATCTGCCTGCCAAGCAAGAGACTCGGGTTCAATTCCTGGGTCAGAAAATCCCCCAGAGCAGGAAATGGCAACCCACTTTAGTGTTCATGCCTGGAAAATCCTGTGGACAGAGGAACCTGGTGGGCTATAGTCCATGGGTCACAAAGGAGTCAGATATGACTTAAGTGACTAAACAATAATATTGGAGGATAATTGCTTTATACTGTTGTATTGGTTTCTGCCATACATCAACATGAATCAGCCATAGGTATACATGTGTCACCCCCTTCTTGAACCTCCCTGCCATCTCCATCCCATCCCACCCCTCTAGATTTTCACAGAGCACTCGGTTGAGCTCCCTGTGTCACATAGCAAATTCCCACTGGCTATCTGTCTAACATATGGTGATGTAAATGTTTCAGTGCTACTTTCTTGGTTGGTCCCACCCTTTCTTTCTCCCACTGTGTCGGCAAGGCTGTTTTCTATGTCTGCATCTCCACTGCTGCTCTGCAAATAGGTTAAGCAGTACCATCTTTCTAGATTCCATATATATGAGTTAATTACAATATTTATCTTTCTCTTTCTGACTTACTTCACTCTGTATAATAGGCTCTAGGGTCATCTACCTCATTAGAACTGAGTGAAATGTGTTCCTTTTTATGGTTGAGTAATATTCCTTTGTGTGTATATACCACTATTTCTTTATCCATTCATCTTTCTATGGACATCTAGATTGCTACCACGTGCTAGCTATTGTAAATAGTGCTGTGATAAACATTGAGATACATGTATCTTTTTCAATTATGATTTCCTCAGGGTATATGTCCAGTAGTGGGATTGTTGGTCATATGGTCATTTTAGTCCTAGTTTTTAAAGAAATCTCTGTACTCTTCTCCATAGTGGGCTGTATCCAATTTACATTCCCACCAACAGTGCAAGAGGGTTCCTTTTTCTCCACACCCTCTCCAATATTTGTTGTTTTTGTTGTTTAGTTGCTCGGTCATGTCTGACTCTGTAATCCCGTGGACTACAGCATGCCAGCCTTCCTGTCCTTCACCATCCCCCAGAGCTTGCTGAAACTCATGTCCATTGAGTTGGTGATGCCATCCAATCATCTCGTCCTCTGTCGTTCCCTTCTCCTCCTGTCTTCAATCTTTCCCAGCATGAGGGTCTTTTCCAGTGAGTTGGTTCTTTGCATCAAGTGGCCAAAGTATTGGAGCTTCAGCTTCAGCATCAGTCTTTCCAGTGAATATTCAGAGTTGATTTTCTTTAGGATTGACTGGTTTTGTCTCCTTTCAGTTCAAGGGACTCAAGAATCTTCTCAAATGCCACCGTCCTCCAATATTTAATTGGAAGATAATTGCTTTACAATATTGTCCCTTTATTTTATCCCTGACCTGCTCTCACTTCCTGACCAGTAACTTTGCTGGTTTTTATCGTCTTTCCATTTTTATGTTATTCTTGGATTTGAACTGTAGGGGAGGAGAAAGTTTTCCTTGACCTTCTTTAGAGTCTTTGGCTGGGTCTGAAAATTAAACTGACAAAGACAGGTTAACAGAAGAAAAACGCACATTTTATTGAATTTTCACATGTACATAGGAACCTTCAGAAGAGAATGAAGACTCTAGGAAGTAATGAGAACAGGAAGCTTTCATACCTTTTAGACAAATAATAAATTTGTGAGGAATTGACAAGACAAAAGGGTTTGGGCTAGGGAGAGTAAATGGTGAAGAAGTAACTAGGAAGATTAAGGTTAGTTTAACAAGATTTGTTTGCAGATTCTTCTGGGCTGATAGGGGATTTATTTTCTTTCTTTAGGCTTTTTCTACATTTACTGGTTCTAATTGCTTCCAAATAAGAATTGTGTGTCAAAGACACATTTTGGGGTGACATGTTCTGGTTTCCTTCAAATGCATGGAATATTTTCACCACTACAATAATGACACCTCTTAATGCATTTTTCTTACATCCCAAGCATCTTGGCAATATGTCATGTCATGTCCCTAGTGTCCTTCTCTCCTTGACATTCAAACATCTCTGTATTACATTGTTGAATTGTCACTGTTCTACTCTCCTTCAGCAACTACACTGTGTTTGAGTAGCAGGCAGTTGTTGCCTTGGTGCATACCTAAGGCCGACCACCACATACTGTTGTATAGATTCTTCAGTGCATAAGAATTCTGGCCAGAAATGTGAAGAGGCTTGAAATACAGCCCTTGCGGCTCCTTTCACATCATCAGTTAGCCATAGTGCCCCATCCATTCAATGGGAGAGATTTTTCCTAATTCATGAAAAAGTGCTGAGTGGGCCAATTGCAGCCATGCCTAAACAGAGCTCCTGCATTATAAGATAGGATCAGGAAATGCTGGTTTATGTTCATCATGTTTTATTATCACGTTCTCAGACATAAGTATCTGCTTGACATTTGGTAAAATTTTCAGCTAGGTAAGTGATTCAAGTTGGGTTCCTCAGGAAACAGATTCTGAGATTTGCATGCAGGAGATTTTTGGGAACTGTGCTTGGGAACAGCACCTGAGAAGAGTGGAGGAAACAGAACTGGACAAAGAAGTTGAATTGTGATGTTGAAACAGCGTCCTCAGCAATCCTAGGATGACTTTCTAAGTTGTCCCCTGTGACCAGAATTCCCTCTCAACCCTGTACTCTACTGTCTATAGTCACTGGATGCAGGCTGCTCCCAGAGTGGACCTGACTGGACATGATGGTTCTCTTCAGCTGAGGGCAGTTTCTGGACAGGGGCACAGCTGAGAACAACCCACACTCACAACACCTGGTGGAACAAAGGGCACAGTACTGAAGTGGATTTGGCACACCACAGCATATGCTAAAGTAGCTTCATAACCACTGAGTGACTTTTTCACCACAATGGGATTAATCAGGTTACCACGGTTTGCTTTTGGTTGCAGGAACACCTGATAGAAACAGAATGCTGCTGCTGCTGCTGCTAAGTCGCTTCAGTCGTGTCCGACTCTATGCGACCCCATAGACAGCAGCCCACTAGGCTCCTCTGTCCCTGGGATTCTCCAGGCAAGAATACTGGAGTGGGTTGCCATTTCCTTCTCCAATGCATGATAGTGAAAAGTGAAAGTGAAGTTGCTCAGTCGTGTCCGGCTCTTCGTGACCCCATGGACTGTAGCCTACCAGGCTCCTCCATCCATGGGATTTTCCAGGCAAGAGTACTGGAGTGGGTTGCCATTTCCTTCTCCAGATAGAAACAGAATAATCCCAGGAAAAATTCAAGCTTTTTTCTTAGGGCACCTCAGAGATTGCAGTGAATACCAGGAACATAGATCCAATAAACAAAAATTGTCTGAAAATACAGGTTGCAAGTTGTATTTAATGACTGTAGGCTTGAAAATATCTTATAAGTTTGTCCTCTGTTGGTTCCATGTTCAAGAAAATATCTATATTGGTTATGATGGGGCAACATAATTAAAAAGCAAAACCTTCTTGCAACCGAGAAAAACCTTTCCTCAAAGGTGAAATTTACTGAATAAGCGTGAAACTTGTGGTACCATATTGGTACCAATGTGTACCAATGGACAGACAATCCACCCATGAGAGACTGCAAAGACAGGAAGGAATCTTACTCCCGTATATAGTCAAGCAGGTACAACCCATTACATCACACAGCTCATCAGAGCTTTACCCAATAATTGGAGTGATCATCTTCTTGGCTTTATCCAGAAGAAAAACAAACTGCTTATATCTTTGTAACAGGAGGTACTTTTGTAGACTACAGCAAAGCAACTATCAAACTTGGGCTCTTACCTGACTGAAACTGGGAGATAGTGAAGCTATAACCCTTGAAATTCGAATTTCCAATTCACAGCTCAGGAATGTACTTGAGGAAACATTTCTGAGTTGTGAGACTGGCAAGAGACTTATTTAGCTATGAAACAGATTTACATATGTTTGGAAAGCATGGAGAAAGAAATTCTGAAAGAAAAGAGGAAAAAGGGATTTTCGATAAGGAGAGTTAAGCCTCATTTTTATTTTGAATTTGCTATCTCACTATATATATGGATGTGTTTAAGGCCGGGTCTCCTTAAAATGCTGAACATTTTTAGAGACAACAAGAATTCAAAGCCATCTGCATATCAAAATGTCAAAAAGTTTTTTGAGCTGACTTCTTGTCAGATATATGGTCATTGTTTTTTTTTTTTTCTTTTATAACTGAGATTTTATTGGTTGTTTTGAGGATCACTACACAGACATTTCAATTTGTACACAATTCTTCACATACGTACCAGAAATCTAAAATATCATGTAGTTGTGATTTTTTTTTAGTTTTTTATTTTTTAAATTTTAAAATCTTTAATTCTTACATGCGTTCCCAAACATAAACCCCCTTCCCACCTCCCTCCCCATAACACAGAGATGTTATGGGTAGTTGTGATTCTTAACAGTTATTCCAGTGACTTTCCAGCTTAAAATTTGGAGCAAACTTTCCTTAACAGGATATCAAGTACCAATATCTTCAAATATTGATATGTTGTTACATCTTAAGTCCCACTGATTCACAATTTAATATCATATACACTACATACCCAAACTGTCAATCGTTCACAGCACATTAACCAAGTTACTAGGAAAACTGGACTACCACGACCAAAGACGTTATAGTATAGTGCACAAAATTCTGACCAGGAGAGCCAAGATCAAAAAGTGGTTTTCTGTAGGAAATAATTCTACCAAAACAATATGGGAAGAGAAGTAATTTAAAGTGTTCAAGACATTAACTGCACAACTGACTCCAAACTGCCATTTAGTATGCTTTTGTATTATAGGATATCAAAGCTACCCCCCATCTATGGAATGTTAAGCTGACACCCAAGACAATCAAAGCCTCCGGTATCCAATATCCCACTATTTTCTGGTTGTACCAAACAATAAACAACCAGCAAATGATTTCACCTCTTAAAAAAAAGCATTTACACTTAAAAAATGGGATGAGGTGGGATTCCCTCCTTTTTAAAAATGTTTCTAGAGCTACTAAAAAACTTGCATTTACAAAATAGTTGATAAAAATATTCCTCTGGATTGTACAAGGGAAACAGGGACCACTGACAGGACTTGGTGTGTGGTTATTAATCAGACTTGGCTTCTTCCTCTTCTGCTTCATCAGAGGCTGGGCTCTCCTCGTTTTTAGTCTCTCCATTTTCTGCAGGTAAGTCTTCTTTAGTCTCCTGGTTGGCCACTTCCGCCTGTTTTCCCTTAGCTCCTCTTTTCTCTTTTGTTTGCACTTTTTTGTCTGAAGATTTATCCTTTCCCGCCGCCTTTTTTGGCTTCGTTTCCACTTTCGCAGGAGCCGGTTTAACTGGCAACCTCGCCGATCTCCTCTTGGGATCCTCCTTCGCCGCCCCCTCGGCGGAGCTGACCTTCCTCTTGGGCATCGTGGCGACGGGGCGGGCGAGAGCCGTGTGCCGGAGGGCCGCGGCGCGCCAAGAGCCTTCGCGAAGCCTGACCGCAGCCGCTCCTCCCGCCGCCCGAGCTGCTGGGACCCCTGGTCATTGTTTTTAACCTCTTGCTATGAGCAATGATGTCCTTGTATTGAACAGGAGAAGGGTGTTCACCAGAATTATCTTTAAGATCCTTTCCAGGACTATTTTAAGCCACCCATCCATTTTGGGTTAGTTGAACTTAAAACTAAACAATATTATTTTAAATTTTATTTAACTGGATTTATGTACCAGGCAATGAGTTGGCACTGTCAACGTCTTCAAGTTCTGGAACTCCCAGTCATCAGACGTCTTTCACCCACGGATCAAATGATGGTGCCAGTGCAATCTGCACATTAATGTTGGCAAGGCTTGATTTACTTTGTATTTAATTTAGATGAGTATAAATATAAGTCCTAATATTTTCTTCCCTAAAACATCCTCAGAGGACCATTGCTCTAATTCAGTAGTTTAAGAAAAATGTATTGAATTCTTGTTTTGTATCATCATGGGGTTAAGTTTGAAATGTACAAAAATGAATAAGATGAATTTTGCAGTCTAAAGTAGAAGGCAGACACACTTAAAGACATGTATCAGTGCAGCATAGTAGGTGCCAAACATATTAATGGAGAATAAAGTGTAAGTTGTAGATTTTGGAAAGGCTTCTTGGAAAGGATAAAGTCTGAACTGAATTTTTCAGAAAGAATAATGGTTTCCTGAAGAGAGACAGAAAAAACTTTTAATGTAACCAAAATGTGACAGTATGAAACACCATGTGGAATCTGGTGGATTTCAAGTAGTCTGATAGTCCTAGAGTATGAACAAAGAGAAGTGGAGTAGGCAGAAAGGAAGCCAGCGATATAGATAGTAGCCATGCATGGCCACATATGCCAAAGAGCCTGGACCCTATTCAGATGGCACTGGAAAGCCAATAAAGCTTCATAGTGGTTAGTCAAGTTTGTATTTAGGCAATTCCCTCTAGCTACAATATGGAGGGAGTATGGATATGAAAACATACCACAAAGTCATGACAATCAATTTAAACATGGTATTGGATGGCAATCAGAACAGACAACCCAGAAGCAGACTGAAGTACATGTAAGAATTTTATAAATGACAAGAAGGATAATCAATTCAGTAAGAAAAGGATAGTTAATGAAGAAAATAAAAAGTAGACCATGTTTTGTTTTTAAAACCTCATTTAGCTTTGTACACACTTATATACACATATAAACTAAATTTAAAAATATAGAAAGACTGAATACTTAAAGAAAAGCAATAAAAATCTTACCAAAAAAGTAGATTACATGTACAATCTAGGTGTTGGAAAGGTCTTCCTAACCAATGCCGAGAAGACACATATTGGTTATATGAAAATAGCATAATGTATAAGCAAAACTACCATAAACAAAGTCAATAAATAGAAAATCTAATAAGGGTAACATCTGTAATACACTGGTTGGGTTTTCTGAGAAGCATGATGAGTTTGAGATGCAAGAGGTTTATTGGAAAATAACACAGTAGAAGAAAAAAGGAGGATCAGGAAGTAGGCCTACCTCCTATCTGGCAGGAGACCAGATATAGACCTAACAAAAATCTCAACCAGCCTTGGGGCAGCTCTGGAGCAATGACTGCCTGTTGGAAGAGTTCTGTCATGGTGAAAATGTTCAGGGCCAATCGGCTGGAGATTGCCCAAAGAAAAGAAGCACTTGTCCTCAGCTATCAATGCCTCACTCAGTTATCGGCAAGGGGCTTCCTCAAGAACAAGACCATGGATCAGAAGTTGGTGGACCCTGAGTAACTGGACATCTGAAGGCTATCAGTGAACCACACATTTTGTAGCTGGAGAGTGAGTCCTTTATTTGAATGTGGCATCTCTGTTTGATATCTAACTTACAAACTGAGAAGAAAAAGGCATTCAATTCAATGGAAAATTAGGCAAAGCACATGTATAGACAGTTCACTAAAGATTAAGTCCAAATGGCCAAGAAACATTCGACATGATGTTTAATAATATGAAAAGTACAAATTAAGATAACAATGGAATATAATTTTATACCATAAGAGGCAGAAATTAATGAGAGCTACAATACCCATCGAATGGAATATAAAGTGCTGTTATTCTTTGGAAAAATCTATCTGGCATTATCTATTAAAATAATAAAATACATATACCCTTAGACCCAAAATTCTACTCCTGGGAATCTATCTGATGGAAATGAAATGATTAACTCATAAAGACGGGTACAAAAATGATTGTTACAATGTTGTTTATAGTGATGAAGAATTAGAAACAAATACCCACAATAGGGCAATGCCTGCATTAATTATGATATAAACATACCATGGACAATCTTGCATCTATTTAACAGAATGAATTTGTAGATATTGCAGAAGCAGTGGTAGGATCTGTATGAGGTATTATTGAGTGAGAAAAAGAAATTTCAAATGAGTATGTATAAAAATATCTCCTCTTGCTTTTTTGTAATTCAAAAAATGATAAAATTTATATGTGTATATCTACAAATATGAATGTAAATCCAAGCTGGAAAGATGCATACTAGGTTGCTAATTTATCTTGCAAGGAGTGGGAGGATTGGGTAGGTGGAGGAGAAGAGAAACGTACAAGACAGGTAAAAGAAGATTAAAAAATTGTACCAAAACATTCATATGATCACATTTATGCTATTATTTCTGAATTTCTTAAGAAAGGCAAAATACAGCTTGCAGGAAAGAAAGAAGAATATGTCACATAAATGGAAATAACCATACATATTTTATTGAAATATACAACATTTTTTAGTTTTGCAGATTTAATAGATGCCAAGAATATTTATTTGTTACATAGATCAAATAGTATCGGCCATATGAGCCAATAGCATGAAAAGAATAGGGCTTTGGTAAACTTATGTGTCTGTATCACTTAAGAGTTTAGATTCTACTGTAGTAACAAATGGCCTCCAAATCTGAGGGACTTATGACAAAGATTGCTTTCTTGCTCATGTTTCATGTTCATTGCAGATTGACTTCAGCTCCTGCTCCATGCCAGTTTCAAGATTCAGCCTTTTACTGCTGAGCCACTGGGGAACCTGTGGTAAGTACATACTAGCTCTAAAACTTATACACACAGTGTTCTTCTGCTCGTCTTTCACTGACCTAAGCAAGTCACATGGCTGAGCCTCCTGTGAATGGGATAAGGCTGTATTAACACTCCCACAGGGAAGGATCAGTGACCATCTCTAGAAGTAGGATGATCTGCTCTATGACAAAGAGCATTAATGAAGTATTTGTATGTGATCATACTAATGAATGTTATTAATGATTGGCGAGTTAAGGGAATTAATAATGAGAAAAAAGAGAAAATATTTTTTATAATTCAGTAGGTGCTTGTTTTGCATCCACAGGTAAGAAACATATCTTTTGATTTTCATTTAGTTTCAATCACAGATCACAGACTATTCTTTACATTTTCAAAACACAAACTAAAACTCTTTTAATTTGTATTTTGCATAGAGTAAGAATTAAGTTAGATGGAATGGTAAGATGCTATTGTATACACATGCTTTATTTTTCTGAAGTTTAGAATTCATAACAGTATGTTTATCAAACATTATAAAATTATTCCTTTCTTTAGAAACAAGAGTCTGAAAGTAATAGTGTTTGGTACCTTTTGTTCAGAGTTTAAGTATGTGCTCATAAAGAATCTTCCAAATAAATTTTCTCTGCAGCTATGAGTTTAGTTATTGAAAAATCATTTCGGCTAGGAGAGACTTTAAAGAAAACTCTGTAACCTTTTATTACAGTAATTATAGTATTATACTATGTTTGTTGCTTGTTATCTCATTTTACCGTTTAAATTAAATTTTAGTCCTTTGCTATTGCTCAATATTTCAGGTGATTCTTTTAACATGTTTTCCCCTCTGATCTTTTGAAAACAGTTGTGACATTATCTGAGCAGTTTCACCGGTACATTTTATATAGAACAGAGAATGGTAAAATTCCCAAGTGCAGTGCAACAGCTGTTGCTCCTCCACTGTGGGTTAAGGGTAGGGGCGTTGTATCCATGGTGACCTATGTAAGTCAATGAGGGCGGGAACTATGAGATTCTCACAGGGGTTAATGACAGAGCAAATGCTAGCAACTGAGCTTTCACTAGATATTTGGCTTCAAGCAAAATTTTTTCTTTATTTATTTTTAATTGAAGGTTAATTGCAATGTTGTGTTTGATTCTGGCATACATCAACATGGATCAGCCATAGGTGTACATATATTTTCTCTTTCTCAAGTGGATTTTTAAAAAGCAGTGTATTCACATTCTAAGTTCCTCATTTTTATAAAGCAGATAAGCTTGTGCTAAACCAAAGAGCTATACACCTGAAAACTTAATTGAAATGAAGAAGTGTTTACAAAAGAGACCATACTTTTACTCTTGTCTTATATTTTAATTTAGAACATGCATTATAACTTTCTGCTTATTTATATATAGTACTCTACTTCTTCCTCCCAAAAGATTTGAGGTAGGATATAACAAAGACATAATAAGATTAATAAAATAAGTAAAAGAGTAATATATCATCAGTTCAGTTCAGTCACTCAGCGGTGTCCAACTCTTTTTGACACCATGGACTGCAGCACACCAGGCTTCCCTGTCCATCACCAACTCTTGGAGTTTACTCAAGTTCATGTCCATCGAGTTGGTGATGCTATCCAACCATCTCATCCTCTGTTGTCCCCTTCTCTTCCTGCATTCAATATTTCCTAGCATCAGGGTCTTTTCAAATGAGTCAGTTCTTCGAATCAGGTGGCTAAAGTATTGAAGCTTCAGCTTCAGCATTAGTCCTTCCAATGAATATTCAGGATTGATTTCCTTTAGGACTGACTGGTTTGATTTCTTTGCAGTCCAAGGGACTGTCAAGAGTCTTCTCCAAAACCACAGTTCAAAAACATTAATTCTTTGTCCCTCAGCTTTCTTTATGGTCCAGCTGTCACATCCATACATGACTACTGGAAAAACCATAGCTTTGGCTAAACGGACCTTTGTCGGGAAACTAATGTCTCTGATTTTAATATGGTGTCTAGAAACAATGGAAACAGTGAAAGAATTTATTTTCTTGGGCCCCAAAATCACTGTGAATGGTGACTGTAGCCATGAAATAAAAAGACATTTGCTCCTTGGAAGAAAAGCTATGACAAACATGAAAGTGAAAGTGAAGTCGCTCAGTCGTGTCCGACTCTTTGCGACCCCATGGACTGTAGCCTATCCAGCACTCTCGCCTGGAAAATCCCATGGACGGAGGAGCCTGATTATTGTTTCCCCATCTATTTGCCATGAAATGATGGGACCAGATGCCATGATCTTAGTTTTTTGAATGTTGAGCTTTAAGCCAACTTCTTCACTCTCCTCTTTCACTTTCATCAAGAGGCTCTTTAGTTCCTCTTGCTCTCTGCCGTAAGGGTGGTATCATCTGCATATCTGAGGTTATTGGTATTTCTCCCTGCAATCTTGATTTCAGTTTGTGCTTCGTCCAGCCTGGCATTTTGCATGATCTATTCTGCATATAAGTTAAATAAGCAAGGTGACAATATACAGCCTTGATGTACTCCTTTCCCAATTTGGAACCAGTCCATTGTTCCATATCCGGTTCTAACTGTTGTTTCTTGACCGGCATGCAGATTTCTCAGGAGGCAGGTGAGGTGTTCTGGTATTCCCTTCTCTTTAAGAATTTTCCACCAGTTTGTTGTGATCCACACAGTCAAAGGTTTTGGCATAGTCAATAAAACAGAAGTAGAAGTTTTTCTGGAACACTCTTGCTTTTTCTGTGATCCAGTGGATGTTGGCAGTTTGATCTCTGCCTTTTCTAAATCCAGCTTGAACATCTGGAAATTCTCGGTTCACATACTATAGAAAACTAGCTTGGAGAATTTTCAGTGTTACTTTGCTAGGGTGTGTGAGATGAGTGCAGTTGTGCGGTAGTTTGAACATTCTTTGGCATTGCCTTTCTTTGGGATTGGAATGAAAACCGACTTTTTCCAACCTGGTGGCCACTGCTGAGTTTTCCAAATTTGCTGGCATATTGAGTGCAGCACTTTCACAGCATCATCTTTAAGGATTTGAAATAGCTCAACTGGAATTGCATCACCTCCACTAGCTTTGTTCATAGTGATTTTTCCTAAGATCCACTTGACTTCACATTCCAGGATGTCTGGCTCTAGGTGAGTGATCACACCATCGTGGTTATCTGGGTCATGATGATCTTTTTTGTATCATTCTTCTGTGTATTCTTGCCACCTCTTCTTAATATCTTCTGCTTCTGTTAGGTCCATACCATTTCTGTCCTTTATTGTGTCCAAAGGAAAATAGTATAAAGAAATATGACTCTGTATTTTCTTCCAGTGAGTCCTGTGATACTAACAAGCATGAATAAACTTCACATCTTGGTGAAATTGGAGGAAGAACCCCTACCACATGCAAATAAATTAGATTTAGGTGGGAGAGAGGAGAAGAAGCCTACCCTTTATTCACTCCTACATGGCAAGTGTCAGACATCAGGAGTATGTTTGATTTGAAGAGGTTTATATTATAAAATCATACATAGAAAAGTCTCAGGTTGTTAAAGAAAATAGATAAAAGAAGAGATACAAGTTTCTTTTCCCAGGGGCATCATTGCTGCCATTCCAGTGATAATTTCTGTAAATGCTTTTGTGGCTTCTGTATCAGTAGGGAACATAACCACGACCTGAGCTCCAACTCTAGGATCCAGGTCAAAGTAAGTTAATACATAGGAAATAAATCAACACTGTCTATTTTTAAATGACCTCTGCCCTGATCATACAGGCTGTTCCCAGATGATTGGCTTGGGGCTCCTGATAGTGTATTTTAGCCTCAGGATCTACATGGAGTGATTCCTGAGGGGGTGTGTTATTGGACAAACACCTGGGCATTCTGTTCTCCTGCAGGTAGAAAAGGTTTTCCAACACTTGGATGAAATAGCAGCCATCAGGCCCTGAAGAATATTGGCTGTAATTAGTGATGTCTTAAATATTGATATTTATTGCCTTTCAGTACCTGGAAGAATTATTAAACTGGTGAATTTAGACCTATCGTAAACAATTTGCAACTGTTTTTTTTTTTCCCCCCTGCTGTGAGGCTTGCAGGATCTCAGTTCTGCAACCAGGGATTGTACCAAGGACCAAGGCAGTGAAAATATAGAATATTAATCACTAGGCCACCAGGGAACTCTCATTTTTATAGTACTGTTATTATGAAATGGAGTATCCTTGTACTTAGAAATAAAATTAGTTGATTTTTATGTTTTAATTACTAAAACATAAGGGATTAAGAAATGCCTGTCAAGAAAAGGAGAATCTTGAATTTTAAGAGGTTGTATTAAGTTTTGGTTATCTTTTATTGACTTAGCATATGTTTTGCTGTTGTTGTTTAGTTGCTCAGTCATGTCCGACTCTGTGACCCCATGGACTGTAGCTTACCAGGCTCCTCTGTTTATGTTGTCTTCAGGCAAGAATACTAGAGAGGGTTGTCATCTCTTTCTCCAGGGGATCTTCCCAAAGCAGAGATCGAACCCATATCTCCTGCACTGGCAGGCAGATTCTTTATTACTGAGCCATCTGGAAAACCAGCATATATTTGCTCTACCATAATATTTTCCCTACAAATTACCCTACAAATCTCTTTTTTTCTAACAAATCTAAATGATTAATGTGTGTTGGGGAGTTCTGTGACTGAATATAAAGATATATGTGGCTCATCTGAAAATGTTGTACTTATATTTCAATGCATCTTTGTTGTTGTTCAGTCGCTAAGTTGTGCCCGACTTTTTGCGACTCCATGGACTGCAACATGCCAGTCTTCCCTGCCTTTCACTATCTCCTTGACTTCGCTAAAATTCATGTTCATTGAATCAGTGATGCCATCCGACCATCTCATCCTCTGTCGCCCCCTTCTCCTTTTGCCCTCAGTCTTTCCTAGCATCAGGGTCTTTTCCAATGAGTCGACTCTGGAGAAAGGAAAAGATATACCCAACTGAGTGCACTGTTCTAGAGAATAGCAAGGAGAGATAAGAAAGCTTCTTATGTGATCAGTGCAAAGAAATAGAGGAAAAGAATAGAATGGGAAAGACTAGAGATCTTTCCAAGAAAATTGGAGATACCAAGGGAACATTTCATGCAAAGATGGGCACAATAAAGGACAGAAACAGTAAGGACCTAACAAGCAGAAGAGATTAAGAAGAGGTGGCAAGAATACACAGGGGAACTGTACAAAAAAGGTCTTAATGACCTGGGTAACCATGATGCTGTTGTTACTCACCTAGAGCCAGATATCCTGGAGTGTGAAGTCAAGTGGGTCTTAGGAAGCATTACTATGAACAAAGCTAGTGAAGGTGATGAAATTCTAGTTGAGCTATTTAAAATCCTAAAATGCTGATATTAAGAGAAGAGGTAGTTGTGCCTAATGTGAGTGGTTCCAGATTTGAAGGAGTGGTTCTTCAGAATAGGTGAAGTCTCTAGGACCATCACGAGACTTGTACGCTATGAGAACCTTGTGTAGTAGGAAGAACCACAAGCTTTGAAGTTGTCTGGGACTCCTATCCTGGTTCTGTCACTCTGAGCAAGTGAATTGACTCTTTTGACCCTTAGTTTCCTTATCTGTAAAGTGGAGATCAGATTTCTTCATTGAGGATTATCTGGTCCATATTAACAGAAAGAAATTGTAAGTTCTCTTTCCAAATGTGATTTCTTCGTAATGTATGGAAAGTCTTACTATTCTCACTGGATTTTTCTTAGGCCCACAGTTCTGGAGTGACTAACCTGAACTAGAAGGACTACCTTGACATATCCGGTCTTTGATTCTGGGCTCTGTATTTTCTGGTTTGCTGGATCTGGCTAGGTTCCCATCAGTTGTTTTTTAGTCCAATTCTCGATTTCATGTTACTCCAGTTTATTCTAATTTTGCCAGTGCTTGTTTTGGATCTGCTCTGATTTTTGCCCTAGAATGGAGTTCTAGGATCCTTAATGATAAGAAGTTCTTAGTGACAGAGCCATTTTTCTTTATCAGAAGCAGTTGTTTTATTCAGTCAGAGGACTGCAAAGGTAAAGATTCTGTCCACAAGTATTTAGTAAGCACTTACTCCATACCAGGCATGGTTCTGGGAGCTAGAAATACAGTGATGAACAAAATAGGCTTTTATGCACATGGAGATTGTATTGTGGGGCAGAGACAGGAGGGCAGTGTGACAGACTATATAGAGAAACGACTCCCTGGACAGGACTGTTTATTTACAGTGATAAAATCCTATGAAAAAACAAAACTGAGTAATATGCATAACATAGTATGTGTGTGAGATTGAAGGAGCAGCTTGAAATTTGTGGTTAGAGAAGGCTTCTCTGAAGTGGTGATGTTCGAATTGACAATTTATGATTCTTATTCACATCCCTTCTGCCATTCCCCCCACTCAGCTTCCAATTTGCCCATCAAGTGATTGTCACATTACTTGGTGAAAGATTGGATGGCAGGAGCTGTGAGTGATAGTAACTTGCAGAGTTTTTCTTTTTTTTTAATGAAGGTGTAGGAATGTGGCTATGGTTGCTGACCTAAACGAATCTGGTTAACCTTTCTCTCAGTCTTGCCAGTGGGGCCAGAGTAGAATCTGTGCCTGGATAGGAGCAGGTTCAATGGAGAGTTCTTTTTAGTTTTTAACTGAAAATATGAATATCAGGAGAAGCCTTCTGAGCTTATGCTAGAGGACCACAGAGTGAAATCTGCTAGATCAAGGTCCATCTGTATTCTCACAGCATAATATATAGACAACAGTCTTTATGAACAGATGCTCAGAGCAAAGATTCAGAGGTGTGTGTATGTGCGTGTTTGCCTTCACGTGAGGCTGAGACAGAATGCTGTTAAGGGAGAAAAGAGATGAGAATAACTGGACATTATCTAGTTGAAACAAGAAAAATTTTGTGTACTGCTTGCTATACTTTCTAGTTTATTTTTTTGAAGATCACTGACTATAAAAATTAGTAGAGTGACACTAATTTTGATATAAAAAATATTATTAAGGTCATATACATAAATGATTTACATCAGAAATCCCTGGAAATATATTAATATTGTAGAACAAGACAGAGATAACCACAGTTTTACATTTCTCAGGACAACCCCAAAATGGAATTTTTATTAGGGAAACAGAAAGATGAAGCTCTGAAAGCAACTGTAGAAGACTCAAATGAAACATAATAATACTTGAATATCAAAGAAAAACAGTGATAGCTTAAAATAGAGTATATTTGTGAGTATGTCAGTGAAGTTGCTCAGTCGTGTCTGACTCTTTGCAATCCCATGAACTGTAGCCTACCAGGCTCCTCCATCCATGGAATTTTCCAGGTAAGAGTACTGGAGTGGGTTGCCATTTCCTTCTCCAATTTGTGAGTAGAGCAAGTAACAATATTTCTTATGAAGGCAAAGGACATGTATGGTCATTTTATGAGCTTTCCTGTTAGCTCAGTCAGTAAACAATACTGCCTGCAGTGCAGGAGACTCTGGTTTGATTTTTGGGTCAGGAAGATCCCCTGGAGAAGGAAATGGCAACTCTGGTGTTCTTGCCTGGAAAATCTTATGGATCGAGGAGCCTGGAGGGCTATAGTCCATGGGGTCACAAGAGTTGGACACAGCTCAGTGAGTAAACCACCACCACCATGATCGTTTTAAATGTGGGTGCCCTTTTACATCCTTCCTTTAGTCTGTGGATTATAAGGGCAGTTCAGTTCAGTTGCTCTGTCGTGTCTGACTCTTTGTGACCCCATGGACTGCAGGACACCAGCCTTCCCGGTCCATCACCAACTCTCGGAGCTTACTCAAACTCATGTCCATCGAGTGGGTGATGCCATCCCACCATCTTATCCTCTGTTGTCCCCTTCTCCTGCCCTCAATCTTTCCCAGCATCAGGGTCTTTTCAAATGAGTCAGTTCTTCGCATCAGGTGGCCAAAGGATTGGAGTTTCAGCTTCAGCATCAGTCCTTCCAATGAATATTCAGGACTGATCTCCTTTAGGATGGACTGATTTGATTTCCTTGCAGTCCAAGAGACTCTCAAGAGTCTTCTCCAACACCACAGTTCAAAAGCATCAATTCTTTGGTGCTCAGCTTTCTTTATAGTCCAACTCTCACATCCATACATGGGTTATAACATGGGTTATAACGGCAGATCGGTTGAAAGGAAACATTGAATTTTCTCTCTTGTATTTTTCATCTGAGAAAAAAAGAAAAAATCCATCGCTTTTATGATGCAGTTCTCAGAATCTCACTAGAGGGTGGTGTTGATCTATAACCAGAGGTTGCTAATCTGGTACACTCATTAGTAGGCTGCATTTATATTTAAAGAAAAGGTAAAATGAAGGCTTCTCAGTCTTCCCTAAAAGTTGGTAAATGTCAAGTCTGAAAACTCCCAAGGGCCTCTTCCAGTTCTGGCTTCTTGCAGCCCCAGAGGAGCCAGATAAAGTAGTGAAGAGATTACTGGAGGAGTTAAGTGGCAGATTCTAATTTAAGCTCCTGCTAACTAGTAGACAAGAAATTAAAGCTTTCTGGGCCTTCTTCTCATTTAGGGGGAAAAAAAAAAGGCCTGTTCTAGATGATCTCTACATCTCCTTCTATCTCTGAAATTCTGATATTCTAACACATTCTGAGTCTAAAGGCTGCAGAATTTCTCCTGTTCTTAGTCAAAGGAACAAGTAACATTGCAAATTATAAAATTATTAATAATTAGAAATAACAATGTTATAAATGAGATTTAACATAGATTCTAATATTCAGTTCAGTTCAGTTGCTCAGTTGTGTCTGACTCTTTGTGACCCCATGAACTGCACCACGCCAGGCCTCCCTGTCCAACACCAACTGCTGGAGTCCACCCAAACCCATGTCCATCAAGTCGGTGATGCCATCCAACCATCTCATCCTCTGTCGTCCCCTTCTCCTCCTGCCCTCAATCTTTCCCAGCATCAGGGTCTTTTCCAATGAGTCAGCTCTTCACATGAGGTGGCCAAAAGATTGGAGTTTCAGTTGCAACATCAGTCCTTCCAATGAACACCCAGGACTGATCTCCTTTAGGATGGGCTGGTTGGATCTCCTTGCAGTCCAAGGGACTCTCAGCAGTCTTCTCCAACACCACAGTTCAAAAGCATCAATTCTTTGGCGCTCAGCTTTCTTTATAGTCCAACTCTCACATCCATACATGACCACTGGAAAAACCATAGCCTTGACTAGATGTACCTTTGTTGGCAAAGTAATGTCTCTGCTTTTGAATATGCTGTCTAGGTTGGTCATAACTTTCCTTCCAAGGAGTAAGCGTCTTTTAATTTCATGGCTGCAATCACCATCTGCAGTGATTTTGGAACCCAGAAAAATAAAGTCAGCCACTGTTTCCACTGTTTCCCCATCTATTTCCCTTGAAGTGATGGGACCAGATGCCATGATCTTAGTTTTCTGAGTGTTGAGTTTAAGCCAACTTTTTCACTCTCCTCTTTCACTTTCATCAAGAGGCTTTTGAGTTCCTCTTCACTTTCTGCCATAAGGGTGGTGTTGTCTGCATATCTGAGGTTATTGATATTTCTCCCAGCAATCTTGGTTCCAGCTTGTGATTCTTCCAGCCCAGCGTTTCTCATGATGTACTCTGCATAGAAGTTAAATAAGCAGGGTGACAATATACAGCCTTGACGTACTCCTTTTCCTATTTGGAACCAGTCTGTTGTTCCATGTCCAGTTCTAACTGTTGCTTCCTGACCTGCATACAGGTTTCTCAGGAGGGAGGTCAGGTGGTCTGGTATGCCCATCTGTTTCAGAATTGTCCACAGTTTATTGTGTCCACACAGTCAAAGGCTTTGGCATAGTCAATGAAGCAGAACTAGGTGTTTTTCTGGAACTCTTTTGCTTTTTCGATGACCCAGCGGATGTTGGCAATTTGATCTCTGGTTCCTCTGCCTTTTCTAAAACCAGCTTGAACATCTGGAAGTTCATGGTTCAAGTATTGCTGAAGCCTGGCTTGGAGAATTTTAAGCATCACTTTACATGCAAGTGAGATGAGTGCAATTTTGTGGCAGTTTGAGCATTCTTTGGCATTGCCTTTCTTTGGGATTGGAATGAAAACTGATCTTTTCCAGTCCTGTGGCCACTGCTGAGGTTTCCAAATTTGCTGGCATATTGAATGCAGCACTTTCACAGCATCGTCTTTCAAGATTTGAAATAGCTCAACTGGAATTCCATCACCTCCACTAGCTTTGTTCATAGTAATGCAGAAAGTCTTTTAAATTAAAATACCAAATCTTACTAGGGAATCTCAGAGCCATCCTTTTTTCATCTATCCGAGAATTCTGTTGATAATTTCTGTGCCTTAATGAATCATTCAAGGATATCTTTTGCTTGCTAACTTGCTGGAAATAAGCAAAATATATTTACATAGGATTATCTAGAGAGAGGAAGTTGAACCATTCATTATCAAGTGTTTTAGGATAGAGATTAAGTCCCTTACCTCACCTTGCACTTAGCCAACATGCATCCTATATGTCTTTTCATACTGTTCATGGGGATGACAGAGGACGAGATGGTTGAGTGACATCACTGACTCAATGAATATGAATTTGAGCAAGCTCCGGGAGAGGGTGAAGGACAGGGAAGCCTGGTGTGCTGCAGTCCATGGGGTCACAAAGTCGGACACCTTTGAGTTGACTGAACAACAACAAATCCTGTATGTGGTTTGTGAGGAGTCATTCTTTACATGGGTTTAGTTGGTTCTGTTTGCTATTACCCTCGTGTTATCTAATTCCCTTTCTTTGTCATATTTATTAACAGTGCAGAGTGAACTGAAGATTTTTGCATGGAACCTGAAGCAAATTATCCAACAACAGGGTTCCAGGAAACCCTGGTTTATCTCTGCACGGACTTAACTTCTAAAGGTGAGAGTCTGCAGTTAACGCCTGATGGTTTGAAGTCACCCCAAAGGCACTGACATTAACACTCAACACCCCATTTCTTCCAAATTGCTTCGCTTTGCAAATGAAGGTTTCTTTTCCCCTCCCCTCTACCCCACCCCCCGATTTTGATGCATCTCCAGGGTCTTGTCGAACATCTAAACTTCTCAAAATGTACGCACACGCGAGCGTGCTCTCACACCCAACTCGAGTACACGAGCCCGGCTGGGCCGGCTCCCAGTTAGAGAACACATTCCATTCTTCGTGCTCGGGCACACCCCTCCGCAGTGGGGATTGGTCGGGCCGACCCCCTGTCGGCGAGGCGAGGCTCCTAAGAGGCCCAGACGCCTGCCAATCCCCACGGGCTGTCAAAACAAGTCTTCCCTCCCTGTCACAACAGAGCGGAGTGGAGGTCGCCGCCGCCGCCGCCGCCGCACTTCCTGGGGCCGCTGCGCCGCGGTCCCTGGGCAGGTGGCGGGTGCCCCGGGCAGCGGTCGCCGGGCTCCAGCCCTTTTCAGGCCGCGCGCGTCCCGGCCTCTGCGGCCGCCCGGCCAGGCACCCGGTGCCTTTTGTCTGGCGCAGAGCGGGCGTGTGCATCACATTTCGGACACCTCCCTCTCCTTGTCGTCTCTCCTCCCTCCTGCTCACATCTTCTCCGCCGTCCCCGCCACCCCTCCACCCGCCGCGGACTGCCAGCCTCCTGGACCAAAGCCCGCGGACGTCTCTACTCGAGCGATGCCTCCTCTCCAGAAAGTTGCCGCCGCTGCCGCCGCCGCCGCCGCCGCAACCGGGCGGTGAAACAAAGTCTGGCCGGGCCGTCTCCCGGTGCAAGAGCGCACCCGTGCCCAGCGGCTGCACTTCGCTGCCGGGCGTGCCGCCTCCCCACGGGGAGCCCGAACCGCGCTCGGCCATGGCCGAGGGTGCAGCCAGCAGGGAGGGTTCAGCGCCGCCTGACGCGGCCGGGAGCGAAGACGACCCCCGGGTGGGCCCGGATGCCACCTCCGGGGACTGCGTGGCGGCGGCCCCTGGGGGCCGGTGGAGGGACCGTCGCAGTGGGGTCGCCCTGCCCGGAGCTGCGGGGCCCCCGGCGGACAGCGAGGCCGCCCTCCTGGAGGCTGCGCGGGCGACCCCTCGGCGCAGCAGCATCATCAAGGTAAGCGAGGCCGCGCGGCCGCGGGAGCTTGGCTGTGGGTGGGCGGTGGGTGGGTCGTGGGGCTGGGGCAGGATGTACGGTGTCCGGAGGCATCGCAGGCTTAGCATTGTTTTCTCCAGTGTCCTTCATTACCAAACCTTCCTTCCTTGTCCGGAGGTTCCCAGACTCAGCTCTTGGCTGTGAGAAGCAGAAGTGACTTTTTTTTTTTTTTTTCTCACCGCAGAGGAAAAGTTCCATTCTGCGTCTTTGCGTTTTGATCGATGCTTTCCCTCATTTTCTCTGAAAGTTTCTCTAAACCACTGATGTAAGGAGGAAGGCAGAACCCAATATAAATGCAGACCTGCGGGAAGGTTGTGCACTGCTCTCCAACGAAAAGTTAGCTTTCCCCTCACAGTTTACCCTCAAGTGGGAAAAAACCCCCAAAACAAAACATACAAATCTTCGAGGCTCAAACTGTCTTGAGATTTCACGAAGCGTGAACCTTCCTCATAGGCAGGCTGTTTTTGTCAGTGGACCCTGCGGCAAAGTAGGCAAAGTAAAGAGCGAAGGTGCAGCCTAGAGTTGTGCAGATAGCGTAATTGGAAAGCAGTAAATCCACCAAGCATCCCCACTGGTCCTCGTGGTTACCACCACATGCAGGAGAATGCTTCCCGACCCTTCAACTACCAGTCAGGGTTTCGATCTATCCGTTTGGCTAGCCTCACCCCTCCTCTTGTCTCTTTCTGTCTTCCTTCCACTTGGGGCTTGCTTCCTGTTTGAGATTTCATCTTGGGTTCATGACATCAGTATAAGGTCTCCTGGAATTCAGAACCTTTCCACAGGCTTTGGAAGAGGGCCTTTTAGCATAAATGCGTGAGTACATAATCTTGAGTACATGACATTAAAATTGATCTTGGAAGAACAGTCAGTATGAAACTGCTTCTATATAAAAATAAGCCAAAGATGAAATGAAGGATGGAATTGGAACTATCCATACTTACTATTCAATGTGCTTGTGTTAATACTTTCAGAACCCTTGTTCAGGTTCAAGCTGTGTATACATCACACAATATGTTTCTCTTTCTCAAGCTCTAAATTGGAATTCCTAGTGCCACTGTGGATAGACTGTTCCCACAGTCCATCCAGCTAGCTCCAAGTATGGTCTAGGCTTTTCCCCAATACTGACACATGGAAGTTTACAGCCAAACAGGGAAATTTCTATATTAAAAGAAGAGTGGGTGGTAGTTGCAAATGACTTGTAGTAGTTTCTGTTATTTTGTGACTTTTAGATTATGTGAAGAGGAGTGTTCTCTTCTGGGTATGAATTTGGGGAAAAAGGAAACTATCCCTGCCCCTGCCCCCTTTAACCCATAGGTCAGAAAGCATGTTATCTTGAAACTTAAAAAAGCCTACTGCAGACAGTATACATTTTGAGGCCTAAGATGTAGACACTACATGTGTTGTGTGAAAACAATAGCCACAAGATAGTTTAAAATATATCATCATAAAAAGCATTGGGCTTTTTTTTGTTGTTGTTGTAAAAGAAATGAAAGTAACAGAGTGTAAGGAGTATACAAATTCTTGCAGCTAAATTGGTAAGTTTAAAATTTTAGTATGTGCTGGTTGATATTCTTGGATGGGTCCTTGCTGACTAATGGTGCCTGTTTAGTTTTGAAATTAGCAACTTAATCCTTTCCCTATTTAATAGTAAAATAAACATTTAATAACTGCCATTTAAAATTAAAGATACCAGAATATGAAGTGAATTCTTCTTATTATTATCAGTTAACTTTATTAAAAAATTATTAATATATGCATATGATAAAAACAAGTGTTGCAAAGGAGTTTGAAGGGAAAACTCCCAATCACTCCCCATTCCCACTTACAAAGTCTACCCCAATAGCTGTTAACATGTTCTTGTGTACCCTTCCAGATATATTCCATATATAAGCATGTGTATCTGTATATATCTGTGGTGAACTCCTGATGCTACTGATTTATGTAATAAAATTTGGCTAGAGTTTTTACAGGGTTTATATATTCAGACTTATGCCAAACATTTTGATGTCTGGAGAGTTGTCTAAGGTCATTGTGATGCATCTGTTAATCTTCAAGGATAACCTGTAGGTCATTGGTCCTTGGGGTCTATTCCCAGAGGCCTTCATTATCTTCCAGTGGGGAAGGGGACAGGTGATGGGTTCTGTTTCACTCCTCCTCTGAGATCAAGGACATCTCAGAATCTGTCACTCCATGGTTTGTTCATTTTAGCACAACAAAAATGAGAGTTTCTGAAAAAGGTCTAGATCATAAGAAGTAAGTAGTACATGCTTCTCTATTGAGAAAAGATTGCTTTCTTTGTTGTTTTTCCAAGAGTTATTTTTATTTGGCATTGAAACATACACAAAAAGAAAGGCTTTAGTACATTTTATATTAATCAAACTATTAAATGCTGTTCCAGATAGCCTTAGTACAGTGATAATTGATATTCATGGTCATAACTCTGAGCCACTGAAAGATTGTGAATCATCAAATATCAAATTCTTTTCAGTTCGGTTGAGGGTATTGTTTCTATTCTAATTTGACTGCTAATTCTCTGTAAACTTGAATATTAGATAAGTCAGAATACTGCATTCCTCTAGCATGCCAGAAAACAGACTGTCTTGTATATTAATAGAAGGAATGTTTTCAGTAAATTTGCCCTCCCTAATTTGTGAAAACATGTGTTTAGTTGAGAAAACAATTTCCTTCTGAGCTGATGAAAACAATAGTATTTATCTTTACACATTTTTTGAAAGTCTTTCTACTGTAATTATGTTTCTTCCCTATATGCCCAGTCCTAAATTTTGAAAAATTTAATGTGAGAGTTAAACTATGTTCTCTTTAATCTGTCCATTTCCCCCTGTGTTTTTCTGTGTAACTTTTTGTACAGCATTGACATTTATAAATGTTGTATGTTTTTTGGTAAGTGTATTGTTGTATACCACAATATTATATAAACTTCATCTTAATTGCTTCTTTATGACTTTAGGTTTAAAATGACAAGTTTAGTTACTTGCAGGGTTGAGAATATCTAGTAATTAGGTACTGTTGTGCTTTCAAATATACTTCTACCTAAGAAATTGGACCAATTAACTATCTGGTATTTGATATAAAATTTATGTATTTAAAATGTTTAGCATTCTAGATTGTAGTTTATCACTATTACTCTATAACAGAAATTTTGGGAAATAGAGAGCAGTGTAGCTTGCTTCCTATACTATTGGGTTTGCCAAAAAGTTCATTTGGGTTTGTCCATAAGCTGTAACAAAAAAATCTGAATGAACTTCTGGCCACCAAATACATGATGGGAATTGAGGTACATACATGTTTTAAAAATAGCATACTTTTAAAGCAAGACTTTTAAAATAAGTCTCTCAATAGTTGAGAGACTTCCCTGGTGGTCCAGTGGTGAAGACTCCACATTTCCAATTCAGGGGGCTTGTGTTGGATCCCTAGTCAGGGAGCTAAGATCTCACAGACTGCAAAGCCAAGGGGGAAAAAAAAAAAGCAAATGATTTATCTCCCGTTATATGTAATGTATTGAAGAGCCCTACTTTTTCCCATTTCCTTTTGCTTCTACTTCAGTATGAACTCTTGAGAAGAAATTATCACTTGGATCCCATGGGCATAAGTGTGTGGGTTGAAGAGAGAAGTTGGAAATGAGGTGCTTAGATGTTCACTGAAGCAGCTAAAGTAGTGACTTCCACGTTGTTCATGTTTCTTATATCATGGCTAGTCTCATTCTGTCATGTTCATTGTGATTGTGGGGCTGATGTAGTGGGTTTCTGAGCTGCAGCCTCAAAGATGCTCCTTGGGTACCTGCTGACCCATATCAAAGTTATGGCTCTCTTTAGAGGAGCAAGGGAAATTTTATTCACTTTTGTGAAGTACTGCCTAATGTGAGTCAGGTACTAAACTAGGAGCTTTCATACATTGTAATCACTTAATCCTCACAGCAAACTCTCTGAAGTAGAGAAGGGAGGCATGGAGAGCTCCTGATACAATGTGGAGTCAGGATTCATACCCATGTCTGAAAACTTGTGGTCTCATGCTGATTCTCAGATGCAGAGAGAGCCATGATCCATGAACACATTTTAGGTTAGAAGTAACGTGAACATCTAAGAAAGTGGCAGATTCTTGGGCAAGGTTTGTGGGTAAATTCTCTTTTCTCTGCTTCACCTCTCCAATTCAGAACAACTCGAAATGGATGACTCTAGAAAGCTTCCTTTGTGGCTCAGCTAGTAAAGAGTCCGCCTGCAATACAGGAGACCTAGGTTAGATCCCTGGGTTGGGAAGATCCCCTGGAGAAGGGAAAGGCTAACCACTCCAGTATTCTAGCCTAGAGAATTCCATGAACAGTCCATTGGGTCGCAAAGAGTTGGATACAACTGAGCAACTTTCAGTTCAGTTCAGTCAGAAAGAGATTGCAGACGCTCCTGTCTTTGGTCATTTTGTTAGGCCTGCACTGTGCTTTGAAAGGCAGAGAGGCTTGGCAGATGTTCTACTTGTTGTCAATATATGAAGGTCACACCTGTTCTTTTATGCCTGACCCACTTCTCCCCTTCTCATGCAGCAGTTGAGTTTGTAAAGGATTGTATTCTCTTTTAGACTCATTATGGGGCATAGTAAAAGTGAAAGTGAAAGTCACTCAGTTGTGTCAGACTCTTTGTGACCCCATGGACTGTACAGTCCATGGAATCTCCAGGCCAGAATACTGGAGTGGGTAGCCGTTCCCTTCTGCAGGGGATCTTCCCAACCCAGGGATCAAACCCAGATCTCCCTCATTGCAGGCAGATTCTTTACCAGTTGAGCCACAAGGTAAGCCCAACAATACTGGAGTGGGTAGCCTATCTCTTCTCCAGAGGATCTTCCTGACCCAGGAATTAAACCAGAGTCTCCTGCATTGTGTGTGGATTCTTTACCAACTGAGCTATCAGGGAAGCCCATGCTATATGGGGCATGCTGCTGCTGCTGCTAAGTCACTTCAGTCATGTCTGACTCTGTGTGACCCCATAGACAGTAGCCCACCAGGCTCTTCCATCCCTGGGATTCTCCAGGCAAGAACACCGGAGTGGGTTGCCATGTCCTTCTCCAATACATGAAAGTGAAGAGTGAAAGTGAAGTCGCTCAGTCGTGTCCGAATCTTAGCGACCCCATGGTCTGCAGCCTATCAGGCTCCTCCACCCATGGGATTTTCCAGGCAAGAATACTGGAGTGGGTCGCCATTGCCTTATCCAGGAGTATGTATTACTCTAGAGGAGTAATGAAATAAGGGATCTTGTGTGGGAGCTCTGAAAATATTTTTTAATAGGGAAAATTATGAAGGGAATGGAGTATGATTGAGAAATAACTCAAAAATTTTAGACACACTATAAGTTAAATAGGCTTCTGTAACTTGGCATGGGAATGAATCAGCATTTATAGGCTCTTTTGCCTGTAGAAATATGTTAAAAGTTCTAAAAAATCAACTTATGGTTAAATGTTAGATAAACAACCTGATTATATGGCAGAGATCCCAGCCTTACTGGGTGCCATAAGTGTGTCCTGGTGATTTCCATTGTGGATGCCCCTCCTAAGGTATGATTCATAAGTGGCACTGAACTTCTTGCATGGATTTGTTTTGTTATGCCAGTAACTTCAGTTAGAGTATTAATTTTCCTGAAATTGCCATAGAAACATGGTCACATTTCACCTTAAAAGTGGTTGTTTCTCATAGTGGTGCCTTTCTGATGTGATTTCTTACAGCATCTCTCAAGAGAATTCAGAATAAAACTTAGATAAAGAACCTTGTATTGTTTTGATGAGAGTCTTTTAGAAGTACCTGTTGATGACTGCTTCCTATTATTATCAGAATTTTGTAAGAATTTTTTTACTTCTTAAAAAATGTATTAAGGTTTAAAAAGTAGAAGTTAATTGCATAGCCATTGAGAGGTTAAACATACATTGCAATTAAGACTGAAGAATTGTTTTCTCAGCCTTTCCCCCTTTACAGTAGAGAAAACAGGTAATTAAATTTTGTACAGTAAAATGTCAATTGAACATTTATTTCCAAGTAACACCTTGGCACCACAGGCTATTATGAGAAGACATTGGGGACAGCTGATTTTACCTTTGGTACCACAGAACAAACACTCCATTAATGCTTCTAGGTAATGTTGGAGCAATTGGTTGGGCAGTAGGCTGGGGAGTAATTCAAAGAAAGAATTACAGCAGGCTGCCCTGCTCCCCCAGTGACTGTTCAGTTTTAATAATGGTGAATGTTAAACATAATTCCATTTTCAGGATCAATATCTAAATTGAGACCAGTATAAAATTGTTCATTAAAAAAATTATCAGCTTAAAATGACTCAGAGGCAGGAGTAAAATTCCTTTTTGAGTTTTCCATTGGGATCTCACCACTAGTAAATGAACCATTGGTTACTAGATAGAGAGAATAATTTGATTGCACTTCCAATCTAGGGTAATAATAAATCAGTAAACCTGTTACAATGGAACCTGTCAGTTCTACATAATTTCATATTTTGATGTTTTCTAATAATGTAAAAAAAGATATATTTGTAGCTTTTTCAAATCTTATTTATCTTTGCAGGGCTTCCCAGGTGGCGCTAATGGTATAGAACCTGCCTGCCAGTACAGGAGACATAAGAGATTAGGGTTTGATACCTGGGTTGTGAAGATCCCCTGGAGGAGGGTATCACAATCCACTCCAGTATTCTTGCCTGGAGAATCCCATGCACAGAGGAGCCTAGCAGGCTACAGTCCATAGGGTTGCAAAGAGTCAGACATGACTGAAGCAACTTAGTATGTAGGCATGCACATTTATCTTTGCATCCCAGTTCATCTCGGTATCCTACTTACTGTGGGCTTCCCTGGTGGCTCAGAGGTTAAAGCATCTGCCTGCAATGTGGGAGACCTGGGTTCGACCCCTGGGTCGGGAAGATCCCCTGGAGAAGGAAATGGCATTCTACTCCAGTGTTCTTGCCTGGAGAATCCCATGGATGTACTAGAAGGTTATGATAGACAGAATTTATTGTAATTAATAAATTATAATATACAATAAAAACAATTAGAACTGAATGGTCAAGTTCTATAATGACAACATTCTGTCTTAAGTCTTGGCCAATGTATTGTGTATTTCAGCTAACATTTGATGGCAACAAAATAATAATGTGACAAAACATTGGAATAGTCCCTTGGATTTAAATTAGAATTTGATTTGTAGTTTAATCCGTAGCATTTTATGTGGATGTGTAAGAGAGATATAATCTAGTTTATTTTCCACAGTACCATTATAACAAACCTCACTAATAATTAATCTAGCATTATTTTGAGATAAGTAGGATTGTATGTGATGAGTAGAAAGTAATCATTATTTATATTATCATTATCACTCCAGAAAGAAGAAAGGCAAGTTAATTGTGAAAATAATACAGTCCATCCAAAATGAAACAACATACCAACTAAACTATTTTAATAAGTGCACTTAGTTCCCAAAGATTTCTTAATTTGTATTTGTGAATTTGTGAAAGTGTCTGCCTTTTACTGGAGAAGGCAACCCACTCCGGTGTTCTTGCCTGGAGAATTCCAGGGATGGGGGAACCTGGTGGGCTGCCGTCTATGGGGTCACACAGAGTCAGACACGACTGAAGTGACTTAGCAGCAGCAGCAGCAGCAGCATGCCT
The DNA here is from genome assembly GCF_023091745.1 of Budorcas taxicolor. Lineage (NCBI taxonomy): Eukaryota > Metazoa > Chordata > Mammalia > Artiodactyla > Bovidae > Budorcas > Budorcas taxicolor. The sequence continues at coordinate 130,791,443 of NC_068911.1, forward strand.
TTTACTGGCAAGGATATTGTGTTTTTCCTTAACCATACAACTTTGTATTCAAAATACCTTTGAAAGATAAAACCTTTGTATTCAAAATACCTTTGAAAGATGAAACCTTTGCTTTCTTAATTCTTTCACACTGACTTGTTCAAAAGTCTTTTAAAATGTGCTAAATTTGTACTAGACTAAACATGAAAAGTACTACACTAAGCATGAAAAGTGAAAGTGTTAGTTGCTCAGTTGTGTCCTTCTCTTTATAACTCCATGGACTGTAGCCTGCTAGGCTCCTCTGTCCATGGAGTTCTCCAGGCAAGAATACTGGAGTGGGTTGCCATTCCCTTTTCCAGGGGATCTTCCCGATCCAGGGACTGAAGTTGGGTCTCCTGCATTGTAACAGATTCTTTACCATCTGAGCCACCAGAGAAGCCCAGACTAAGCACAGGTGGTATATTTAATTAGGCACACTTGTATTACTGTATGGTACTATGTAATGGATAGAAACGATGGTGGGATTATATCTCAGAGCACCTTCTGTGTGAGATGTTGAGGAAGATTAGATGCACAAGGAGGGCAAAAAGAGACCGAAAACAAATCCCCTTTACTGTTACCTGGGACCAAGATTTCAAGGCAGAACTCTAGAAAAACTGGACTTGATCATGTCAAAGGTACTTTCTTTAAGGCTCAAGTGACTTCAAACCAAAGCAGGCCAAATAGCCTGTGTCCTTAAAATCCACATCTCCCATCTCAGATCTGACATGTGAGAATGAGGGTGGGCTGTCCAGAAGAGCACCCCACTGGGCGAGAGAATAAGTAGTCGGCAGGAGGAGAATGTTTCCCCTCCATGCCTCTCTAGGCTTAGGCTGGGTTGGGGTCTGAGCTCAGGAAAAGGGCAACTATGTGAGAAGAGAGTGTAAACTGCCTCGCTCTGCTCCCTTCAGGTCAGCCTGTTGTTGGGTGAGGCGAGAGAGAGGAGACCACGCTGTGTGTACTCTGACCTTTATCTTTGAAAACTTCACCTCCATAAAACAGAGTCTATCAGTGCCCTTGAACTTGCAGTCTTGTAGTCATTTACTAGTTTTTGGAGGAGATAGTAGGAGCAGAAGTGGCGAGGTGGGGTGGGGTGGGGAATGAAGGTTGGCAGTCTGCTCCTCCTGGAGACTGACATACAAGATTCAAAGACACCTTCAGCATTTGGTGAACTCCCTTTTTGAAATACTTTGGAATTATTGATTCCATGCTATAATTAAATAGTGTATATTTAAATATGTTATTAATAATTAAATGTTTTATTTTTATGTTTAATAGATAAAACACCCAGTACATCTTGGAGAGATTTTCCTCTTGAGAAATTTTCTTATAATGACAGCAAATGCTCATTTAAGTTATGAGTTTGGCATTGTTTAATCAATGTATATTCACTCATTCAATCCTCACAATAACCTTATGAACTTAGTGTTTTTACTTGTTATTTCCCTTTTCACAGTTGGAGAGATACTAAATGACTTGCCCAGGGTCACTTAGCTAGTAAATGGCAGAGCGAAGAAATGGACTCAAATGGTTTAGCTCCATAGGTTGCTTTTAATCTTTATACTATACATCCTGCTAAATAATATTGATTTAAACCTTAGCTAGTATTCATGAAATAGCAGACATTATATAGCTACCTTAAAAACTAAGTTTAGCTGACAAGTCAAAAAGAAGCAATTCTGGAAACAACTTCGGGAAACTCTATTAAGGATTCTTTGCTTATGATTTTTTTTAGCTTCTTAACCTTTCATGTAAAATGCCTATGACTTTACAGTAATATTGTACTCTACTCCACTTTCCCTTGAGAGAATGGAATTTCTCTTAGTATATTTTTACTCTTTTCCAGAATAAACATCTTTACCATGAAGCAATAATTTATGATCCAACTTTATGATCCAGCCTATAAATTATACAGGCTAAGGATGGACTGATATTTAATTAATGCAAACTGATATGATTTATTTTATAGTTTGATAGTTTTGTCTTCCAGCATCAATACATCAAAAAGTTGTACCTGGGCTTTTAATCCAGGGAAGTTGCAATTTTGATAAGTGGTAGTGGATATGATGCTGTATGATTCAGATTTCTCCCCAGTTACATTTGAGGTAGGTGAGTTCATCACACATATGAGGAATATTTGAGGAATTTCATTAAACTGAAAGTCTGTTTAATCATTTAATTCCTTTATGGGGGGGGGGGGTGGAAATTTCAAAGTCAGTATGTGAAAAATCTAAATATGTGAGTATGCTGTGAAATGACTGTGTTCGTGGCTACTTTATTGTGTTGATGGTAATGAGTCCATTCTGCTATGCAGAGATACAGTACTATGGCCAAATGGTACCCAGAGGTTTATCCCCATCACTTGGAGACTGGCCAGGGTTAAAGGCACAGTCAGCTCTCTTGATGAAACACTCCTCATATGTCAGCTTTAATTATCTATCTGTGGTTATGTTAAATTATTGAAAGGGCATAGGACTTTGGCTTTTTCTTTCTCTTCTTTCTCTCCCTGTCTTTTCTCTGTTGCAGCATTTGCACAATAAGACATTTGGTCACATTCTCTTAAAGTGTTTTTTTTTTTTTTTTTAAAACAATGAGGCTTTCCCCAAACATCTGAAACTTACAAGAGTTATTTTTCCTAATACCCTCTTATGTTCAGTTAGTGTGGAATCAACCTCGTTTTGTGAAAAATGCAGTGGTGTGTGTGTACACACTTATGCTAGACACATTGAAAGCCAGAAACTTCAACGGCAGGTGACCTTTTGATCCCCAGCTTTCTGTCCTATGGCTGCTGCTGCTGCTGCCAAGTTGCTTCAGTCGTGTCCGACTCTGTGCGACCCCATAGACAGCAGCCCACCAGGCTCCCCCGTCCCTGGGATTCTCCAGGCAAGAACACTGGAGTGGGTTGCCATTTCCTTCTCCCTGGTGGCTCAGAGGTTAAAGCGTCTGCCTGCAATGCAGGAGACCTGGGTTTGATCCCTGGGTTGGGAAGATCTCCTGGAGAAGGAAATGGCAACCAACTCCAGTATTCTTGCCTGGAGAACCCCATGGATGGAGGAGCCTGGTGGGCTACACAGTCCATGGGGTCGCAAAGAGTTGGACACGACTGAGCGACTTCACTTTTGCTTTCTCCAATGCATGAAAGTGAAGAGTGAAAGTGAAGTCACTCAGTCGTGTCCGACTCTTAGTGACCCCATGGACTGCAGCCTACCAGGCTCCTGCATCCATGGGATTTTCCAGGCAAGTGTACTGGAGTGGGGTGCCATTTCCTTCTCTGGTCCTATGGCTGAGGTGATGGTATTTACCCAATGACACATGTATTATGAAAGTAATTGCATGGGCTATGAGAAGCCAAAAGTATTAGCAGTTAAGTTACACCAGATTTCTATGGTTTGGGGAGAAGAGAAAGAGGATCAGTGTGTGCTAAAGAGAAAGAAATCAGAGAGGACTATGTTTATAAATGGTCACAGTAATGTTTCAATAAATAGTTCTTTACCTGGATCCTTCTGCCAGAAGTTGTACATTTGGAAATACAAAGTTTGGGGATTTTGTTGGCATTTTGGTTCTGGAGAGTCTTTTAACTAACACCTCACTCCATAACACAGCTAATGGTGAATACTCAGCATAGGGCCCTTGAACCTAGAGATTCCTGGGAAGGATCTAGAAAGAACTGGTCTCGGTTGTTGGGAATGCTTGGCATTAAATGCTTGGCTGTTTTTCTGTTTTCCTAGCCCTAGCCCTAGGAAGAATTCATCAGAGTTCCTCCATCATCATGACAGGGTCACCAATACAGAGAAATGGCTTCTGGGAAACAAGACATCGTAGAAATTGGTGTAACAGAATGAAAGTAGTTGTGAGTGCTGGTATTAGCTGTCACGGCTTGAAACAAAAGACTCTGATTCCACAGATGCAGGGGGACTGTGAACTGTTGTGTTCAGACAGTCCTAATGGTCTTGTGGAGAGGCAGCCTTCACTGCTGCTCTTGCCCCCCCTCTTTCCCAGGCTGAACAAGGGGAGGACTTCTAGGGAGGAGGTGACCTTGGAAGGGAGCCTGTTCCTTCCACTTTCCTGATTTCGGGTGGAAAAGCTCATGACCCTTTTTGAAGCTGAGAGAGACAGGACTCAAGAGGATCATTAATAAAGATTGGGCAGGTAGTGGTGGTAGCATCCAACAGTTCTCCTCTCCACCAAGTCTCCCTGTAAGCTGGGACTGATGCTCATCTCTTCTCTGGAATGTGCTGAATTGCCAGACCAGCAGAGCTCTTATGCTGTCCGAGTTCCTGAGTGTGGACAAAGGTGACGCTGCCAAAGATGGCCAGGATGTTGCTAGTGCCCCACCCAAAGAAGGCATTTGAATAGAGGGACTCTAGTAACAAAAGACTGGGGCAGGGGCTGGGTAAGTGGTGGGAGAAAGAGGTCAGAGGTCCAAGCCACATCTCTAAAACCAGTATGATGAATGTATACGAAGAAGAGCACTGTAGAGAACCAACATCTCCACACAGAGTCAGCATTTGGATGCCTGCCTTACAGAGAGAATCAATAGTTCAGTGCTAACCCAAGGAGCAGAGAAACCCAACCCAGTGGGGCCTGCAGCATCCCTATGATGCCATCTTTAGAGAGACCATGGCCTGTCCTATCCATCCTCCAGCCCAACCCTAGAAGGGAAGTACAGGGAGGAAGAGAAAGAGAGAAGTGGGTAGACTAGACCTATCCCCTGCTGCAGCAACTACCACCACTGTTTTCGCTTGCTTCGGGGGTGTGGAATGGAAAGAAGACCTTGAATTGAACTTGAGATTGAAGTTTTAAATGAATAGGAATGAGTTTTTTAAGGACTTGAAAAAGTGAAAGTCGCTCAGTGATGTCCGACTCTTTGCAACCCCATGGACTATTCAGTCAATGGAATTCTCCAGGCCAGAATACTGGAGTAGGTAGCCTTTCCCTTCCCCAGGGGATCTTCCCAACCCAGAGACTGAACCCAGGTCTCCCTCACTCCATGCAGATTTTTTACCAGTTGAGCCACAAGGGAAGCCCAAGAATACTGGAGTGGGTAGCCTATCCCTTCTCCAGGGGATGTTCCTGACCCAGGAATCCAACCGAGGTCTCCTGCATTGCAGGTGGATTCTTTACCAACTAAGCTATATTGTGAAATCTGAGTGAGGTCAATTAGTAGTAGTAACTGGAGTACCCAGGGGCAAGGGGAAATGAGATAGCATAGTTGAGAGGGAGCTGTTGTGGGAAAAATAAAGCTCACTGGACTTCTTTGGCCATACAGTGCTTAAGATTCTGTGCTTCCAATGCAGGGGGCATGGATTCGATCCCTGGTCTGGGAACTAAGATCCTATGTGTTATGTGGTGCAACAAAAACCAAACCAAACCAAACCAAACAAACTCACTTGTTTGTACTCCAGCAACTTAAGACTGCTTAATTATCCAATTACATTATTGTAGAATTGGAGCGCTTGAGATCATTCTCTAATTCTACCCCTTCATTTATGAAGTGTGGCTGTCCATGATCTCTCTCATTCTTCTAGGGAGCCACTAGAGGTATTGTTTATGGCACCATGGATAGGTAATGGAGGGTTATGGAGGGTTCTTTTACAATTTCATGGTGTAGAATAATAACAAGCCCCAAAACTGTCAAGATCTTACATTATTTTTTTAATTTTTATAGCAGTTGGAAAAACATGGCTGTGGTTATCATTTCAACCTTATAGATAAGGAAGCCAAAGCTCTGAGAGGTAGAGAAACATGTTCCAGGTCTCCCAGATATTAAGTATGTCTGTGTTTGGTAGGGTAGAGGTGGGGGAGGGCAGAATTTTTTCCTCCCTATTTTCTTTATTCCTCTAACTTGCAACCACCAGTAACCCAGGTTTCCAAAAAAACAATGATTCAAGAATACGTTAATCTGGTTGCATGGGACCAAAGTTAGAGCAAAGTTAAGGTGGTTCAACCTTGCACTGTTCTGTGATTAAAGCAACCATCATCAACTGAGCTAGGGACACATATTTAAGTTGAAAGTCAGAAGGATCTAACACACAATGACAGATTTGAGGGGAGTGCTTTGGCATACTTTCAAAAGCTACATTTTAGAAACCCTAAATATTAGTTTTCTATTGCTGCTTTAGCAAATTATCACAGTGTCTTTAAACAGTTTATATTTGTTATCTTATAGTTCTAGAAGTCTGCAGCCTGAAATGTGTCTCAGTTCAGTTCATTCAGTCGTTCAGTCGTGTCCGACTCTTTGCGATCCCATGAATCCCAGCACCCCAGGCCTCCCTGTCTATCACCAACTCCTGGAGTTCACTCAGACTCATGTCCATCGAGTCAGTGATGCCATCCAGCCATCTCATCCTCTGTCGTCCCCTTCTCCTCCTGCCCCCAATCCCTCCCAGCATCAAAATCTTTCCCAATGAGTCAACTCTTCACATGAGGTGGCCAAAGTACTGGAGTTTCAGCTTTAGCATCATTCCTTCCAAAGAAATCCACGGGTTTATCTCCTTTAGAATGGACTGGTTGGAACTCCTTGAAGTCCAAGGGACTCTCAAGAGTCTTCTCCAACACCACAGTTCAAAAGCATCAATTCTTTGGCGCTCAGCCTTCTTCACAGTCCAATTCTCACATCCATACACGACCACTGGAAAAACCATAGCCTTGGCTAGATGGACTTTAGTTGGCAAAGTAATGTCTCTGCTTTTCAATATGCTATCTAGGTTGGTCATAAGTTTTCTTCCAAGGAGTAAGCGTCTTTTAATTTCATGGCTGCAGGCACCATCTGCAGTGGTTTTGGAGCCCCAAAAAATAAAGTCTGCCACTGTTTCCACTGTTTCCCCATCTATTTCCCATGAAGTGATGGGACCAGATGCCATGATCTTCGTTTTCTGAATGTTGAGCTTTAAGCCAACTTTTTCACTCTTCTCTTTCACTTTTATCAAGAGGCTTTTTAGTTCCTCTTCACTTTCTGCCATAAGGGTGGTGTCATCTGCATATCTGAGGTTATTGATATTTCTCCTGGCAATCTTGATTCCACCTTGTGTTTCTTCCAGCCCAGCGTTTCTCATGATGTACTCTGCATAGAAGTTAAATAAGCAGGGTGACAATATACAGCCTTGACGTACTCCTTTTCCTATTTGGAACCAGTCTGTTGTTCCATGTCCAGTTCTAACTGTTGCTTCCTGACCTGCATACAGATTTCTCAAGAGGCAGGTCAGGTGGTCTGGTATTCCCATCTCTTTCATAATTTTCCACAGTTGATTGTGATCCACACAGTCAAAGGCTTTGGCATAGTCAATAAAGCAGAACTAGATGTTTTTCTGGAACTCTCTTGCTTTTTCCATGATCCAGCAGATGTTTGCATTTGATCTCTGGTTCCTCTGCCTTTTCTAAAACCAGCTTGAACATCAGGAAGTTCACAGTTCACGTATTGCTGAAGCCTGGCTTGGAGAATTTTGAGCATTGCTTCACTAGCGTGTGAGATGAGTGCAATTGTGCGGTAGCTTGAGCATTCTTTGGCATTGCCTTTCTTTGGGATTGGTATGAAAACTGACGTTTTCCAGTCCTGTGGCCACTGCTGAGTTTTGCAAATTTGCTAGCATATTGAAGTGCAGCACTTTCACAGCATCATCTTTCAGGATTTGAAATAGCTCAACTGGAATTCCATCACCTCCACTAGCTTTGTTCGTAGTGATGCTTGATGTCTGGCTTTAGATGAGTGATCACACCATCGTGATTATCCAGGTCGTGAGGATCCTTTTTGTACAGTTCTTCCGTGTATTCCTGCCACCTCTTCTTAATATCTTCTGCTTCTGTCAGGTCCACACCATTTCTGTCCTTTATCGAGCCCATCTTTGCATGAAATGTTCCCTTGGTATCTCTAATTTTCTTGAAGAGATCTCTAGTCTTTCCCATTCTGTTCTTTTCCTCTATTTCTTTGCATTGATCACTGAAGAAGGCTTTCTTATCTCTTCTTGGTATTCTTTGAAACTCTGCATTCAGATGCTTGTATCTTTCCTTTTCTCCTTTGCTTTTCGCTTCTCTTCTTTTCACAGCTATTTGTAAGGCTTCTCCAGACAGCCATTTTGCTTTTTTGCATTTCTTTTCCATGGTGATGGTCTTGATCCCTTTCTCCTGTACAGTGTCACAAACCTCATTCCATAGTTCATCAGGCAATCTATCTATCAGATCTAGGCCCTTAAATCTATTTCTCACTTCCGCTGTATATTCATAAGGGATTTAATTGAGGTCATACCTGAATGGTCTAGCGGTTTTCCCTGTTTTATTCAATTTCAGTCTGAATTTGGCAATAAGGAGTTCATGATCTGAACCACAGTCAGCTCCTGGTCTTGTTTTTGTTGACTGTATAGAGCTTTTCCATCTTTTGCTGCAGAGAATATAATCAATCTGACTTTGGTGTGGACCATCTGGTGATGTCCATGTGTAGAGTCTTCTCTTGTGTTGTTGGAAGAGGGTGTTTGCTATGACCAGTGCATTTTCTTGGCAAAACTCTATTAGCCTTTGCCCTGCTTCATTCCGCATTCCAAGGCCAAATGTCAAGGGCGGCAGCAGGAAGGAGCAACCCCACGCCCAAGGCAAGGGGCAGCGGCCGGGAGGGGCAACCCCACGTCCAAGAAATGTGTCTCACTGTGCTAAAATTAAGGTATTGGCAGGGCTGTGTTCCTTTTGGGGCATCCCTGGTGGCTCAGTGGTAAAGAATCTGCCTGCAGTGCAGGAGACCTGGGTTTCATCCCTGGTTCGGAGAGACCCCCTGGGGAAGGGAAGAAATCCACTCCAGTATTCTTGCCTGGAGAATTCCATGGACAGAGGAGTCTGGTGGGCTAGGGGAAAATCCGTTTTCTTGCCCCTTTCAGCTTCTAGAGTCTGCTACATTCTTTGGATCCTGGCCCCTTGTTTTCAAAGACAGCAACAGCCAATGAAGTCTTTCTCACATGATACCACCTTACACTGCCCCATGCTAACTCTTCTCTCTCTTCCATCTTTAACTATCCTTGTGATTACATTGGACTCACCTGCATAATCCAAGATGATCTTCCCATTTTAAAGTCAGTTGATTAGTAATCTTAATTCCATCCGTAATCTTCTCTGTCATGGAACCTAATATGGAACCAAATGGAACCTAATATGGAACCTGTCATAGAACCAAACCATGAAACCAAATTCTGAGGAATAGGACATAAAAATCTTTGGGGACCATTATTCTATCATATCCTGGTTTCAGAACTAGTTCATTGTTGGTTGTGATGATTTTTTCCCATTCTAAATGAACTTTATTAAGATTTTTTAAATATAAATATAATTTGTTACAATATGAACAGTCTATTGGATTAAAATTTAGGATTTTAATAGTAGTTTTAATAGAATAGTTTATGGATCTTAGGAGCATTTAATTTCTAACTAAATCTTCATTTTTACTTTAATATGATATACTTTTTATACTTTAAAATATAGAGCTTTAGTAGACAATTAACTAAAAGAATCCTTACAGTTTACCTCATAATAGTTGAATCTACCTCTTAACAGGTCTGGAAACTGACTTAAGGGATTATTGACTTCCTCAAATCATAAAGCAAACTGATGGAGAACTAGTACCAATGTCTTCCAACTTCTTATGACCTGAACTTCATAAGAGTTAAAAAGAAGGGGATCCAGATTTATGGATTTTATTCTTAATATATTCTTCAGAAGAACTGAAGAATGACTTTCAGGTTCTCACAACATCCTTGTGCCCTTGACTTGACTCTGAGTAGAATGTACTTCTGAAAACTCTCCGGGAAAATTGATTCAACTGATCTGTCTTTGGAGCAGATGTCCTCTATTATCTTCACTGTTAAAAGTTTAAAACTTTATAAATTATAATGAGGAAGAAGAGGTGATCCAGACTGAGGAAGATTTTTTTTTGTGGTTAAAAATGTAGGTTTTTTTTTTTTTTCTTTAAGAAGTTTTTTGATGAGTCCTCCTGGCTAGTGTGTAAAATCAGTTATTTAATTTACCTCCTTTTAACTTAACTGAATAAGTTTCAATAGAGGAATTATATTGTAGAAGCTACTGATAATAGCCATACACAAAACACACCCTTACCTGGGAGAGAGAAAGGGAGTTTCCAGCCTGTATGGCAATGCAAACTGTTAAAATAAGAATAAATCCAGTTTCCTCAGTGGTGCATATATTAAAGAGTAATTTCCAGGCAAGCTCACATCATAGAGAACCAATTGCTGTCTGGTTTCATGGACAGTAATACCAGCTTATGGAATGTTTTCCATAGTATAAAGCCTATTAAAAGCCATAAGAGAAAAATAGCATTCACCACTGACATTAGGATTAACTGAGAATGGGGTGGCATTAAGTAAAATGCAAAAAGTTGGAATCATAATTTAAAAAATCCTGGATCTAGATATTGGATATTTATTTGAACAAAATAAAAACTTTGCACCGGATGTTTTTGTTGTTCTGAACTCCTTCAAGAAAAGTCTGGAGAAAACCAAACAGTGATTTAAGTCCTTTAACAACCATGTGTAATATGTCATTATCTTTTAAAAATCTGCTTTCTTATGAGGAACGAAACATTGTTCTGAGGCTTCTTATGGACGTAAAAGCTCAGCTTTGTGTTTATCTGATTATGTCTTAAATCCTTCTGAACTCTTATTCATAGTTTCAGTTTTGATTTTTAGATTTTACAGTTGAAAATGACTTGAGCATTTTAAAGGACAAGTTGATGACTAAGGCAGATTATTTGTCTTATTCCTATAAGGATCTTGGTGCTATGACCCTCAAGGGACTGTCTTTGCAGTTTTCTTCAAATACTCTTCTTTTATCATTTGGATGTTTTCCTTCATTCTGTTTCATCTTCTAGAACGTGTCATTGGTAGTACAAACAAAAACATTGTTTGCTTTAATGGCTGGCTTGATCTACATCAGAATTTTAAATTTCACTATTAAAGGTATTGAAAGAGGAATTTAAGTGAGAATATTTATACATGAATCTTTGAGCCTTTGTAATGAGGGAGTTCATGCTGCATATTTATAAATACTTGTATTTATGAATCTGATATAAGAATCTGATAGTCTGTCTTAAGGGAGCCTTTGCTGGGTGTCAGGTGCCATAAAAGCGCTAGAATAAGAACCCCTGTGGACAAGGGGACACTGGCCTCCACTCAGCAAGGAGCTCCTTCTCTTACAAGGGAGCCAGTTCCATTTTCAGTTGCTTCTATTGTTTAAAGCTAGGTTGCGCTAGCAAACATGTGTTGACTGGAACAATATTAGAAGCTATCTCTAATAAGTAATGTTCTGTAACTAGGCTGGTTCTTCTCAATCAAGTAAGTAACTCTGATCCATAAAGAACTTCAGGGATCCAGTTTCCTTTTGTCTCCGTTTTGGTCATTCTCTAGGATGGTTTTCTCCCTTTGATTAAACTGGCCCCCCATCACATCCCTCTTCTGTACCATACGAAGAGGGGAAAAGAAAGGAGGGAAACAGCTTTATTTTAAGGAAGTTATCAGTAAGTTGCACATATCACTTCTACTTTATTCCATTGGTGTATTGGTGATATGGCTACAACCAGCTGGGAAATGTAGTCTCTGCCTAGGTAGTTATGTGCTCAGCTTAAAGTTTAGGAGATTCTTATTAGTAAAATGAAGAAAAAGAGACTGTTAGTTTTGTTAAAATAATTAGTCATGAAATATATTATTAATTGAAGAAGGAATCAAAGTGTTTTGTAATATGAGGGAATTAAAACATTACTCTGATCTATTTTGGAGTTCCTATTGTTTGATCTGGTTAGGGCAACTGATAAGAACATGGCTCATGTACTAGTAGGTCTTATTCCAATACCTGTAATGAACCAGTTAACTTCACAATTATTTTTCATACACATGAACTGCACTTTGCATCCTGACTCAAAATTCATACCACATGTGAAATACAGAGAAGCCCCAAACAAGAACAATCAAGGATGTCCTGAGTAACAACTGTGTTGGTGGGAAAGAATCTGATGGTCTGTCTTAAGGGAGCCTTTGCCGGGTGTCAGGGGCCATAAAAGCGCTAGAATAAGAACCCCTGTGGACGAGGGGACACTGGCCTCCACTCAGCAAGGAGCTCCTTCTCTTACAAGGGAGCCAGTTCCATTTTCAGGTTGCTTCTGTTGTTTGAAAAACTTATGTTGAGCCCAAATCAAATTCTTCCATGATGCATTTCTTAGTCAGTCCAATTTCTGCCTCAGGTACTGGGAAGAGTAAGTTTAAGTTCTCATGTGACAACTCTTGACATACTTGAAGGGAGTTATATGGAAGTCTCCTCCCACACTCCACTGCGGTAATGACCCCTGATGTTTGAGTGCTCACCAGTTTCCAGACACAGTCCTAAGCGCTTCGTATGTTTTAACTCATGAAATTCTCACTAGGCTTATGAAATGGGTGATGTCTACCCTATTTTCATGGATGAGGAGATTGAGGGACAGATGGGTTAAATCAAGTGCTCATATTCACACAGCAAATAAGTGGCATGTTCTGATTTGGCAGTGTTTAATTTAAAATGCCCCTTGACTACAACATTGGTTACTATACTAGGGGTACTGTGATCCACTATAGTGGAGTGTTTTAGCTCCATTTTTCTGGAGATTATATTTCTATGACTATAATCATCACAGGAATTTTCCTTCTGGAGATTAAAAAAAACGACAACTCAACATGTTCCATTGACAGCAGTTTAGCAAATTGTCCTCGTATTCCACATGCTATGCTTCTGAATCTGGGAGGATATGATGGATTGATTGAAGGCAGGCTTGCTGTAGCAGCTGCATTAAATTTTAAATGATATATAATGTCATTGTACTTTTCTTAAATAGGGTGATTTTAGTTGATTTAGTCAGTAGTTATTAAAAGAAACCTTCTTATCTCTACCAGAAAAGTTCTGTAAACCAACCAGCAGGTTTGTAAGTGTTACCATTTTTGCTCCTTCTTATCAAGACAGTTGTACAGTTTTTTGCTAGAGGGTCAAGTGTGTGCAAAGATGGATTTCAGCTTCCTCAAATTCTAGAATAAGAGAATGAGCTACTCATGAATTTAATGTAGCTCCACTTAGTTTACCAAATGATTTTTACATACTTACTCTGTTACGGCATAATGCTATGTTTTCGGCCTCTGCTCTAAAAATCTCATATTAATGAACTTTTTTCTTGCTTCAAGTTGATTGCGTTTTAGGAAAAGCTTCCATAGCCTCCACCTTGGCACTTAGCCTGAAGGGACACCTAAAACTTGGTAAAGGCATCTGTTAGAAATAGCTTCCTCATTAATTTAGCTAAATCTTTCACATTTCGTTTTCACCTTACAATTCAATGAAATCTTTGCTTGTATTAAACAAAGATCTCTTACAGCTAATTACTTCTGACTTTTTTTTTCTCCTGGAATTAGGCTCATTTTGGGAAATTCTGGGAATATAAACAAAATGTGAATAAAAACTTGACTAAAAGTATTTAAAAAATCATGTCTGACTCAGACTCAGGTTTTCGTGTGTTGAAGTTTCTGTTTTCCTTGTTAGATTGTAAATTCCTTAAAAGCAAGAACTCATTCAAACTGTTCAGTGTGTGGTCTCTGAAAGAGAGGGTGTAATGCTCTGTAAAAATGCAGGCCTTAAATAAATAATGACCACTCTTACAATAAATCCTTAAAATTTAGAAAAGAAGTCAACCATGAAATTGGCCGCTATTAATTTGTTGTAATAGTATGGTTAAGGGGCAGTGCTGTCTATTTCTGCAGGCTTACAGTCAAGGCTGCTGAGACTCTGAGGAGCTTCCTCCTGGTCTTCTTTGTTAGGTGTTGTCACCTACTAGGTTCTTAGGAGTGAGACGCAGGTCATTGGGTGGAAGAGGATATAAAGGATATAACATTTTCCACCTCTCTTAATACTCCTTAGATTTAAATACTCCCTAGATTTAAATCTGTTATTATAATTTTTGGTATCATGTTGTTATGTTTGTTTTTTAAATTGAGATATAATTGACACATGACACTATTCTTGTTTCAGGCTTCCTAGATGGCGCTGTTGGTAAAAAATCTGCTTGCCAATGCAGGAGGTGCAGGAGATGCGGGTTCCATCCTTGGGTCTCCAGGGAAGATGCCCTGGAGAAGGAAATGGCAACCCACTCCAGTATTTTTGCCTGGAAAATTCCACGGACAGAAGACCTTGGTGGGCTATAGTCCATGGGGCCGCAAAGAGTCAGATAGGACTGAAGAGACTGAGTACACGCTCATTCTTGTTTCAGGTATATGACATAATTCAGTATGTGCGTATACTGTGAAATAATCACCACAGGAAGTTTAGTTAACATCACCACATGTAGTTACATTGTAAGAACTTTAAAGATTTATTCTCTTCAGTTCAGTTCAGTTCAGTCGCTCAGCTGTGTCCGACTCTTTGCGACCCCATGAATCGCAGCACCCCAGGCCTCCCTGTCCATCACCAGCTCCTGGAGTTCACTGACTCACGTCCATCGAGTCCGTGATGCCATCCAGCCATCTCATCCTCTATCGTCCCCTTCTCCTCCTGCCCCCAATCCCTCCCAGCATCAGAGTCTTTTCCAATGAGTCAACTCTTCACATGAGGTGTCCAAAGTATTGGAGTTTATTCTCTTAGCAACTTTCAAATATACAGTGTTATTAACTATAGTTACCGTTACATCCCCTGGCTTATTTATTTTATAACTTAAAGTTTGTGCCTTTGACTACCTTCATCCATTCCCCTCATTTCACATCTTCACCCTACCCCAACCCCCTATCTCTGACAACCACCAGTCTAACCTGTTTTCTGTATCTGTGAGTTCAGGGTTTTGTTTGTTTGTTTTATTCCACATATACGTGTGCATACTCAGTCACTCAGTTGCGCTGGAGATTTTGCAATCCTATGGACTGTAGTCCACCAGGCTCCTCTGTCCATTGGATTTTCCAGGCAAGAATACTGGTTGCCATGCCGTCCTCCAAGGGATCTTCCTGGAGAAGATTGAATCCAGGGTCTGCCACATGGCAGGTGGTTTCTTTACTGTCTGAGCTACCAGGGAAGCCCAAGAATTTTGGAGTGGGTAGCCTGTTCCTTCTCCAGGGGACTTTCCCAACCCAGGGATCAAAGCCTGGTGTCCTTTGTCTTCTGCATTGGCAGGTGGATTCTTTACCACTGAACCACCTGAGAAGCCCACATATAAATGAAATCATATGGTATTTGTCTTTCTCCAACTTATTTCACTTAGCATAATGCCCTCTAGGTCCATTCATGTGGTCATAAATGGCAGGAATGCCTTTTTTATGGCCAGATAGTATTCTGTGGTGTATATACCACAAATTCTCTATCTATTCCATCGATGGGCACTTAGGTTGTTTCTGTATCTTAGCTACTGTAAATAATGCTGCAATGAACATGGGAGTATAGATATCTTTTTGAGATAATGTTTTTGTTTCCTTCAGATAAAAATACCCAGATGTGGAATTGTTGGATCTGCAGCTTCTTTTATTAAGCACTCTGAAAGAATTGGAAGTTTGCCTGGAATTCTTGTGCAGACCAATCATGGATTTAATCTGAATTAAAGATAATGTATTGCTGCTGAATGACACTGGGTCCAATCCAAGCCACCACCCCCAGTAAACTTAATTGAGTAGTCCTGTGTTCTTGGATGACACTGTAGACCTTTTCTGTAGAACATAAAGGAAGTATTCTGCTATGTGTTATATTCTGCAAGGTTATATCAGCTATAACCTTGATTTCAACAAGAAGGAACTAAATTAGAAAATATGCTGGGAAATACATCACCCTTTGTTTATTCTTTGTTAGTCTTATCTCACCAACTCTGACAGAGAGACACCACATATTAGACTTTACTTGTGTTCCTACTAAGTGTTAGTAGGAACATATAACTTGATTTTTTTCTCTCCCAAGATTGAGTCAAGATGACTTTTTTTTCTTACATAGTCCCAGAAGAAGCCTTTATCTGAGTTAAGGCAGTCTGCTGTTGCTAAGTTTACTTTCCTTAGTAGGAACTTAAATCTTTGGGTGACAGCTTGGGCAGAGAAGGAAATGCAAACTTGAGAATTTGACCTGGGATCCTGGCATCTCATCTTTGTTGCTTACTAACTGTGTGATCATGAGCAAGTTTTAAAACTTTCCTAAGCCTCAGCTTCTTTGTTGATAAAATGGGATTTATTGGCTGTTTTGCAAATTTGCTGTAAGGACCGGTGGTGAGGAATATAATAAGTATATCTATGGATATATTTGAGATATATTTCAAGCTATACCTGAAAAAGGGAGGATTTGGCAATCCATTTAACTAGCAGCTCCTCTATTAAAAATTCTGCCTATTGGTCAGTGGTGGAAAGTCTATAACTACAAAAAATTTAAATACATGGTTTATATGCATTCCTGGTAGCTGTGGTCAGCATTTCCTTCTGAGTTGTTTTTCACCCAGCCTTCCAACATCAGTGTACTAGTGTTATAAGAAGCAGTCCTACTGGCTGCCACCATCTCTTCAGCAAACTGTGTATGATATTCATTCAGTCACATTATCTCCTTCTGTTATCTGAGGATACCTTGCTCACAGTTGCTTAGGTTAATGTGTGTGAATGTAGACCATGTCTGGCATCTGAGCTCTGTCATCGATGTACAGCCTTTTTCTGTGAGCTACAACTAAAATAAAAACAGTGTTAAATCTTTAGGTAATTATATATAAAGAAATTTCTTAGTTATTATAGATTTTGACTTTTTCATTCAAATGAAAAATTGAGTTGATACATAATACCGCATATGCCAGAGCCGGGAAGGAGGTGGACATGGTATCTCATTATTCAATGTTTTTATATTATTAAATCTTTAGATATATGTTGAGTGTCTCTGTTGGAGCCAAGGCCATTGAAATTTGACTCTGCTAACAGCCTTTTTGGCAATACTGATCAAATTTTTTTCATGCCATGATACACTTGGCCAACTTATTTTTAATGATTGATTCATTCATCTGCTCATTGATGCTTCTGTTATTTGTGACAAGATTATAATTTGTAATACAGAAATGCAGAAGTGACACAGACATACTTTATACCCAATGTACTAAAATTATAATCCCAAATAGAAAGTAGTTGTTATAAGAGGGTTTAGATCTGAGCTAGATGCTTAAAAATGCTTATTGGATAAATGAATGCATCCATGTTTGTAAATGTGTTTCCTGAATACTGCCATACCCCCGGCTTTGTCCTTCTCTCTGTTCCTGGTCTCATGAATAGCATTACCATCCCCCTGGCTGTCATTGCTAGTGGCCTGGATGTCATCTTTGCTCCCTCCTTCTCTCTCCCATCATATCTGATCTATTATCGTGTTCTCTTGATTCTGTCTCCTGAATAGTTCTCACTGCTACTCTATTAATAGTTATGGCTACTTCTACGCTTAGCTTCTATTACCCATGGCATCTTCCTCACTGACTTTCTGCCTCCCACCACTTCTTTTTCCTAATCTATTATCCAGAATAGTAGCTAGAGTCATATTTCTAAAAGGCAAATCTAATTGTATCATTTCTCTCCTTAAAACTTTGATGACTTCTCAGTGGCCCACGAGTAAAGTACAAACCTTTTCATTTAACTTAGGAAGTTCTGATACAACATAGATCTTCCCTTATCTCTCCAGTTCCATCTCCTACCATTTCCTATGCTCATATTCCGTTCTGTGGTATGCTGTTCTGCGCTTAGTCTCTCAGTCGTGTCTGACTCTTTGCAGCCCCACGGACTGTAGCCTGCCAGGCTCCTCTGTCCATGGGGATTCTTCAGGCAAGAATACTGGAGTGAGTTGTGTTGCCCTCCTCATTCTGTTCTATGAGATTACACAATATACACAGCATAGGGCCCTCCTGATAGCTGATGAATATATATTAGCTATTCTTATCTCTCACATGGCTACTCTGAAGGTGGCATAATTGGAAAAAGAAAGTTTTTAGGAGCATTAAACAAGGAGGTGAGAAGGGAGAGAAACTCATATTTGACAAGAGGATATAATAAATATGGGTAGGTGCTGACAATTAAGTGGATAATGAATACCATGATAGATAATAAGAAATTATTAAATCCAGTAAATGCTTGAAAAACCTTTTTGAGGGATGATTTTTGAAAAATAACTCAGGGTAGCATATGAAAAAGGACTCTGTTGGATCTTAAGTTTGTTGTTTCCTGAGATTATGATCTAGTTTAGAAAAGTTGCCAGATATTCACTCTTTAAGGTTTACATTGTTTTCCAAAGTTCCCCAAATGGTCATGGCACTGTTATTAAGTGTTTAGTTGGCCACAGAATTTCCTTAAATTGTGAATTTTAGTCAATGGAATATGATGACTCACAGGGAATGTAACTGTTTTCTGTTTTAGCTTACTGATCTTTGTGTGGTCAAAAGTCTACATTTCTACTACTCTGAGATTAAAAAGTGTGTATAAAGCTAACATTTTGCATCTAGTGTGATAAATATTGTTAATAATTTGAGTCTGAATCATTTAGCTCATGCTATAGGGATGAAATAGTGAAAATTTTTCTGCTGCTGTTTTTCTGTGGTATTGTTATAATTGTTTGAAGATTTGTTTTCATTCAGTTCAGTTCAGTTGCTCAGTCATGTCCGACTCTGCGATCCCATGGACCACAGCATGACAGGCCTCCCAGTCCATCCCCAGCTCCTGGAGCTTATTCAAACTCATGTCCATTGAGTTGGTGATGCCGTCCAACCATCTCATCCTCTGTTGTCCCCTTCTCCTCCCACCTTCAATCTTTCCCAGCATCAGGGTCTTTTCAAGTGAGTCAGTTCTTCGCATCAGGTGGCCAAAGTATTGTAGTTTCAGCGTCAGCATCAGTCCTTCCAATGAATATTCAGGATTGATTTCCTTTAGGATGGACTTGTTGGATCTCCTTGCAGTCCAAGGGCCTCTCAAGAGTCTTCACCAACATCACAGTTGAAAAGCATCAATTCTTCAACACTCAACTTTCTTTATAGTCCAACTCTCGTACCCATACATGACTACTGGAAAAACCATAGCTTTGACTAGATGTACCTTTGTTGTAAAGTAATGTCTCTGCTTTTCAATGTGCTGTCTAGGTTGGTCATACTTTTCTTCCAAGGAGCAAGTGTCTTTTAATTTCATGGCTGCAGTCACCATCTGCAGTGGTTCTGGAGCCCCTCAAAATGAAGTCTTTCACTGTTTCCACTGTTTCCCCATCTATTTACCATGAAGTGATGGGACCAGATGCCATGATCTTCGTTTCCTGAATGTTGAGTTTTAAGCCAACTTTTTCACTCTTCTCTTTCACTTTCATCAAGAGGCTCTTTAGTTCTTTTTTGCTTTCTGCCATAAATGTGGTGTCATCTGCATATCTGAGGTTATTGATATTTCTCGCAGCAATCTTGATTCCAGCTTGTGCTTCATCCAGTCAGCATTTCTCATGATGTACTCTGCATAAAAGTTAAATAAGCAGGGTGACAATATACAGTCTTGATGTAGTTTTTTCCTGTTGTGGAATCAGTCTCTTGTTCCATGTCCAGTTCTAACTGTTGCTTCTTGACTTGCATACAAATTTCTCAAGAGGCAGGTCAGGTGGTCTGGTATTCCCCTCTCTTTCAGAATTTTCCACAGTTTATTGTGATCCACAGTCAAAGGCTTTGGCATAGTCAATAAAGCATAAGTAGATGTTTTTCTGGAACTCTCTCGCTTTTTTGATGATCCAACAAATGTTGGCGATTTGATCTCTAGTTTCTCTGCCTTTTCTAAATCCAGCTTGAACATCTGAAAGTTCACGGTTCACATACTGTTGAAGCCTGGCTTGGAGGATTTTAAGCATAACTTTGCTAGCGTGTGAGATGAGTGCAACTGTGCAGTAGTTTGAGCGTTCTTTGGCATTGCCTATCTTTAGTTTGGAATAGATAGAGTTTTTGAAAATATTGATATTTCAGTGATACTGTGTGAAACTTTGTGCAAGAGATTGGTTGGTTTATCTGATACCTTTTGTTGAATATCTTTGGAATAGTATAAATACTACATAAAGGATTATCTTACATTGTAGAGGTATTTTGATCATCAAAATTACCTTTGAACTCAAAACTTAAGAAAACTGACAGTAAAAAACAAAATGTGCAAAACATTTTATTTAATAGCTTTGAATTTTAAAATTGAATTCAACATTTTAATTTTCTCTGATTCAATGTATGTTTGATTAAGTAGAACTGTTACTTAGTGTAGGATTTAAAAATTCTTATGTCTGGGTGATTATGACTTAATAATCAAGTATGGATTTTGGGAAAACATTCAGTAATGGTAATTTAGATGTTTAAAGATAAATCTTTTAAGTCTTCTCACTGCTTTACCATGTTAAACAAACCTTTGTAAAAGTATCCACAGGGTAATGTGAAATACACATGTTTGGGCAAAATATTGATTGCTCTGATCACTGTTATAATTACATACATAAGCCAATAATTGGCTATTCTAATTACTATGATTTGGGTAAAAGTACATACTAAAAGCTGTTATGCTCCTTAAGTAGCATATCAAGAATAAATGGTAAATACCTTTACCCTTCCTAAAATAATTCTATAAATATACTGTATACCTTAAGCTTATACAGTGATGTATATCAATTATTTTTCAATGAAACTGTAAAAATTCACATAAGCAGCATGTAGTTTTTCATTATAAGTATGTCCTATGCAAAGATTGTTCATTGTTTATCTGAATTTCAAATTTAACTGGCATCTTGTATTTGTTAAGTTTGGCAATCCTAGCTGTAGGCGATTGGGTAAAACATAGGTAACAGTAAGTGAAAGTGAAAGTGGCTCAGTTGTGTCTGACTTTTTGTGACCCCATGACTGTATAGTCCATGGAATTCTCCAGGCCAGGATAATGGAGTGGGTAGCTTTTCCCTTCTCCAGGGGATCTTCCCAACCCAGGGATCGAACCCAGGTCTCCCACATTGCAGGCAGATTCTTTACCAGCTGAGCCACAAGGTAACAGTAAAGCAATATTTTTCTTTTGAAACTGAATTTTTCTGTAAAATTTCTCCAGAATCAGATAAAGAATATCTTGGTCACCAAGCTGCTAAGTCAGTCTAGAGCTTGTATCTGAACCCAGGGAATTAGTCTTAAGAGCTATACTTTATTAATAATTCCCACATACTGGTGTTTGTGTTAGAGAAGTTAAAAGTATTGTGATTCTAGGGGGTTTCCTGGTTGCCTGGTGGTTAGGGTTCTGGGCTGTCACTACTGTGGCCTAGGTTCAATCCTTGGTCAGGGAGCTGAGATTCTGAAGCCATGTAGTACAGCCGAAAAAAAAAAGTAATTCTTATGTTTTGCATTTTCTATCCTGTATTATAATGAGGTTTTGCACTATTAGAGTCATTAAAATACATCTTTTATTTTACCTTTAGAATTTAACTCAGTAAATTGATTTTTTTTTTCATTTCTAGTTAGGTATTTTGGACTTTTGAATTTTCAAAAAACACATAGATTTTAGCTGTCCAATTTTAAACAATGTTATTAGTTTAACCAAATGTTTTTGTTTGCTGCATGATTAATAATGCTTTGCTTTTAACTTTCCTGTTAAGACTGAATTACTGTGCTTGTACCAGGGAACTGGGAGGCAGCTGTGATTTGAACTGCATACTCTTCTGCTTGTTTCTTTAGCTTGGCTGGCCTTTGCCTCTTCTGCTGCAGGCATCCATCATCCAGTGCTCTTTCCATGCTATAGGACACAATTTTTCCCCCATGAATGACAGTAGTTACCCTTTATGACCTGCTGCTGCTGCTGCTAAGTCACTTCAGTCGTGTCCGACTGTGCGACCCCATAGACAGCAGCCCACCAGGCTCCCCCGTCCCTGGGATTCTCCAGGCAAGAATACCGGAGTGGGTTGCCATTTCCTTCTCCAATGCGTGAAAGTGAAGTCACTCAGTTGTGTCCTACTCTTAGCGACCCATGGACTGCAGCCTACCAGGCTCCTCCATCCTTGGGATTTTTCAGGCAAGAGTACTGGAGTGGGGTGATGACCTAGCCCTCATGAATAATTAGGCAGGTACCACATATGAGATCTTCATATGATCATTCACGTGAATGGTCTTCATTCATTCATTCATTTATAAATATAAATGCATAAAATCTGATAGTCACAAAAAACATGAAACTAGAACTATTAAAATATGAATATGAAAAACATTGTAAGCTATACTGGTTAAAAATAATTTCTTGAGAATTATTGAAATGACTTAGCTTAATTATTTTATTTTTTAATATCTTTTTTGTCTTTTCCACTCTAATAGAACCTTTCTTTAAAAGGAAACCTGATAGTAATACCAATTTAAGACATTCAAGAATAAAGAAGATACTTTGATAAATAACAGAAACACAGACCAGGAGCTATTATTTAAAAAGATAAGGGCTTATTTACTAATTAATCAATTTAATTAAACATGTTGATGTTGGATTATATCAATAAATGGACTAAATTTTTTTCAGAGTTTTTTCTTTAGTCTACATTTTATATTTTAAAAACAAACTCTATGAAAGAATTTAATGTGATTCTAATGAGTGGTGTAAAATAGTATCAATTACAGTGATATAATATTTGTGTTTAAACATGTTTATCATTATTTCAGTATACAACTTCAGATAATATCTTGAAATCTCTCAAATGACAATCATACAGTTGAAATATCCATGATTTAAAAGCTTTCTGAACTCTATATTAAAATCATAGAATTTGTAGGAAACCAACAAAATGGGTATGATGTTGAATGGTATTTTCTTTTGTTGTATATGCTAAGCTGCTTCAGTCCTGTCCAACTCTTTGAGACCCTGTGGATTGTAGCCCGCCAGGCTCCTCAGTCCATGAGATTCTCCAGGCAAGAATACTGGAGTATTCTTGGAAGGGTTGCCATTCCTTCCTCCAAGGATCTTCCCAAGCCAGGGATCGAACCTGTGTCTCTTATGTCTCCTGCACTGGCAAGTGGGTTCTTTACCACTAGTGCCACCAGGGAAGCCCCCTCAAAACATAGATTCACGATTTTAACTGTTTTTAAATATACAGTTTATTGGCATTAAGTACATTCACGTTATTGTGCAATCATTACCACTGTCCATCATCAGAACCTTTTTATCATTCCAAATTAAAAGTTCTTCCCCATTAAACAGTCACTCTCCATTCTCTTCTCCCTCCCATTTGTGGCAACCACCATTCTACTGTCTGTTTTTGTGAATTTGTGAAGGCTATTTTCAATAGTGCCAGCAATTAATAGTAATATGAGCAGCACAAGAAGGTGGGGAAAATCAGAAATTGGAATCAAACCCTTTCTGTCATTCTCTACCTAGTAATTTAGACCCAATTGTCTGACTTCTGTGAGCATCAATCTCCTCACCTCTAAAATGAAACTAAGCCTTTACTGTGCTTTAGGGAGGATAAGATGAGATAATGTATGTAAAGTATCTGGCTTCAGACTATTATTGTATATATGGAATGTTCTGAAAATATTAACTTATTTTTTTCAGCTAGACAGTTTTTAAATGACTTCTGCAAGAGCTAGTAAAAAATAGCTTAATATTAGGGCATTGTAAATTCAAATCTACCTATTACCCACATGGTTTACATGACATTTTTTTTTTAACCTGGGAAAATGGAAATTGCAAATTATTGCATTTTACAAACTAAAATTTTAAACAGTTGTTTTATATATCTACAGAAATAAAAATTTTAGCTTCTGCTGGTAGAAAACTAAATAGTGCTTAAACTCATGAATTTTATTTTATTTTTTAAAAATCATTATCTATTTCTCCTATTCAAATTATACTGTTCGTAAACAATCCGTGTTCATTTGTCCAACTGACTAATTGTCACTTTCATCTTACAACATGTAGAGGAAATAAAAAGAGGTTTAATTTAAGTTTACCAAAATTTTGTTAACTCTGGTAAGGATTTATAAAGCAAGTATGTATTATAGGAATCATAGTGTATTAAAAACAGCCACTCAAATAATCAAGGTGTGCAAATTTAGCCAAATTTTTAAGTTACATATTCAACTATTTTTCATATACCTCTTGACAAGTATTTACTGAGAAATTTCTTGTTGTAAAGTATTAAAGACTAGTTTCTATGAGGGATAGAGAGTCTAAATTATGGTCTCTTTCCTCCAAAGAGTTTACAGTCAGTCCCCTTGGAAAGGGTTCCATCTGTGCATTAAGGTTGTAGTTTAGTAAATTCAAGGATGTCGGTTCTGAGAGAAAGATGACAGTTTAGGCTGCAGCCATGTTGTGGCTTCATCTCAGGATGAAGATGAGATCCTCATTTAAATGAGGCCCTGGGACTCAGACAAAAGACAAGAGAGTTAGCTACATGAATGGTTTTTTGCACACTAATGAAAAAAGAAGAATATTGACACAATTTGTAAACCATGTTCCCTAAATAATAAGTATATTTTAAATGTTCAACAAAAGGTTCAAGTTTAATAATAATTTTCAGATGTTATTTCTCTCTGTGGTCTCCACTTGCTTAGCTATTTTCTTTTATTAAAGATAGAAGAACCTGTGTTTGAAGGGAATCAGAAATATATTAAGATTGCACCTCAAGCTCAGTCCACTTCAGGCCACTTATCTTCTCCACTTCTTCCATACAGATGGGCGCCAAAAATCCAGCTGGGCTGCATTAAGGGTGGGAGTCAAAGGATGGGGTATGTAGAGCTAGGATTGAATGGGGCAAATGGAAAGGCTTCTAACAATGACAGGGGGATGAACCAGTGATGCACCTAAATGAGTGGAGCATTTCAATACACACATTTAGAGAATAACACTGTTAGCTAAAACTAGATTTCTGGAAAAAATTTTGGTACTTTCTTCCAAAAGCTGTGTTGGTCCTTAGTGATCATGTTGCAAGAAGGAGGACCCCTTCCAGGGCCTGAAACTGGGCTCTTGTCTAACACTCAGAAATGAACTGTCCAAGGAGAAACACGTGCTGATGAAGCAAGAGATTTTATTGGGAAAGAGCACCCGGGTGGAGAGCAGCAGGGTAGGGGAACCCAGGAGAACAGCTCTGCCACATGGCTTACAGTCTCAGGTTTTATGGTGATGAGATTAGTTTCCGGGTTGTCTTTTGCCAATCATTCTAACTCAAGAGTCCTTCCTGGTAGTGCACGCCTTGTTCAGCCAAGATGAATGCCAGAGAGGATTCCGGGAGGTGGTCGGACATGTGGTGTCTCATTTTGACCTTTCCCGAAATCTTCTGGTTGGTGGAGGCTTATTAGTTTCGTGTTCCTTACCAGGATCTCCCGTTCTAAAACAACTCATGCAAATGGTTACTATGGTGCCTAGCCAGGGTCTGCGGTTTCAATCAGTGTGCTTCCGCTAACAATCATAGGAATCATTTGGTTCATAGTGAATGTGGAAGGAAACTTTCATTCTAATTAAAATATTGTGCAGTTTAGCATCATCAGGGAAGGAAAACAGAAGCAGTATTTCTGTTTGAAATTGAGGACTGCTTCTTCAAATTATATTTTTCAAAGAACAAAAAGTCATTCATAAATGGAATTTAGCTATGCATGTAATAATTCCTGTATCCCCAAATTTGTATGTGATGCTTAAGATTTTCTTTCCTCAGTGGCTGAAATTGGCCCGTTAATTAAAGATGAAAATACCTAGCATCTAAACTGCTTAAAGGACCAACGTATTTCTGAAGAAGCCCACCCTGGGGGCTGTGGATTTGTTTGAGTTATATTGATTCTCTTGATGTTGGCTCATCATCTTTCAGGGTTTGAATTACCCTTTGGCTTTCTAAAGAGGTCAAATTTGGTAAGCTGGCTTTTGCTGTTCTTACTTAGAAAGGAGAGCCAGTGTGAGTCTACATTTGAAAAGTTTTTAGATTCTCCAAAGAAAAGTACTTAACTAAGTAATGAATCATAAAAGTTCTAATACTTTCCATTGTTAGTATTTAAATTTCACTTGGTAGTGGCAGAAAAAGTCTAGACAGTGGCTATTTCCTGTTTTAGTGATGGGAAAGGAGATTTTCCAGGAAATGAATGACTTTCTAATTTGAGAAATATTAATTACAAAGAACATGATCATGCTCTCAGTTTCTTTTAGGGAAAAAAATCAAAAAATAAAAAAAAGTGTTTAAAAAGCCTGCTGTTTTTATTAGGTACTTCTGTACCATTAGGACCTAAGTCTGGAGACAATGTTTAAAGAAAATATAAACATATGCAACACAGAATGATTGAAATTTGCCTTTAAGGGGGTAGGTTGCAATGGAGATTCTGCTTGGTACCCTTCTTGTTTGGTTTTATAAGGGATACTTGAAGTTGGCAGCAGAGGAATTGACTTGGTTTTACATGGCTGTGTCAGTAATATGAGCCAGAGTTGACCACATCCTGACCCACAGTGGTGTAGTTGTAATTGACCCATGAATGACTTTCTCCCCGATTCATCTAAAGAGACCACTTTGAGAATTCTCTTAGTAACTGAAGAAATAGAAATATGAGAACTAGTAAAATTGTAAAGATAAACAGTCCATTGTTTTGTTGCATCCGCATTCAAGTGGAAGACTACTCAGTGCAAAAGGTATTGAATCCCTAATGGCTGTTGTCAATTTTTATAAAAGAAAAATTTAGTATCATATTATTTCTTCTTGTATCACTGTTTGAATAGCAGTTGTTCTCAACACTACTGTAAATACTCAAAGAGAAAAGCATTTTACTAACACAAGATTTATTACTATCTCTCTGTCAACTGTGTACAGGGTAGTTTTATAGAAAACTTTGAAAACAACCTTT
This sequence comes from Budorcas taxicolor, assembly GCF_023091745.1. Classification (NCBI taxonomy): domain Eukaryota; kingdom Metazoa; phylum Chordata; class Mammalia; order Artiodactyla; family Bovidae; genus Budorcas; species Budorcas taxicolor. The sequence continues at coordinate 130,818,261 of NC_068911.1, forward strand.
AGAAATAGTCCGGACTCATAGTTCATGTCAAACAAACTTATATTCTAAATAATTCTAACAAGCCACATTAATATGAAATGCAAGAATATGGTGTAATACAAAGTAAAATGAAGTTTAAAGAAACAGGTTTTATATTTCATTACTCTAGGGAGTCCTTTAAGCCAGTTAGACTACTCAGAGAAATTGCTGATGTACTATTAAAAATCATTGCATTAGTATGTCCCAAAGCTGCATTTTCATTTCTTTTGTCATTTTAACCTTTGGAGAGTATAGCTAGAAATGCCTGTTAGAGGTGAATTCTAGGAAAATAAATGGAAAGAGAAACTCAGTTCAGTTCACTCACTCACCCCATGAACCGCAGCATGCCAGGCCTCCCTATCTATCACCAACTGCCGGAGTCTACCAAAACCCACGTCCATTGAGTTGGTGATGACATCCAACCATCTCATCCTCTGTTGTCCCCTTCTCCTCCTGCCCTCAATCTTTCCCAGCATCAGGGTCTTTTCCAATGAGTCAGCTGTTCGCATCAGGTGGCCAAAGGATTGGAGTTTCAGTTTAAATATCAGCCCTTCCAATGAACACCCAGGACTGAACTCCTTTAGGATGGACTGGTTGGATCTCCTTGCAGTCCAAGGGATTCTCAAGAGTCTTCTCCAACACCACCGTTCAAAAGCATCAATTCTTTGGCACGCAGCTTTCTTTATAGTCCAACTCTCACATCCATACATGAGCACTGGAAAAACCATAGCCTTGACTAGATGGACCTTTGTTGACAAAGTAATGTCTCTGCTTTTTAACATGCTGTCTAGGTTGGTCATAACTTTTTTCCAAGGAGTAAGCATCTTTTAATTTCATGGCTGCAATCACCATCTGCAGTGATTTTGAACCCCCCAAAATAAAGTCAGCCACTGTTTCCACTGTTTCCCCATCTATTTACCATGAAATGATGGGATCAGATGCCATGATCTTCGTTTTCTGAACGTTGAGCTTTAAGCCCACTTTTTCACTCTCCTCTTTCACTTTCATTAAGAGGCTTTTGAGTTCCTCTTCACTTTCTGCCATAAGGGTGGTGTCATCTGCATATCTGAGGTTATTGATATTTCTCCCGGCAATCTTGATTCCACTTTGTGCTTCCTCCAGCCCAGCGTTTCTTATGATGTACTCTGCATATAATTTAAATAAGCAGAGTGACAAGAGAAACTCAGGCTGAATTTATTTTTCTTCTCTACAAGAACTGTTTAAAACCTGGCAATAAAAGACTATTTTCTTGTCTACAAAATATTATAGTAGAAAATGCACGGTCACCTCTAAGTGCAAAATACTAAATTTCTAAGGGAAGAGCATATTTTAAGAAGGGTCAATGAAATAGTTAGCTAGAGGGGATGGAGATTCCTTGTTTCACCCTGAAACTCAGTAGCATTTCTGAAGCATCTTGAAACATTGAGGGGAGTTAAAGATAGCTTGGATCACCTTCTTTGAAGGCTCTTTGCATCCAATTTATTTTCCCCTTGTGGCATCAGTAAGGTGCTTCATCTTCAAAGATTTTGCAAAACTTTACTGGCGGATTAAAATGCAAATAGTGACCTTTTGGTAAGAAAGTAATTTCAATTTTGTCAGTTTTGGAGATCTGTCTACATACTCTGCAAGTAAGATAAAATGTTTTCAAATCTGAGTTTTTATGTAGGCTTGTTTATTAACTTATGTTTGCGAAATGAAATCTACTCTTTCAAGCTACTTTGTGTATTGTGGGGAGACTGAAGGTGAGTAAATAAGAGATTTTGCCTGAGCTGAAGCTGCTCAATTTTTTTCTTTTCTTTTCAACTTTTTACTTTGTATTGGCATATAGCCGATTAACAATATTGCGATAGTTTCAGGTGGATAGTGAAGGGACTCAGCCATGCATATACATGTGTCCATTCTCCCCCAAGCTCCCCTCCCATCCAGGCTGCCACAGAACTTTGAGCAGAGTTTCATGTGCTATAAAGTAGGGCCTTGTTGGTCATCCATATTAAATATAGCAGTGTGTACCTGTCTATCCCAAACGCCCTAACTATCCCACTCCGCTAGCCTTCCCCCACATCAACCATAAATTCAGTTTCTAAGTCTGTGAGTCTCTTTGTTTCTAAATTCGTTTGTAATATTTCTTTTTAAGATTCCACATAGAAAGGATATCATAGGATATTTCTCCTTCTCTGTCTGACTTATGCAATATAACAATCTTTAGGTTGCTGCAAATGGCATTATATCATTCTTTTTAATGGCTGACTAATATTCCCTTGTATATATGTACCTCATCTTTATCCATTCTCTGTCAATGGACGTTTAGGTTGCTTCTGTGTTTTGGAGAAGCTGCTCAATTTTATTTCAAACAAGTCCTGATGCAAAGGAAGAGTCCCACTGTCACCACCATCTTCTGTAGAAACAGGAAAATAAACTCTTCTAAAATGTATGCAAAGTATAGTCTAGAGGCCTCTGGATCCAGAGAGATACATACCTATCTCCAGATTATCTACCTACCTATTTGTCTGTTTAGCTCTACAGATCTAAGTCTCTATCTGTACAATTCAGCTCAAGACAGGCTTTAAGTGGGTGAGTGTTTTGATACTGTGTTCATAGGCTATACTAGATTAATAAGCTATCCAATCTTATTGCTGTGGTTTTAGGTTTGAATCATTTAATATTTGTAGCACTTCCATAAGATAAAAATTAAGATGTAGGGGGAAAATGAAATAAGAGCTCTGAATTCCTGCCTTTGAGGAACAACATATAATATTATCAGGAGAATGATGAATATGAATAAAGATGGAGTCTCCTAGACCTCAAGAAGCTGACAATTAAATCTAGTAAAGAGCTGAAGATAGTTGGGATAAAAAATAAAATATTTGTGATGGATGAGTGCCCAGCAATTTACAAAATAATTGTTTCCTAATTTGATTTGACATAGGTAAGAAAGAAGTAGTACAGATATTTAGGGTAAGAAAGTTGTACAAATGGACTACAGTGGCAAGGCAGAGCTATATACAGATGATAGACCCTCAAGGATGTTTTATGGGTTTAATATATTGACAGTGAATAATAGGCCTTGCTCTTTAGGAAGGATCTAGGGAGTTGTTTAGTTGTATTGCTGATATGAGATTTATGGCTTCTTTTCCACATTTTATAACTATGAAGTAGTGGGCTGGACCATTGAGCAAATGTGTTCTTTGGTTTGCATGAATGGTATGTACTTTGAATTCTCAAAATAGAACTCCAGTTTATTTTTTCAGTAGTCCCAGTGAGAAAAGTTATATTTCTTAAATATGGTCAGAAAGCACTTGGGGAAGGAATGTTTACTGTAGGAACCTGTGATTGTCTGCCGGCACCAGCATAAATATGTTTCCATTCCTGAGCCCAGGGGGATAATTTGATTATCAAACCTGGGCAACATGCAAATAGGTTTATTTCTTCAAGCTTGTTTTAGTATTGTAAAAGCAACAGGTGAACATGGAAAGAAGTTCAACAGTAAAAGTTCAACAGTATGTAATGAATAGCAAGCCTCAGATCCCCAGCATCCCAGAAGTTCAACAGTATGTAATGAATAGCAAGCCTCAGATCCCCAGCATCCCAGGGGCAACCACTGTTAGCAGTTTCTAGTGGTCTTTCACACAATGGATGTTTTATTTTTGTGGTGAGAATGGTTTTTATTTTACCTCTGGAGGGCATAAAGGTAACCATAGTTCCCTAGCAATGCAGTCAGCAAATGATCTTTAACTTCTCTTTCCAAGCAACTTTGAAAGATCAGTTTTGAAGTGAGATTAAGCACTCTCTCCTGAGACATAGATATTTGGATTTTTGTGAAGACATGCCCCCAGTGAATCTGACATTTAGAGCTGGAATTGATAACATTTCTCCTACTAAAACATGGGAATTGAAAGGTTTAGCTCTAATTATGCATTTATGTTTTATTCTGATGATGCCAGGGAAAATATTCAAACAGTTTAGACCATCAAAACACTTCTCCCACTCTCAAGGTTGTCTCCCCACCGTGTGTGTGCTGAAATGACAAGCTGTGTTTAAGACGGTGGAAAAGTTGGCAGTATCTGTCTTAGAATAAGCTTTCACATGAAGCTTCTAACACCTTTGTGGTTTGGGTTGTATTTTGACAGTTGCTAGGTAGCTTGAATCAGAGGGTACAGCTGTGCAATTTAAGATGATTTTTCCTATTCCAATCTCTAAAGAGAGCTAAGTGAAATAAAAATGTAATCAGACTTCTAAAGTGTTAATCTTGGCCAAACTATTTAGAACCCACACAATAGAACGAGATAGTTGAATTTAGACTGAAACACACACACACAAATATGTATTATTTATTTTTAATTGGAGAATAATTGCTTTACAATGTCGTGTTGGTTTCTGCTATACAACAACGTGAAATAGCCATAAGTATGTATATATCCCATACTCTTGAGCCTCCCTCCCACCCCATCCCCCACCCCACCTCTCCAGGTCATTGTAGAGCGCCTCGGTGAGCTCCCTGTGTGAAACACATATATATTAAAATATACTGGTGAATTTAAGTCAGATGAAACTAGTTGGTCCTAGTGTAAACAGAGAACTTCTGAAGTTTCTGAACTGTTTTGTTGAAAGGAAAACACTGGTTTGGGGAGCAGGCAGCTTCTTGGCACAGGTGAGTGTTTGGCATTCATGAACCACTAAATTCCTACATGAGCATGCTGTTTATGATAGAGAGTCAGAGAGAGACTAAGATTTCTGAAAGGAAAGGGTAGAAGAAAATGTAGAAATTCCCCTTGCCTGGTTAAGTGGGAACACCTAGGATTTGAAATTTAGAAATAGGTTCTTATAAAAGGAGGAAGTTTTTCTTGTGGGTTTTCCTGGAGACAAGGATTAGATTGAAGTATATTTGACGTCCATATGGACAACCATTTGTTCCAGACTGTAATGGACTGCTGTCAGAGAGCAGTGTTCACTAAAGAAACAGGGAAAGCATATTAGCTAAGAACTTTGTGGAAAGCTGTGCAACGCAGATCTTAGAGAAGGGCCGATTGGGGTTAGAACAGTTGGCTTTGGAGATAGACAAGGTCATGATTTTTCTGGGGCTGTGAGACAGTCAAACCAGCTACACAGTGCAGTGCTGCTGCCTGGTTTGGGCCTGATCCCTGTGATGGTGTCTGGAAACCCAGACCTTTACCTGCAGAAATAGGGGGCCATGGAGATGGGAGATGAACGGCTGCCTGTGGGGATAGACGAGGAAATCAGAGAAGGAAAATTCCTTTCTTGAACTAGAGGGAACAGTTCCTATAGCCAGCCTGTGTACTTGCAGCTCTGCATGTCTCTGTAATCTGATACATCACAGAGTATTTCTTATGCTCTAGGTGCTTGATTGAGTTGATGCTGAAGATTTGGCATTGAGGGAATTAAGTGGGCAGGGCTCTGTTCCCAAGGCCACAGTCTACCCAGTATAAGCTTCCTCCCTGCCTCCTCTAATCCCTGGATGCTGGTAACAGGCAAGAGAAAAGCAGATGCAATGAATGGTAGGTTTGCAGTACCATTGGCATTCTGCCGTACGTTTAATTTAAAAACCATGAAAAATAATCATAGAGAACAAAATAGACTTTTTAAAGGAGGGGATCATTCTTAAGCTTTGCCTTGAATTTTAAAGGAACCCATCTGCATGATAAAACTAATTAGGAGAGGCCCAGTTGATGCAGAATGATGGAAATTTAAAAATATATCAGTGTTGCCTTTTTTAAATTAAAAAAGTAATATAGGCACAAAGCAGGAAATTTGGAGAAATGTAAAAGTAAATGAGTTGTATTTTAAAGTAAAATATTCTTAGAATATTCGATGGTGGGGTGGGGTGGGGTGGGATGAGGGGAAGAAACTTCTCAAACATTGAAGCAATCAAAAAGGCTTGGAGAGGGACAAAGGGACACATCTACTTTAAGATGTGTGGGACTGGCCTTAAGGCAGCTGGATCAAATGTAGAAATAAATATCAAAGAATGATCTCTCTGGGGAGATCATTAAAATGAGAATAGATGATCATTTGAGAGATTGATTTCAGTTCACTTAAGTGCTCCTGAAGTGGCGCTGACTGTTGAAACGTGTATTTGAAATTGCCTTCATACCCAAATTTTCATTGCTTCCATTAAACTCGAATGTGCGTGCATACTCAGGGAAACACACACACACACACACACACACACACACACACTTAGCAGCCAGAAAGCCTGGCCTGCTTACCCGGTCCTAGCATGCCGTTGAGCAAATAATTGAATCTTTCTAAGGTTTAGCGGGTCCTTCATTAGTGGCGTGACAGGATAGAATCAGATTTTCTCCAAGGTTCTCTTCAGTTCTAACCCTTTTGTTCTCAGGCATTGATCTGGTCCTCTCTCTGCCTCACTTCCCCATTTCCTCTTGCTTTCAAGGTAATTAAACTATTCCTAGTTTAGACAGTGAGCTAAGTGCCTTTTTGAGTTTATGAACTCAAGGAATGCAGGAATGGAATAAGAAAGTGTAAATCCTGCCTATAATTCAGAAAATGTGATTGTCAAACTGTCTTAATTAATAGACATGTGTGTTTGTGTTAGAGAGAAAACACATATAGGAGATGTGAACAAATGGGCAAACTTAAAATTTTTAGTAATATTTGGAATGAGAAAAATTAGGACTGTGCAGTACTTGGTGAGATTATGGGTTTCATAAAGGGAATAAACCTGAAGGCCGTTACGCCTTAGGAAAGTTATTGCTTATATATTTTTCTCACTTCTGATCTTGAAGAAGACAGGCCAGACTGTCTAGGTAGCAACTATACCCAGCTACTCAAGATCTTCACTTTCTGTTGCATGTGAATGTAACTTTTGTCATGTGGAGATAGGATTTCAGGAAATTTCAGACTTTGGGAGCAGTTCTGTGTCTGGAAAAACATAGAAGCTCAGTACAGATGTTTTTGGTGATGAAGTGACTTATGAACGTCAAGGAACTACTGGCCTAGAACCCAAAGGTTTTTTCTACTGCATAGTGATTAAAGTATTGATTAGCTAGCTGCAAAGGAAAGCAGGGCTATGCTTGACTGCAGGGGTCTTTATTTGAAGAAACATGAGGTAATTGCTGTTTCAGAGAAGTCGTGATGCCTGAAATACCATGTTTAGTGTTATTGTTCTGGGAAATATTTTCCATTAGCCAACAGTTCTTTTGGCTCAAAAGAACGACTTTTCTAATGATACAGAAAACCTGGGTACAAGTGAGAAGAGATAAGAACTAGGGGAAGTGGGGAAAAGCCTCAGAGACAGAAGGGGAGAAAGGACATCTGCTCCAGGGGGAGTGAATTCACTTCTCATACCCTCACCTACAGGTCCTAGTGTAGGAAGAGGCATGGCAGAAGAGACCAGAATGTGGGGAGGGTATAGTTTTGAACCAAGTTCAAGGGGCCTTTAAACCCACACAAGGTGAAAAGGAAGGAGAACTGGCTCCGTTCACCTGACTCCCTTTCCCCCAGGCTCTGATGATTGTATATTAAGATAGAATTGCTGCACTAGTGTGAGGCCACATGAAAATTCGCTCGTGGCCTGGCATTTGGATTTGCCATTAGGAGTGAAAGGTGAATGTAGAATGATTTCCAAATGACATTCTTCTCGTGTATAAATGAGGACAGTTGGCATTTGATTTTGCCATGTGTTGGAAAGCTGCAGCAAATCCAGTGAATTAATTCAATGACAGGCTTTAGCCATGTTTTTGATGTACTGGATGGTGATAGTTGGAGGTAGGAGGGACATAACAGCATGTAGAATGAGGGCAAAAATGTCATTCAGGGCAACGTGCCTTTCAGTTCCTGGCAACCCTTGCTGCACAGCTGCAATGTGGCAGGGTGGGGGAGGGAGCAGGGGGGATGACAGGGAGATGGTACCACTGTAAGCAGCAGCAGCCTGCCCTGGCCAGCCACACTGTGACAGTCAGCTGGAGAGTAACTGTCGTCTGGTTACATATAACTTTACACGTTTGTAGGTGTTAGCTGTTTACTGCGCCTTTTGAATAAATCTTTATGCATGTAGTGATTAAAAGATAGGCAGCACTTAATATGCTCATTCACCTGCATTTATGGTAGGTTAAAGAGGAGATGATGGGTCGCTAAGAGTCGGACACGACTGAGTGACTTCACTTTCACTTTTCACTTTCATGCATTGGAAAAGGTAATGGCAACCCACTCCAATGTTCTTGCCTGGAGAATCCCAGGGATGGGGAGCCTGGTGGGCTGCTGTCTGTGGGGTCGCACAGAGTCGGACACGACTGAAGCAACTTAGCAGCAGCAGCAGCAAAGAGGAGATGAAAGTCTGTAACTGCCCTTTTAAATCATTCTGCATTCAGAATTAATGCATCACATTGCATCTTTGCATTTAAAATTTGTCTTTGCACTGATTGAGTTTTCTTCAATATTCAGATACATACAGATATGTTAATAGGTGCCAGTCACTGATGAATAATATGATTCTAAGGTAGTGGGACTGTTGGGGTTTTAGACAAAAGTCTTTAAGCCTCTCCTGTTTTGTCCTTTAGAATGAAACTGTTCTCTCTAGGAAACAGAGCTGGGCTTGAATCCAATGCAGCCACTGGGACATATATATATATATATGAAAATTTCACAATTAGAAAATCCCATGGATGAATTTAACTACTCTTTACCTCATATAGAACTTCCTAGGTGGTGTTATGGTAAAGAGCTTGCCTGCCAATGCAGGAGACATAAGAGATGCTGGTTTGATCCCTGGGTTGGGAAGATCCCTGGAGGAAGGCATGGCAGTCCACTCCAGTATTCTTGCCTGAAGAATCCCATGACCAGAGGAACCTGGCAGGCTAGAGTCCATAGGGTCACAAGAGTTGGACGTAACTGAAGTGACTTAGCATGCACGCATACCTCATATATGTGGAATCATACAATATTTGTCTTATTGTGACTGGGTCACTTCACTTAGCGTAATATCTGCAGAGTTCATCCACAAACTCTTACCTATAAGACTTGCTGAGAGGCTGCCTTCCCAAGGAAATTGTCCTGCTTCTCCTCAGGGTATGTTACATGCCCCCTTTTATGCTTTTATGGCACCTCTACTACTGCACCTACCATTCTGTTTGGTGATTATCTCTTCACTCCATCTCTTCTTTGTAGTTCATTCAGTACATACATACTGAAATATTGACTATATATGTTCAGCATTGGGGATTCAGTGGTGACACAACACACGTAGACTCTACCTGCAGAGAACTCCATCTGGACCAGTTTCTCAGGGTGTGATCTGTAAGACCAACTGTGTCAGCATCACCTGGGAGCTTTGATGACCCACTCTAGGCTCAGACATTTGAATCGGTAGGCTTCACCTTGGGTGGCTCTTGTACATATTGATCTGTGAGTTAGGAGATTCCATGAGAATGGGCCCCTGTGTCAGGGCAACATCTCATTCTTAGCTCGGAGCAAAATTCCTGGCACAGGTAGCCATGCCGGAAATATTTACTGCAGAAGTAGGGTACTCTAAGCTGAAGTGAGTTTGGATGGCATGCTATTTATGGGTCCTCTGGTAGGCCTGGCCAGGACTAGTATGAGGCAAGGATTAACTCTACCTTTTCCCAACATGGGAAGTACAAGTCATTTCAGTGCTTCTAAACATTTATTGATTTTTTTTTTCTAACTGGGGCTTCTCTGCCTCAACTTCATCTCTAGGAAATTTCCTAAAGGAAAAAGATGGGCCATTTTTACCTCAAATTACTTCAGATTCATGCCAGTCTTTTAAATGCTAAACCTTCTTTAGTTCTTAGGGTAAAATTTTTTTGACTTAGCTTTCATTAAGGATTATAGTGCTTGAAAAGCTGTATCATGCAAGAATTTGAAATTAAGTTTTCTGGATGACATAATTTATACTTTTATATATGCCCAAAAAGTTTATATGTACGTAATATAAACTTGTTTACCAGGATGACAGTTGCACACTAGGATTTGTAGACTATGTTTCTTTGCTGAAGTGATGTTTATTTTTGATTGTAAGTGTGAAGGAGAACAAGTAGGTAGATATGAATTATTTAAGGGTCTGATAGTTACTAGCAGTCTTGATCTACTTGAGTTAATTATGGAGTGGCTCAACTGGATGGCTGGTTACTTTTTTTGATATTAATAAAATGTCACACTTTCTTCCCTCTTTGGCTTTTTGGTTTAGAGCTTAAGTTAAATATCGTTCTGAAGATTACTTGTGTTTAAGATAAAGAGAGAGTTTTTGCAGTCAGTCCTGTGGTCACTGTGAATATTCTTTTGGATAACTGAATTGGTCAGGCACTAGGATAAATATCCCTACGGCTGCTGAGGCCTCTTTCAGCTAATATTCTAGAGGCAAATAACTTAATAAAAACTCATAACTATTCAGGTCAGTAAACTCATTAAGTTCAAGGAAGATGCAGAAGTAATTTTGATAAACTGAGCATTGGGCTAACAGAATAACATCTTTCCTTGCATCATTGCTTGTGATTAGCACTTAGCATTAGTTTCTCTTTATCTGAAATGCTTACCCCTTCTTTTCCATCCTAACTAAATCCACTCTTCATTTTAGCTTTGTCCTCTTTCCCACCACTCTATTTTTTTCAAAACTGAAACCACTTCATCTCCACACGTGGGTTCTGTCCTGTTTTAGGTTTTGGTAACAATCCTTTTTTTCAATGATAGACTTTTTTCTTGTTATTTGTGATCAGACTTCCACCTTGACCGGTATCCCAGTTATTCCGGGTCTGGGCTCCTACTTGGCCTTTGTAGTCTTCCTTGGAACACCCTGGTTGGGTGGGTTATAATTTACCTGCTGCTATGTCTTCCTAATTCCAAGAGCTTAGTTATTCAGACTTTTATATAATTCTACTGGTTGTCTACATATTCTTACCCATTTGATGTCCTTCATTTGTCTCAAAAATTTCCCCATTTCGGTGAGTATATCTTTCATCTTTGTGTCTTAGTCGTCCTTAATATGGCCAGTCCTGCTAGCCAAGCCATGATTTGGAGAACCAAAGCCCAATTCAGTGGCCACATTATCAACAATTGTGCTTTTGATTGCTGAAAGATAAATGCCCTGGTTAACCTCTATCTCAAGCAGCTGTTTAAATGTGCCATATGAGCACAATAAAATATGATGTTTCAAAATGTTACTCAATAAGGGCATCTGTTTTAGCTTGGCTGCCTCTTTTTGACCTAAAACAAAATTCAGTCATATCTAAGCAAGGGTCATTACCAATTTTCTCCCCATTACATAAGCTTTATTTTCTAAGGTGATTCTGCACTGACCTTTAAAAGCAAAGCAGGCAATTTTGATTTGCTTGTTTAGTTGTGCTTTTCATTTTTTTTTTTGATCCTAGAGAAAACACACATATGTACAATGCTTTGTATATGAATATGGGAGTTCATGGACCCCTAATAGGTCCACAAGCCCATAGTGGGAGTTCATGGACCCCTAATAGGTCCACAAGCCCACAGGCTGTAGTAACACTGTGTTGGAACTCTGCCCTTCCTCTTGTGGTGATTATATAAACCACATAAAGACAACCTTTAAATGAAATGGAAGTGGATTTTCCTGATTAAAGGTTATCTTGGGTGAAAATAATGAGATGGAAGTTGAAATAATTTCTTTAGCATCTTAGGTTCTTAGATTTATGCTTAGATCCTATGCTTAGATGATATGTTGGCTTGCTGTTACTACAGTGATAGTTTTATAAATGTTACTTTAAAAACACAATCTATCAAAACCTGCATACGCAGGGAATGAAAGTGAAAAATAAGAAAAGTATTTGTTTTGAACAGAATGTTATTGTCAAAACATTTTTAATTTATTGTATGTATGCATACAGATACAAATGGCATAAAAATAAATTTTTGTTAGCAACCAAATACCATGTTTTATTTGAATCATTTGAAATTTTATTAAAATTCAAACTGGGTATATTTTAATTGGAATTTTAAGAATTACAACTAGTCTGATGGTTTATGTCATGCTTAGTTAATTAGTTAGTGAATCGCTCAGTTGTGTCCAACTCTTTGCGACCCCATGGACTGTAGCCTACCAGGCTCCTCTGTCCATGGGATTTTCCAGGCAAGTGTACTGGAGTGGGTTGCCATTTCCTTCTCTAGAGGATCTTCCCCACCCAGGGATTGAACCCAGGTCTCCTGCATTATAGGCAGACACTTTACCATCTGAGCCGCCAGGGATATGAAAACCACTTTAAAGGACATTTCACTGATTTGTTGACAAGTTTCAATAACCAGTGTATAGATAAAGATGAAATGAACCCTTATTTTGCCATTTCTTGCAATATTTGTGACATAGCATTTACTATCTACATTATTTTGTTTAAGCTACTTTTTAAATATATTTTGATGGAGCTATTTGAAGTTTTTTTGAAGTGGTCCAACTTTGAGAAGATTGTATATATTATTTAGAATTCTCATACTTTAAAAAATATTTATTGAGAACTGAATACTTTTAAAAAATAACTTTGGTAAGGATAAAGGATAAAGTCAGTAGATTTATAGAATTTTATAGCTGAAGGGACCAGAAAGTTCACCCAGGCCAACCATTCAGATGGAGACCCAGAGATGATAGGTGGTTAGCTGAGGTCTCTGACCCTTTCTTGCATTTTTTCCACTATACCTGGTTGCCTAGTATGCTTTTAAACCACCACCAGTACAACCTCTTGAGCTTTAGGTATTTCCCCCAGCAACTTAATTATTTTCCAAGGTTAAACCTTACACAGAAAGTTTGTTCTCTGATAGAAATAGGTACATTGAATAAGCTACTGCAGTACCCTTGATCAGGATTTATGACCTTGAAACCCAGCTGCAAAACAAATGATCAGCCAGTTGGATCAGCTTAGTGATGTGAAAAGCTAGAAATTCCTTGAACACTAACAGCCTGTGAAATGTTAAATAAGAAGAAATCTGGTTTCCATGTAGTAATGATTCACCTGTTTTTTAGTGTAGGTCATTTGAAAGGAGAGAATAGTAATGAATATAGCTGAACATAAAAGCATTAAAATTATTAAAATCTGACTTTGCTTATTCTGCATAGGAACATAATAGGTAAATATTCTGCAAGCACGAATTTAACTATGTGCTTCTAGGAACTTGATGAAAACAGACCAGGTACAAGGAGACCAGGCCAGAGAATAAACAGAAAAATGCTATAGCAAGGACATATAACATGTAGGAGAGCAAGATAGCTGTACTCAGTTTTTGGAATAATATAACTTTGTCCATCAGGAAGTTGGTATATAGTAAATGGGATCCTGATAAAAAGGAAGCCAAACCTTTATGCACCATTATGTACAGTAACCATGACATGGAAATAATCTAAATGTCCATTGACAGATGAATGGATAGAGAATATGTGGTACATATATACAATGGAATACTATTCAGCCATAAAAAGAATGAAATAATGCTTTTTACAGCAACATGGATGGACCTAGAGATTATCATACTGATTGAAAGAGAAAGACAAATACCATATGATATCACTTATATGTGGAATCTAAAATATGACACAAAATGAACTTATCTATGAAGCAGAAGCAGACTCACAGACATAGAGAACAGATTTGTGGTTGCCAAAGGGGGAAGTGGGTTTGGGGAGGGATGGGATTGGGATTAGCAGATGCAAACTATTATATAGAGAATGGGAGAACGACAAGGTCCTCCTGTATAGCAGAGAGAACTATATTCAATATCTTCTGATAAACCGTAATGGAAACGAATATGAAAAAGAATGTGTATATATATATATATATATATATATATATATGTATAACTGAATCACTGCTGTACAGTAGAAATTAATAGACTATTATAAATAAACTGTAATAAAATAAATTTTAAAAAGAAAGGAAGCTGAAAGAATCCATGAGGGCAATCAGTTCACACTTTCTTCATTTACTCAGAGAAATGGACAGGAAGCCAAGTCCTCTTGCTCCTGCTTCATAGGGCTATTGAGCAACCTGAGAAATGTTTAGATGGCCTCTTTTTAGAGAACTCCATTTTCATGGGGATACATTTGGGGATATTGTAGTAGAGGTGTTTTCAATTAATATAAAACTTGGTATGGAGTAGATCACAAGGTAAAAATGAAAACATAAGAGCATGTGCTTTAAAAACAAAGGAATCTGAGCTCAGATTCTAGCTTTTTAGCTCACCACTCTTGTGCTTTAAGACAAGTGATAGCCACTCAAGAGTTGTAGCTCCTGTTTGTAAAAAGGAGTAGTAATGTTAACTGTTGAAGTAAATTTTCTATGAAGTTAATGAAGCTTAGTTAATGAAACCTCCTGGGAAGGGCTGTAGCCATGTGTTCCCATGCCATATGTTTCTATTAAGTTTTTTTCCATTCTCTTTCTTTTCTGTCATGTCCCTTTGTGTGAGGTAACACTGGAGTGGCCACAGACATTTTTTCCCTGTGTCCATCCCATATTTATTTGAATATTTGTTTGTTTAAAACAATTTTTTTTGTATTGGAGTATAACTGATTATCAATGTTGTGATAGTTTCAGGTGGACAGCAAAGAGACTCAGCCATACATATACATGTATCCATTCTCCCCAAACTTTCCTCCTATCCAGGCTGCCATATAACATCGAGCAGAGTTCCCTGTGCTATACAATAGGTCCTTGTTGGTTGTCCATTTTAAATATAACAGTGTGTACCTGTCTATCCCAAACTCCTTAACTATCCCTTCCCTCTGTCCTTCCACCCAGCAACCCATTTTTGGGTTTATTGTTATGTATTTATGCTCTTTGTAACTTTGAATTATTATCTTATTTTTATATTATGTATACTATTTTTTTCCCCTAAGGAGAACTCCCCAAATTTATAAACTTTATGCCTCACAAAAACTGGGTCTGCCCTGGTTAACTTCATAGGATTCTTACTAAGATGAAGTGAGATAACCATGTAAAGTACTATATTGGTTCTTTATTGCTAAACACAACCCATCCTCCAAATTTAGGGGCTTCAAACACAAGATTATTTCCTCACAATTCTGTTGATCAGCACTTTGGTCTGAGCTCAGTTTGTGGTTCTTCTGCTGATCTCTCCTGGGCTCAGTCTAACAGTACAGTGCACTGGCAGGGACCAGATGGTCTAAGATGGCCTCATACAAATGTGTGGTAGTTGTCGGGCTGTTGGCTCCCCCAGTGGGTCAGCTCAGAGCTGATCACATGGCACAGCACTCCTAGAGGGAGAGACTGAAAGCTTCAAGGCTTACAACTCCTACAGTGCCACTTGTGCTGCTTTCTATTTGTGAAAGCAAGTTGCAAGTTTAGCTCAGATTTAAGAAGTGTGGAAATAGACTCCACTCTTGATAGAGGGAGTTGCAAAGAATTTGTGGTCATTCTTAATCTACCACAAACTTTGCCTGAAATACCAGATGCTGATATACGTTTGCTTTCTTCTCTTCTTCCTTTTCTCACCTTGCTTCTTATTTCTGCTGAAATTAAATAAACATGGAGTGAAAAAAGGCTTCTATAGAAGAGAAAAATAAATGAGAATTCCACTGATGTGTCTGATGTTTGATTTTTAAAATTAATTAAAAATTAATTTAAAATTGATTTTAATTGGAGGATAATTTCTTTATGATATTGTGGTGGTTTTTGCCATACATTGACATGAATCACCCATGGGTGCACATGTGATTCCCCATCCTAAATCCCCCTCCTACCTCCCTCCCACCTTGTCTCTCTGGGTTGTCCCAGAGCACCAGCTTTGAGTGCCCTGCTTGATATTTGATTTTGTAAATTCTTTTTTTCCCCCAATTAATGAGATAGACTTGACATACAGCACAGTGTAAGTTTAGGGTGTGCAGTATTAATGATTTGACTTAAATATATCATGAAATGATTACAACAGTAAGTTTACTTAACATCAGTCATCTCATATAGAGTATATGTATATATTTCTTTTTTTGTAGTGATGAAAACTTTTAGGATCTGCTTTCTTAACAACTTTCATAAATATCATATAGCAGTGTTAACTATAGTCATAATGTTGTACATTGTATCCCTGGCACTTATTTACCTTATAACTGAAAGTTTGTTTTTTTCATCACCTTTATCCAGTTCCCCTCCCTGGTAAACTCTTAATCTGTCATTTAAATTAGATTGCATTTTTAATCCATTCTTACCTTTATAAAAAATAAAATGCTTAGAATTTTATGGTATTTTAATAAAATATATATAAAACATTAAATTTCTTGCCTTTATTCAGTTTATATCAGGTAGAGAATTTACTGAAGACAATTTGATTTTGTGATAAAAGGGAATTAATAATTTAAAATATAGAAAAATATATTTAGTAGTTTATTAATAAAGGCTGTGACACTTCTTTTACTAGTTTAGTGGAATTGTATACATGACATTTGGACAACTCAGTAAAGCAGACTTATAGAAATTTCCCCTTGAAGTGATAGCTGTGTGTGTGTTAGCCGCTCAGTTGTGGCTCTTTGCGACCCCATGGACTGTAGCCTGCTAGACTCCTCATCCATGGAGTTCTCCAGGTAAGAATACTGGAGTGGGTTGCCATTTCCTTCTCCAGGGTATCTGCCCGACCCAGGGATTGAACCCAGGTCTCCTGCATTGCAGGCAGATTCTTTTACCACTGAGCCACCGGGGAAGCAATGGTCTGCTTGTTAAGTAATTAAATCAATCAGTCTAATGATAGGTGAGTTACATGCTGTGTTTAATGATTTGCTGCTGCTGCTAAGTCGCTTCAGTTGTGTCCAACTCTGTGCGATCCCATAGATGGCAGCCCACCAGGCTCCGCCGTCCCTGAGATTCTCCAGGCAAGAACACTGGAGTGGGTTGCCATTTCCTTCTCCAATGCATGATAGTGAAAAGTGAAAGTGAAGTCGCTCAGTCGTGTCCGACTCTTCGCGACCCCATGGACTGCAGCCTACCAGGCTCTCTGTCCATGGGATTTTCCAGGCAAAAGTACGGAGTGGGTTGCCATTGCCTTCTCTGGTTTAATGATTTAGATGGCATCTAAAACTTTTAAAAGCCTGTTAAATGATAATGAGAGTCAACCAGGTCCTCCTAGTGATGTCATGATCATAATAATCAGCATCACGACTGAAAACAATCACTTATATATTGACATTAATAGATGTTTCTCTCATAAATAGTAACTTGACTTTATGACTGCTGAAGAGATAATAATGAGTGAAAAGAGTTATGGAAAATAAAAGGAAAAGGAAGTACGAGCTGTTAGTTATCTTTAGTTTCTTTAGTTGCAAAGGCAGAAAATAAAAAATGCGAAATTATCAGCTATATAAAGGGAGAGTGAAGAGGAAGATGTTTAGGTACAGCTGGATGCAGGGGGCCCTAGGAGGAAATCAGGGCCCAGTTTTTTCCTCTCCATGAGCTATGTCTCTTTTATTTGTGTTGTTGTCCTCTCAGGCTTGATATGGGAACAGTTTAGCTGTAATAGTTTAAATCTCTATATGCTTTTAAACGTAAGCACAGTGAAAACAAGTGGCTGTTTTGGAAAAACCCTGATTAGTTGTGTGGAGTTTGGCATGAGTCATGTATCTGTCCGTCCCCAGATGGTATGACCAGGAAGATGAAATACAAATATAAGATGTAACTCTGTAAACTGTGTTAAAAACTACTCAAAGTAGGTAGCTGTATTTATTTTATTTACCTCAAACAACTTTTAAAGATGCTGTAACTATTAGTCTGAAATTATTGCATTTCTTTGAGAAGCCTGTCATATTATGCTATTCATAGAATTTTGGGACAATAAATATATTACTTTAAAAACCAGAATAGGTATTCTAATTTATTGGTAAAATTCAAGTCAGACAGGGATTAACTCCTGCCAACTTGCTTGTTTAAGAAGATTAGGGGCTTTATACCACAAAGTATTATGAAACTGCCTTTTATTGTCATAGATTACTATATAATGGGGCTTCCCTGATAGCTCAGTTGGTAAAGAATCTGCCTGCAATGCAGGAGACCACTGTTCGATTCCTGGGTCGTGAAGGTCCCCTGGAGAAGGGATAGCCTACCCACTCCAGTATTCTTGGGCTTCCCTTGTGGCTCAGCTGGTAAAGAATCACCTGCGATGAAGGAGACCTGGGTTCGATCCCTGGGTTGGGAAGATTCCCCTGGAGAAGGAAAAGGCTGCCCACTCCAGTATTCTGGCCTAGAGAATTCCATGGACTGTATAGTCTATGGGGTTGCAAAGAGTTGGACATGACTTTCACTTTCACTGTATAAATAGGCGATCCTATAAACAATTATCCAAATCAGGACATTCTTGTGAAGGAGAGGGCATATGACAATGGGAGATCAAAAGTAATCTAGAAAAGTCAGCACTTATAGTCACCTTATATATAAATAATATAACCTTTATTAGCTGTAAACATATTAAATTATCTATATGAGGAGCAGCAAGAGAAAAACAACTTGTTATATACAAGGGAACCCCTATAAGGTGATCAGCAGATTTCTCACCAGAAACTTTTCAACCCAGGAGAGAGTAATATGATATATTCCATGTGCTGAAAGAAAAGAGCTGCCTACCAAGAATACTCTACCCCAAAAGTTATCATTTAAAAGTGAAGGTGAGATAAAGAGTTTTCTAGATGTGCAAAAGCTAAAGGAGTTTATGACCACAAAACCAGCCTTACAACAAATGTTAAAAGTGCCCTTTATTTTCAGCTTCAAGAAAGCAATGAAAAAAAAGTCAATAATCACATGTGGATGTGTGCTAAGTTGTTTCAGTCCTGTCCAACTTTTTGTGACCCTATGGACTGTAGCCTGCCAGGTCCACTGTCCCTGGGATTCTCCAGGCAAGAATACTGGAGTGGGTTGCATGTCTTCCTCCAGGGGATCTTTCTGACCCAGGGATCAAACCCATGTCTCCTGTGGCTCCTGCACTGAAGGCAGATTTGTTATTGCCAAGCCACCAGGGAAGCTCCAATAATTACATACCTATCAATAAAGGGTGCTTGTTAGTAACAAGAACACATAGAACAAATTTCACCGACAAGGTAAATATACAGTATAGGTAGTGAATTAATCACTTATAAAGCTAGTATAAAGGTTGAAAAATAAAAAATAACTGTGATCACAATAATTAGTTAATAGATACATGAGATAAAATATGTAAAATGTGATATCAAAAATATAAATGGGCAGAGGGAGAGTAATAGTGTTGAGCTTTATAATGGGATCAAACTTAAGTTTTCATCAACTTAAAACAGACTGTTATAAGTTGTTATATATAAGCCCCATGATAATCACAAAGCAGAAACCTGTAGTAAGTATATAAGAGAGAGAGAAAGGAATCTAAGCATACCACTAAAGTCATCAAACCACAAAGGAAGAAAGGAAGAGAAGAAAGTAACAGAAAAGATTGCAAAAACAGCAAGTAAACAATGAACAAAATGCCAGTGATCGCATGTGTGTGCATGCTAAGTTGCTTCAGTACTGTCCAACTTTTTGTGACCCTATGGATTGTAGCCTGCCAGGCTCCTCTGTCCCTGGGATTCTCCAGGCAAGAATACTGGCGTGGGTTGCCATGCCTTCCTCCAGGGGATCTTTCTGACCCAGGGATTGAACCTGTGTCTCCTGTGGCTCCTGCATTGCAGGCAGATTTGTTACTGCTAAGCCACCAGGGAAGCCCCATCACATACCTATCAGTAATTGCTTTAAATGTAAATAGGATAAATTCTGCAATCAAAAGACTTAGAATGGCTGAATGGATTAAAAAAACAAAGCCCATCGATATGTTGCCTACAATAGATTCATTTTAGATCTGAGGACATATACAATCTGAAAGTGAAGGACTGGAAAAAGATATCCCATTTAAATGGAAATAAAAACAAAGCTATAGTTATGTTAGACAAAATATACTTTAAAACAGAGACCATAATAAGACAGAGCAAGGCATTACACAATGATAAGGTGGTCAGTCTAACCAGAAGATATAACATTTGTAAATATTTATGCACCTAACAGGGCTTCCCTGGTGATTCAGCAGTGAAGAATCTGCCTGCAATGCAGGAATCTCAGAAGATGTAGGTTCAATGGCTGGGTCGAGAAGATCCCCTGGAAGAGGGCATGGCAACCCGCTCCAGTGTTCTTGCTTGGAACATCCTATGGATAGAGGAGCCTGGTGGGCTTACAGTCCATAGGGTCATAAAGAGTCGGACACAACTGAAACAACTTAGCAACTTTGCACCAGTGTACACACACATGCACCTGACACAGGAACACCTAAATATATACAGCACATGTTAACAGACCCAAAGAGTCTGTTAATAGATAGCAATACAACAATAATAGGGGATTTTAATAGTCCACTTACTTTAGTGGATAGATCATCCAGATAGGAAATCAATAAGAAAACATCAACCTTAAATGACATGTGAGACCAGATGAACTTAACAGATATGTATCTATATATAAATGTACATACATGTATGTATATGTGTATATATATACACATACATGTGTATGTGTGTGTGTATGTATACACATATATGTATCACACATATACATATATCTATATATATAGCTAGAATGTTTCATTCAAAAGCAACAGAATATACATTCATCTCAAGTGCACATGGAATGTTTTCCAAGAGATCATATGTTTGGTCACAAAACAAGTCTTAATAAATTTAAGAGGACTGAAGTCATATTAAACATCTACTCTGACCACAGTAGTTTGAAAATAGAAATTAATTGCATGAAGAAAACTGAAAAATTCACTAATGTGTAGAGGTTAAACAATATGCTACCAATAAGTCAAAGAAAAAAATCAAAAGAGAAATAAAAAATACCTTAAAAAAACCTAAATGCCTTTGCACATGCTGTTTTCCCTTTAACTGAAATATTTTCTTTTCTCTTTTTGTGTTTCCAAATTCTATCCATTCTTAAAAGCCCAAAGTCTCATTTTCTCTCACTTTGAATGGGTGTAGTCCACCCTGGTCTTATTTTTCTCTGAGTCCCTGTTGCTCTTATGGTCATATCCATAGTTTTGCATGTGATCTTTCCCTGCTTCCCCTACTCTCCCACCTTCTAGACTGTGGTATCCTTGAGAGTAGGGGGACTGAGTCTAATACTTCTTTTGTGTCCCTTTTTAAATGTCTGGTATAATGTTGGGAATATTTTGGACGGATCATTTGCTATTCTAGATGGAAGCATGGGGTCTGTTAATACTTCTTGAGTTTACCCCATTATATATCTTTAAAAACAGTTTTGACCCAAAAAAGCCCAAATATAGATGGAAATGCTAATTAGCACATTAAAATAAATGAAGCATGTCAATGAAATCAAACTATGCTTCAAATAAAGTATTTTAACATTTTAAATATTTATTATAGATTAAGATGAGCAGAAATAAGTAGCTAGGCAGAAATTTATGATAGCTTTTCTTAGATTAAACACTAAAAATATCTTGAATGTTTATGTTGGCTGAAAATGGTCTATATATATATATATATATATATATATATAGCAAGAACAAAGCTTCAATTATCATTATTGTTTAAAAACTAGCTATATTTCCTAGTACTTTCACATTGAGTTAATTTGTCACTTATCCTAGTGGACAAACAAAAATGAACTAATCTACCTGAATGCTGATGTGGCAGATGCTGTCAGCAGCCACTTTTATTCCTGGAATCTTTCCCTCTTCTCCAGTGGATTTCCAGCTGTCAGCATCTGCATCTGTGTGTTTGAGGGCTGCCCCTCAAAGGCCACATTGTTCATGGTCAGTATATTAGTTCTAGAGAATTCATATTACCACTTCTCCATCCAGAAGACTTCATTCAACTGTGTATAAAATACCCCACCCAGCTCCCTTGCCCTCAGATGAGATAATACTCAGTTTCCCTAGAAAATTCAGCTTTAGGTATCCACTCTAGAAGCTGAGGAGAAGGCAATGGCACCCCACTCCAGTACTCTTGCCTGGAAAATCCCGTGGACGGAGGAGCCTGGCAGGCTGCAGTCCGTGGGGTCGCTAAGAGTCAGACACGACTGAGCGACTTCACTTTCACTTTTCACTTTCATGCATTGGAGAAGGAAATGGCAACCCACTCCAGTGTTCTTGCCTGGAGAATCCCAGGGATGGGGGAGCCTGGTGGGCTGCCATCTATGGGGTTGCACAGAGTCGGACATGACTGAAGTGGCTTAGCAGTAGCAGCAGCTAGAAGCTGATTTGAGAGCTCATTTTTTATTAGATGCTTTTTCTTTCTTGTCTCTCTTCCCCACTCGTCTACTATTGTTCTCTATACCTCTGAAATAAATAATTTGTACTTGGAGCCTTGTCTTGGAGTCTGCTTCTGGAGAATCCAAGCCAAATCACAACTTTATGTATTATTATTTATTACATTTCCAAGAATTTCTAGGTTAACTCCATGGGGACCATGTTTTAGGAATTCTAAAGTGTTATACATAAAAGGCATTGTTTTGGAGTTAAAGATGGCCCTGCAGGATCAATAGTGCATACTGATGGATTGGAAGTGTTATCTAGCAAGACTGGAGACACATTAGCAAACACAGGAAATCTGGTCTTTGGAGTAGCCCCTGACCTGAGCCTGGAGAATAAGACTCAAGTTAGAGTGATGAGCCTTCCTTAAGCTGTGTCAACATTGCTTTGGATTTGCTGCAGAGCTAGCAGGCAAGAGCAAGGTTTTACTTGTGCTTTTCCTTCCTTGCCTGACTGATGCTGGCAAAAATTTCATTTTATTCTTTATTCCTAAATCTTACCCAGTACTGTACACATAGTGAATACTTGTTGATTAATGGGCCACACAGTTTGCTAAACACTATGCTGTCAGAAACCACAGCAAATTTTATTATGTCAATTACTCTTTAGCAGCTATGGTCTCTTTTGGACCATAAGGTCCTTGGTGTTTGTCATTATTTTACTTTATAGAGAATTGTCAAATATTCTATTTTTTCTTCAGGGAGCTTTTGGCAAGATTTTGTTGTTGTTCAGTCACTGAGCCATGTCCGACTCTTTGAGACCCCATGGACTGCAGCACGCCAGGCTTCCCTGTCCTTCACCATTTCCTGGAACTTGCTCAAACTCATGTCCATTGAGTCAGTGATGCCATTCAACTATCTTGTCCTCTGTCGCCCCCTTCTCCTACTTTAAATCTTCCCCAGCATCAAGGTCTTTTCCAATGAGTTGGCTCTTCTCATCAGGTGGCCAAAGTATTGGAGCTTCAGCTTCAGCATCAGTCCTTCCAATGAATACTCAGAGTTGATTTCCTTTTAGGATTGACTGGTTTGATCTCCTTGTAGTCCAAGGGACTCTCAAGAGTCTTCTCCAACACCACAGTTTGAAAGCATCAGTTCTTTGGTGCTCAGCCTTCTTTATGGTCCAACTCTTACATCCGTACATGACTACTGGAAAAACCATAGCTTTGACTATACAGGCCTTTGTTGGCAAAGTAATGTCTCTGCTACTTCAGTTATTTATTTTTGAAGACCAGTGATAAAAATGGTGGTGAAATAAGTACTACTTTTGACTTTTTGTTCCAAATCTCTTTGGTTCTGTGCAAGGTCTTGTGAATGGCAGCTTTCATACGCTGAGGAGGTCTTCCAATCTTCACTGTAGCACTCTGGCCACCCAACTCTGCACCTTGCTTTTCTGGCTATGGTTTGCTGGGATCCCCAGGTAAACTGAAAACTACCATCCTCTTTCCTATTCAGCATAAGGATTTCTAGTGTGGCTGACCTTCCCCAATTAGATGTTCTTATCAGCAATTTCTTAGAGATGTCACTTTGTCATTCTGATCTTGCAGAAGTACTCATAAAAATTTTTGAATTGCTATATGCCGTGAATTGCTTTTTTCAATTTGAAATCATACCTCTTTAACTGTTCTTAAAGTGACAACTGTTATGAGTGTACTGTATGCTTTAAACATGACAAAGATTGGTCCTATGTAGTTAAAGTACCAAACGTGAATTGTAAACAAGGGGCAAGAATTTTATAATTGAAAAACCTATCCATCTCATTACCATTAGAAATAGGCATAATCTTAGATATTATAACTTCTTTTGGAATTCTGTGAACCTTTTGTGTCCAGTCAAAACTGCATACTCTACATATGCTTATGAATATTGCTTCAAGCTAAACAAATGTTCATATATATACATATTTTCAGTTTAAAGACATGCCAGGCATTTACTGGCGAGTGAACTGATTACCGCAGCATCATTCTTATCAGCTGTTGCTTATCTGGCAACCTAAACTAGGTGGAACCTCTCCAGGAAACAGGTAGAAGGCTGAATTTATCTCATGAGATGACCTGAGAGCTATCCCAGTGTTTCTGTACTGCCTGTTTGTGTGTACTTATTCATTAAAGGGCTCCTTGAAGACCTCCATGCAACAGCTGTTCTTTTTTATTTTAAACATGA
The DNA here is from genome assembly GCF_023091745.1 of Budorcas taxicolor. Lineage (NCBI taxonomy): Eukaryota > Metazoa > Chordata > Mammalia > Artiodactyla > Bovidae > Budorcas > Budorcas taxicolor. The sequence continues at coordinate 130,842,695 of NC_068911.1, forward strand.
TTTCAATAGATTTGGTTCAGTTCCGTGATTTCTTGGTTAGGAGCAAACTAGAAGGGGGAGGAGAATAGACTACTAGAGAGAAACACTAAGAAATTATACTTTATTAATACTTAAACTATAAATTAGATTTGGGTAGCATTTAATTTCCTAATGGAAGCTTTGAATCAAATTGTTAACCTCTCAGAGTTTAACCACCCAGGGGTGATATGGCATTAAAAATTACTTTAAAAAGCCCTGTTCTTGGCAATAATTATAGTAATAAAAATACTTAAACTAGATAAACTTAGCAGACATGTGAGTTTTAGCTACATTGTAAGTGAAAACTGGTAACAATTGTGTTAAAAGGCTTCAGATTCTTTATTCAGTGCTGGTTAATTTCCCAAGCAATGAAATGCACTCTTTCCAATGTTTTCTCTCATCCCTACATCCTGTCTTTGAGATAGACATTAGTTATTGCCATTTTAAAAATAAGAAAACTGAGGCTCATATGAATGAAATGATTTTCTCAAAGCCAAGTTGTAAGTGACTGAACAAGAAAGCCTGTTGTGGATGAATGGATTCAGAAGGCGATCAACTGTATGGTGACAGATGAAAACTAAATTTTTGGTGGTGAGCATGCTGTAGTGTATGTTGTTGTTTACTCACTAAGTCGTGTCTGACTCTTTTGCAACTCCATGGAATGTAGCCTGCCAGGCTTCTCTGCCCATTGGATTTTCCAGGCAAGAATACTGGAATGGTTTGTCATTACCTTCTCCAGGGGATCTTCCCAACCCAGGGATTGAATCCTCATGCATCTTCTGCATTGGCAGGTGGATTCCTTATCACAGCCACCAGGGAAGTTTGCTGTAGGTTCCAAAGAGGAAAAGGAGTATGTCAAGGCTGTATATTGTCACCCTGCTTATTTAGCTTCTATGCAGAGTACATCATGAGAAATGCTGGGCTGGAAGAATCACAAGCTGGAATCAAGATTGCGGGGAGAAATATCAATAACCTCAGATATGCAGATGACACCACCCTTATGGCAGAAAGTGAAGAGGAACTCAAAAGCCTCTTGATGAAAGTGAAAGTACAGAGTTAAAAAGTTGGCTTAAAGCTCAACATTTAGAAAACGAAGATCATGGCATCTGGTCCCATCACTTCATGGGAAATCGATGGGGAAACAGTGGAAACAGTGTCAGACTTTATTTTTTGGGGCTCCAAAATCACTGCAGATGGTGATTGCAGCCGTGAAATTAAAAGACGCTCACTCCTTGGAAGGAAAGTTATGACCAACCTAGATAGCATATTAAAAAGCAGAGATATTACTTTGCCAACAAAGGTCCGTCTAGTCAAGGCTATGGTTTTTCCAGTAGTCATGTATGGATGTGAGAGTTGGACTGTGAAGAAAGCTGAGCGCCAAAGAATTGATGCTTTTGAAGTGTGGTGTTGGAGAAGACTCTTGAGAGTCCCTTGGACTGCAAGGATATCCAACCAGTCCATCCTAAAGGAGACCAGTCCTGGGTGTTCATTGGAAGGACTGATGCTGAGGCTGAAACTCCAGTACTTTGGCCACCTCATGTGAAGAGTTGACTCATTGGAAAAGACTCTGATGCTGGGAGGGATTGGGGGCAGGAGGAGAAAGGGACGATAGAGGATGAGATGGTTGGATGGCATCACTGACTCAATGCACATGAGTTTGGGTGAACTCCGGGAGTTGGTGATGGATAGGGAGGCCTGGCATGCTGCGATTCGTGGGGTCGCAAAGAGTTGGACACGACTGAGCGACTGAACTGAACTGAACTGATACAGAAGTAGAAATATAATGTCATACACATGAAACTTATAAATAATTATAAACCAATGTTACCTCAATAAAAAGTACATTTAAAAATTAAATTAAAAAATAAAACCCCTGTTTTTCTATCATACCAAGTCACATCCCTATAGAACATTTTGTAATGTACTTAGTGAAATTATTGTTTTACGAGTAATATAGTTCTTGCTGCTGCTGCTAAGTCACTTCAGTCGTGTCTGACTCTGTGTGACCCCACAGACAGCAGCCCACCAGGCTCTGCCGTCCCTGGGACTCTCCAGGCAAGAACACTGGAGTGGGTTGCCATTTCCTTCTCCAGTGCATGAAAGTGAAAAGTGAAAGTGAAGTCGCTTAGTCGTGTCCAACTCCTAGAGGTACTTAATAATAACCTCTTTTGATGATCTTGAATTTACATTTTGTCTTTTTTGCTCCCGAAAGGATATGTGGAAATCTCGATTATTTTGGTCTCTATTTATATAAGTAACTTCCCACTTTGTGTAGATCAGTAGCTCTAAAAGTTTTGGCTTCAGAACCAATGTTGTTTGATTGCACAGTCATATACTTGCACTTTGAATGTTTGTGGTGAGGGAATAGGGTGAAGAAGGGGCAGCCAGGAAAGCATCAGAAACCTTTTCAAGATAATTGTGGCAGCTGCCACTGTGGTACAGTGATTAAAAAGAGCAGGTAGTTAAATGAAAGTAATTCCTTTGCTGAACCATCTCTGATGCAGAGAGCAAAACAACAGAAACAGATGTGACTGACAGAAGTTTTGATGTTATGCTAGTGTTTGATTCTAATCCCTCCCCAGCCCTTAATACTATTGATCATTATTGGTCACATATAAATAGACAGCAACCCATAGTAGAAGGTGTGCAGTAAGTTTCATGGTGAGACTTCTTATATAATTCAGGGATCACATGAAAGAAAACCACAACATTATTTTCTAGCTTCTTATCTCATTTGGCAAAATGGTTTTGAGAATACCTTTTTTCATGGGTATTATTTATCAGAAATCATAAATGATAGAAACAAAACTTTATCAAAGATGAAAGGTAATAAAAACCCCAGGCTACCTGGGAGGCTATGAAAAACTGTGATGTTTTTGTTTTCTGTCTGGAGTTAACTGGTTTAATACTTCTACTGAACTTTGGCTAAAATGAATGAAAAAAACCCTGACAACTAATTATAGTTGATTTATGCCAGAATTAGAATCATTAAAGCATGAAGAAATTGGAGTAAACTCTAAGGCAATATCTTCCTCTTTGTAGGGTGTTTGATCTTTTGTGAATGCTGATCTGGTCACTTAGTACCATCAATCCGTTTGATTCCAGTGGGATTCTGTGCAAGGAACACTCCAGCATATGCAGGCTCCAGACCCCTATCTAGTGTTATATCTTGATGAGGCAGATTGACCTTGTTTTTGATTTTAGCATAAAATGTAGACTAGAGATCTAAGTTATCTATGCTGTATTTTTTCTGGAGTGAGAGCCGCATCCTCGGCCTGTTGACTCAGAACCTCTTAGTGTAGGGCCTAGAAATGCCCATTTTAAATAGTCCGCAAATGAGCCTCATGAATGCTTGGGAGCCACTGTGCAGACCTCCTAAGTATGATGTGTTAGTCACTCTATCCTGTCTGACTCCTGTGACCCCATGGTCTGTACGGCACCTCCCAAACCTATGACACTTGCAAGTCTCAGCTGGTGTTACTGTGTTTGTTGGGAAGGAGGGAGAAGGGAAAGGTGTCAACCTTACACAGTGGAGAACTCTGTGTGCCTCTCTACTTCCCAAACCTCCAAGCCCAAGTGCCTTGGCTTGATTATGTCTCTTTAAAATTCATATTTTCCTTGAACTCTGATAGAGCCCCTTCTCCTCAGGTGTGGAATTGAGGTGGGGTAAGATGAGAATGACACTTTTCCTAGAATAGGACTCTTAAACAATGTTAAAGAGAAAAATAGATCAGGCTGCTCTCACCTTCCCACTCAGCTTTCCTCATTCCTCAATCACTCGATCAAGATTCCAGGTCTGGTGAGAGTCCTTTCTCTGGTTTCCAATTGGCTGTTTTCTACTTCCACAAGGCAGACAGAGAGCAAGAGAGCTCTCTGGGGTTCCTTTTCTAAGGGCACTTTTTTAAGGGCTCCTTGTGTAAGGGCACTTATGAGGGCTCCACTTCCTGACTTCTTATCCTAATTATCTCCCAAAGGTTCCATCTTCTGAAATGACATTATGTTGGTGGGTAGGGCTTCAACGTATGGATTTGAGGAAGTGGGCTCAAACCTTCAGTCTGTGAAGAGCTGTTTTTCTAGAGATTAGAATGCTACCAAGAGTGACATACTGTATTTATGTAAAATTTTGAGTTAGAGTTGGGAGCATTTCCCTGGGCCTGTCACCAAAGAGGCATGACACTTATCCTCAGGTGGGAACAATGAGAGACATGCACATTTCTAGACCCTAATTTAGTTGTGGGAAGTTGGCCTCCCAGGTGGCACAGAGGTAAAGAATTTGCCTGCCAATGCAGGAGATATGGGTTCGATCCCTGGGTCGGGATGATCCTTTGGAGTAGGAAACAGCAACCCACTTTAGTATTCTTGCCCGGGAAATTCCCTGGACAGAGGAGCCTGGTAGGCTACAGTCCATGGGGTTGCAAAGAGTTGGGCATGACTGAGTGACTGAGTGTGAGCACACACACACACTTCTGGAGAGTTATTTTGGGGGTGGGAAGGGCCTGTAGAGCTGCAGACTCACTGGCTTGCCTCCAAACAAATTCTGTGCTGAGGCCAAGAAGTCCCTGGTCTTCTCCATAGCTTCTGATGTCTCTTGTACTCATCCTCAGAATGAGGATCATAGACAGAGGGGCAGTGTGGCCTTTCAGGCTAGTGGTAATAGGATAGGGCTGAGGTTAGTCAGTGCTCATGGGCATCAGAATCACCTGAGGTACTTGGAGAAGTGCATATTCCCAGACACTAACCTGGGTCTCCTGAGGGTAGTGTGGGAGTTTCCTAGGGCTGCCATAACATATCACCACAAACTTGGTGGCTTAAAACAGAAACCGATTCTCTCACAGTTTTGGAGGCTGTGACACATCAAGGTGTCAGCAGAGTAAGTGCTTTCTGGAGGCTCTGAGGAGAATCCATTCCGCCCCCTCTTTCAGCTGCTGGTGGCGGCTGGCAGTCCTTGGTGCGCCTTGGCTTGTAGACACATCGTTCCAATCTCTGCTTCCATCTTCAGATCCTCTTCTCTGTGTGTCTCCTGCCTGTCTCTTCTAAAGACAACCATCATTGGATTTATCCATCCTCATCTTAGTCCAGGATGATCTCACTTTGAGATATGTGATTAATTGCATCTGCAAAATCCCTTTTCCCAATTAAGGTCACACTCACAGACTCTGGGCAGGCATCTTTGCAATCATTATTCAATTCATTACTGGCAGTGTCTAGGGACCTGCTTTTAAACAAATTCTGCTAGTGTTTCTGATAGAGATGGTCTTACGACCAGTGCATTTTGTAAAACACTGATGTATCAGTCTCTGGGGATGCCCAGGAAGGATTCTTTTGCACAATAAACACTTGAAAAAGCAAATCATTGTTAGAATTTCCTGTAATAGTAGCTGCAAATTTTTGAGCACTGTGTTAAATGCTTTAGTGTATGTGATTTCATTTAATATTTATAATACTCTGAGAAAGATACTATGGTCTTATTTTAAAGGGTTAAGAGACTGCCATTGTCACATAGTAAGTGATGGAATTTAACCCAGTTCTCTCACTCAGACCAGAACACTGAACCACTTTGTTATGCAGTATCCAAACACTTGATTCATCTCAGGCATAACCTCCCTAGGAAACTTCTTTGAACACCCCCTTCCCCCTAAACCAGTACAAAATAAAAAACAGCAAAATCTACAACCTAAATCAAGTTAGATTGTCTCTTTAGCAGCCCCTTCCCCCAGTGCTGTTCATGCATTTCTGATCAGTCTGTTGGTAACCATTCAGCTGATAAGACCCTAGGACTGCAATGCAGATGTGTCTGACAAGGAGATCTGTGCTTTCCCTTCTGTCCCACATTACCCACCACCCCCCAGAGGTCCTGAGAAGCCCTTTAGCCAGTCAACCCCATGACCTTTCTAAGTGATTTGCCTTCAGTAGGTGAGAAGCTGGGATGGGCACTTAGCTCCTTTGACTTCTAGTTTGCTCAGCTGTACCACAGCTTTATTGCTGTTGATACTAAATTCCAGTCTGCGTTAAAAAGATTTTGTGAGCAACTGTTTGACTAATATTTACAATGTGTGAAGGCATAAAATTAAAAAAAAAAAAAAAAAAAAAAGTCAGTTGACCTGAAACAGTTTGTCGGGTTTTTTCCCTCCTCTTGGATTAATCCAAGAGCTTTCTGCTTAGTTCATCAGATCCTTTGGTGACCTTCATTTTGTTTTAGGTGGCAAAGTTCCTGCTCCCTGTAAGTAGAGGAAGTTCCTTGAGTTAAATACAGCAAAATCAGCACAATACCAATCACTGATCTATTTGATTCCTTTATACTAAGTCTGGAAGGCCTTTAGGCATTTTCTTTGCCTGCCTGCTTCCTCCCTCCTCCTTCATTTGTTAAATAGAGTCTCAACCTGTCTCTCTTCCTCCCCCCTCTCTCCCTCCCTCTTTCTTTGTTTCCCCCTACTTCCCCTCCTCCCCCACTTCCACCTCCTTCTCCCTCTCAGTTTTATCTCTTTAAACTGTTGGGAGATATCTATGCCAATGTGAAATTTATACCAAACATATGATTGGCACCCCTTGCTGGAAAGCATTGTGTCTTAATGGTGAAGTACCATGCTGCAGATCCAGATTTGTATTCCAGCTCTACCCTTTACTAGCTTGTGACCTTGGTCGAGTTATTCAACTTCTCTATGCTCTGGTTTTCCCATTTGAAAAGTAGGAATGATGATGGTGATAATGATGATGATACCTATCTCATAGGATGATGGACAGAATTAGGTGAGGGAATCCTTATAACGTGCTTGGTGCATAATCATTTCTCAGTAAGTATTAGGCACTCATGATTATTGTTGTTATAATAATTATTATTTTATTATGACTGTTGTCTGAACTCTGCTTTGTCTATTCTGTTGTTTTAAATAAGTGTATGTAAGAGGGACTTGAGGGAAAAAAAGTGTCATAATAGAAAAGAACCCAATGACTGCAGGATGATAGGCTGAAATACAACTATTTGATAATAACATTGATTAGGCTCTTAATAGATGTTAGCACCATTCTAATGTGTTTCACATGCATCATCTCATTGAGTCATTGTGTATGGTAAGAGCTATCACTCATTTTTTTTTTTTTTTTTTTGATGAGAAAACTGAAGCACAGAGAGATTAAGTAATTTGTTCTCAATTTCTAGCATGCACCGTGTTAGAGTCACTGTACTGGCTTTAAGAGAATCCTGAAGGGAGCATTTCCAAATTACTTATTTTTGTTACAAAATTATTCAACATGAAGCTTATGCTTATTCAATAAAAATTATCCAGTACAAAATCATTCAAAAAAACTATCCAATTAAATCTCATGTCCTTTTAGGTTAGGGGTAAAAAGCCTCAGCCTCTTAGCCTCCAGGTGGGAGCCTATAGGCACAGGCTGCTCTTTTTCTCTCTGGTGGCTGCCTAGGCCACATCCTCAGTGTCAAGAGGTCAGTGCCTGCAGCCAGTGGAGGAACAGCATGGCCCCTGCAGCAAGATCGTTCCATCAAAGTGTGATGGTCAGTTTCCTGAACTTTATGGTGCAGAGGCTTGGAGAGGCTCCTTGGGGCTGTGGCTGCCCACAACCAGGCTATAATTGGCCTTTGCAAAGTAGCAAGCTCTTGGGCTCTGCTACCCCCACCCATCTGCATGTGAGTTTTATAAATATGCAAGTAATGGAACCCTTATTTGTGGCTATCCTTGGGGCTGATGAGTCACAACTCATACATTCATATGGTTCACAATGTCACACAACTAAGGGATGCAGTAAGGGGGAAAATGGAGCTTTCAGATTCAGACAGTCAATCACTCTATCTGTGTCTTGCCACTGTATCAGACCACCTTCCTTGAAAAGGATAATCTTAAAAAAAAAAAAAAGAAACAGTAAATAAAGGAGAGCTGAAATTGGCGTTTCAATCTGCTAGATTCTTGGCACATGATAATCAAGGCTTAAATTATGCTGAAGAACAGTCTAGAAAAGGCTTCAGTACATTGAGAAAATAAAAACAAAACTTTGAATTCAATGGCTCTTGTAAGTTTTTTGTTTATTTATTTCTTGTTTATCTCCTAGTGTAGTTCATTTCATCTTCACATTCAATCATTAAGTGACATCTTCTTCAAGGAAACAGTTTTTGCATTTGCTAAGGCTGACGTGAATAACACAATACTATCAATATTTCTAGAGTGGTTCTTTAACCAAAATGTAAGTATAATTTCAAGCAAGCCTCTGAAATTTTACTTATAAATTTTTTTATCCCTTTCAAAGGTGGCAACAAATTGATAAGCCTATTTACTTGATGGTTTGTCCAAATATTTAACTTTATTCAGTGGGGAAAGGAAAGTAGATTATTTTTGAATATTGCAATTTGATGATGAAATAGTTTCATTAAGGAAAAAGTATCTTTGTAATAATTATAGTTTAAAAATTTTCAAATATGTAGATAAGTAAAAATAATTAATAATTTCTCCAGCCAGAGATAATCATTGTTGAAATTTGATTTTTATAATGAAATAACTTTTCAAAATTACTATTTATTGTGGGAAAATATATTAACAGAAAATGAAATTTTCTGTTTAGAATAACCTTGAGAGATTTTTCAAAAGAGACTTCAGTCCTGCAAGGCATTAAAAAAAGTAGAAAAGAACCTCATCTGATTTTTAAACTGTAAAAATTTGAATTAAAAATTTAATGTTTCTTACATAGCTATTTTAGATTTAGAGTAAGTCTATGACACAATAATTACATTTTTGTATTATGTAGCATAATTTTGTGCTTAGATAAATTTGTATGATACACTGAGATTTCTTATATTGATAGTATATTGTATATTTGTGCCTATTTTCAAGATTTTGAGTATTTATTAATTTAAATTTGAAACAATCAAAATAACCAAAATATTCTTTAACAGTAGAATGATGAATAATAGTTTACATTATTATATGGAATACTACATAGCAATGAATAAGGGAACTACAGCCATGTACAACCTCAGGAATAAATCTCATAAGCTTACTGTTGCCTGAAAGAAGCCAGACACAACCTGCTTGTGTTTATATCAAGTTCAACAATAAGTATAATTACAACTATAGTTGGATGATCAGGATAGTTAGGGAGTCAGAATACTTGCTACTTTAGGGGGAGGCAGAAGGGGTTAGTGATAGGAAAGGCAGAGAAAATATCAGAATGATCTGTATGTTCACCTGGGTGGTAGTTATATAGGTTTATAGGTTTATTTACTTTCAAAAACAATTCATTGACCTTCATTTACATTGTGTATACTATGCTATATGTATGATATATTTCAATGTAAAATGTAAACAATTATTAAAGAAGTCATTTATTTGGTATCTGTTCTTGCTGTCCATGTGACATTCAATCTTCATATCATTTTCTTAGGGAAATACAATCTGCTTTCTTGTCATTCATCCATGGTTTCCAAGAAGTCATTGTTTTTTTTTTTTTTTTTAAAAGATCAAACTGCTACTATTTGTGTTTTTTCTCTATTGTGAAAAATTTCCAAGTCATTTAACTATTTCCTAGGTCGTTGATGAGTTTTATTCGTTCTTGTGCACAGCAGATGTGTGAGACAGGCTGCGATCGCTGTCTCTTGTTCAGATAAGGAAAGTAGAGAAATGGGGGTAAATGTTTGGCTGAGCCTGGAATTGGAATGCAGTTCTTTTAACATTCCTCTGTGCTGTCAGATTATAGAGCTCTGCTACAGTCATAGATATCTTAGAATTTCAAAATGCCTGACTCTTAGGAAAAAAAATTTTCCATGAGCACAAAGAGACTCTAACTATAAAAATATTTTGTAGATTAAATTTATGTTTGTATCGAAGAACAATGGGTAAGTACATTGCAGGGGTGGAGAGGGTACTCATGGATACAAAAATGTCTCTGAACACTGAGTGTTGTGCCCCTCTTTGGGGAAAACAGATCCAGGAGCATGACTGTAATATAAAATGATGAGGGTCTGTGCAAGACTTTGTAGGACCACAGAGGAGGGGTCAGTCACCAACCAGCTTCATATGACAGGGATATTTGGGAGGTCTTCTAAAGGAGTGGATGCCTGAATCTAATCTTACATATTTAAGATTGTATTTACAACTAGATAGGTTGGTTAGATTTTTTTCATTTTTCCCTTGTGATATTTCCATCTCCCAACTTTAGGAAACTTCAAGTTCTCATAGAACACATATCTTTCTGAATTGAGAATACTAGATTGAATTTCCATAGATGACAGAGGAAAGCTTCTTAAAGACAGAGTATCTTAGTAATACTTCCCTGGGCTTGTTTTGAAAGGGACTTGTTTTTTAAAGACAGTTTTTTAGAGTAGTTTTAGGTCCATAGCACAACTGAGAGAAAGGTACCAGGGTTTCCAGAATACTTCCCTCCCTCCCATCCCGTGCCCCCCAACCCCCATCCCCACGCCCCCCCCCACCCCGGCCCAGATAGATAGCCTCCACCTTATAGCAAACTTCTCCAGAGTAGTGCATTTGTTACAACTGATGAACCTTTGTTGACACATCATAATCTTCCAAAGTTCACAGTTTACATTAGGGTTCACTCTTGGTGTTGTATATTCTATGGATCTAGACAAATGTCTAATGCCATGTATGCATCATTATGTATCAGAATATTTTTACTGCCCTAAAAATCCTCTGTGCTCTGTAAAGGGGGCTATTTTTGGTAGGAGTAATTTCTTCAGTTGTATACCACACTTATTTTGTGTGTGTGTTAGTCACTTCAGTTCAGTTCAGTTCAGTCGCTCAGTCGTGTCCAACTCTGCGACCCCATGGACTATAGCATGCCAGGATTCCCTGTCCATCACCGACTCTGCAGGTTTACTCAAACTCATGTCCATTGAGTCGGTGATGCCATCCAACCATCTCATCCTCTGTTGTCCCCTTATCCTTCCACCTTCACTCTTTCCCATCATTAGGGTCTTTTCAAACGAGTTAGTTCTTTGCATCAGGTGGCCAAAGTATTGGAGTTTCAGCTTCAGCATCAGTCCTTCCAATGAATATTCAGGACTGATTTCCTTTAGGATTGACTGGTTGGAACTCCTTGCAGTCCAGGGGATCTCAAGAGTCTTATACAGCACAGTTCAAATGTATCAATTCTTCAGCGCTCAACTTTCTTTATAGTCCAACTCTAATATCCATACATGTCTACTGGAAAAACCATAGCTTTGACTAGATGGAGCTTTGTTGCAAAGTAATGTCTCTGTTTTTTAATATGTTGTCTAGGTTGGTCATAGCTTTTCTTCCAAGGAGCAAGCATCTTTTTATTTCATGGCTACAGTCACCATCTGCAGTGATTTTGGAGCCCAAGAAAATCAAGTCTGTCACTGTTTCCATTATTTTCCCCATCTATTTTCCATGAGGTGATGAGACTAGATGCCATGATTTCACTTTTCTGAATATTGAATTTTAAGCCAACTTTTTCACTCTCCACTTTCCCTTTCATCAAGGGCTCTTTAGTTCTTCTTCACTTTCTGCTGGGTTCGATCCCTGGGTCGGGAAGATCCTCTGGAGAAGGGGCTGGCATCCCACTCCAATATTCTTGCCTGGAGAATCCCATGAACAGAAGAGCCTGGTGGCTACAGTCCATGGGATTGCAAACAGTTGGACACATCTAAGCGACTCAGAAAGTTAGAAAGCAACTAAGAAAGTTAGTCACTTAGATGTGTCCAAGAGGATCTTTCTGACCCAGGGATCGAATCTGGATCTCCTGCATTGCAAGTGGCTTCTTTACTGTCTGAGACACCTGGAAAATCCCATTTATTTTGTCAGCAAATTTAAAGTGCTGAACTCTTAAGTTCAAGGTTGTTTAGATGTTTTAGTTCAGCCAAATTCTAACACCAGCAAAACATGCATATTGAAATCCAATTGCAAATAAATTTATTGAGCTACCTAGAGCCTTTTGATGGTAATAATTAAAAATGTAGGTACTGTGGATTTCATTTATAGGCCAGTAAATGAACTTAAAGTTTTCAGGAAGCAAAATCTCATGTACATTACATAATGCCAACACAGGCAACCTCCCAAGGTTGATATTTTTGTTTTTCAGACCTGATTTTTGCATCATCTTACTCTTTATTTATTATTTTCAGTATATGAACTCTTGTTTGTAAGCAGACCTAACCAAATTTCAGCAATGAGATTCAGTTAAAGGAGAACACAATAGCATCTAAAGCTTCATTCAGAAGTAGTATTTTTCCTTTCTCAATAGACACATCCTAGTATGTCTAGTGACATTCACTAAGGTGACTCCTTAAAATATTTTAAAAATACTTCTAGAGCAGTTAGGTAATAAATATAATTCCTTAAATCCTATTACTTCTTTATAGTAGGAGTGGCTCAGACAGTAAAGCGTCTGCCTACAATGCGGGAGATCTGGGTTCAATCCCTGGATTGGGAAGATCCCCTGGAGAAGGAAATGGCAACCCACTCCAGTACTCTTGCCTGGAAAATCCCATGGATGGAGGAGCCTAGTAGGCTATAGTCCATGTGGTCGCAAAGAGTTGGACACGACTGAGTGACTTCACTTCCACCTTGAAAATTCAAGTGGGAGAGAAAAAGGTGTTAGTGGTACAGCAAAAGAGGAAACCTGAGGGACTTGTGTTTGTTCATGGATTTTGAAAGCTGATCATACCATTAAAAAAATAGCAGAATGGAAAATATTGGCCCGTCTTACATGGTGGCTGAGCGAAATATCTCTTGAAAGTGATACTCTCATCTTCTACCCTTTTGCCAAGTCCTCTAAATATTTGTAACAACCTATTCAGTTGAGTTCAGTCGCTCAGTCGTGTCCGACTCTTTGCGACCCCATGAATCGCCGCATGCCAGGCCTCCCTGTCCATCACCAACTCCCAGAGTTCACTCAGACTCACAGCCATCGAGTCAGTGATGCCATCCAGCCATCTCATCCTGTCATCCCCTTCTTATCCTGCCCCCAATCCCTCCCAGCATCAAAGTCTTTTCCAATGAGTCAACTCTTCGCATGAGGTGGCCAAAGTACTGGAGTTTCAGCTTTAGCATCATTCCTTCCAAAGAAATCCCAGGGCTGATCTCTTTCAGAATGGACTGGTTGGATCTCCTTGCAGTCCAAGGGACTCTCAAGAGTCTTCTCCAACACCACAGTTCAAAAGCATCAATTCTTCGGCGCTAGTGGAACCAAAAAATAACTTATGGTCCAGAAATAAAAAAGGCATACATTTTAACAAGTGAATAGTAATCTATTCTTACTAAATATAGTAGCCTAATTTATCACCCAGGCCTGACTGGTTGAAAAAAAGGTGCTGCTGCTGCTGCTAAGTCTCTTTAGTCGTGTCCGACTCTGGGAGACCCCATAGATGGCAGCCCACCAGGCTCCCCTGTCCCTGGGATTCTCCAGGCAAGAACACTGGAGTGGGTTGCCATTTCCTTCTCCAATGCATGAAAGTGAAAAGTGAAAGTGAAGTCGCTCAGTTGTGTCCGACTTTTTGCGACCCCATGGACTGCAGCCTACCAGGCTCCTCCAGCCATGGGATTTTCCAGGCAAGAGTACTGGAGTGGGGTGCCATTGCCTTCTCTGGAAAAAAGGTGATGCTTCTCAAATCTGAAAGAATATTTAAATATATGTAAATAAGAAAAGAAATACTTGTAAATATAGTACCTTAATTTCTTAAAGCATGTCTTGAAAAAAATGTTTTTGGGAGGTTAGCATAAATGAAACCAAATGAAATTATAGTGGTTTTGCTGTGGAGTTCTTCTTCAGGAGGTTCATAACCCTTTAATACTGAATACAACATGTGGTAAATCAAAGCATTTCTTCAAGGGCAGGGTGGGTCCTCTCCTTTTATCAGATTCTTAAAAGGATTAAAACCAATGTGATTAAACTATTGATTAAACCAATGTGACCACTGTGTTTTTATTAGAGAGAGTGAGTAAATATTTGGAAAATATAACAAGCCTGTAAAATATGTCCATGTATATGGTAACAAAGATGAAGGACACTTCTAAGTCTGAGAATGCAATAAAATGCCTGTGCTATCAAAATGTTTTCATAGAGTACTTTATTCTGTTGGTCAGGATATAAAACTTTAATTTTCCTCTGTGCCATGTTGTTTTGCTCTATAAACAGTGAGAAATAACATTTGCCATTATCAGAGCTGTGAGTAATCGATAAGTTTTTTTTTTTTTTCCTGTTTATTCTTCTCCTATTACTAGTTTGCTTGTACCATATTCTAGAATGAGTGGTGAATAAAGCAAGTGTGATCTGGTAGCAGCTAGCATTTGACTTGTCACTGAGAATGATCTTATTGGATTTTGAATGGGCTGCTTCATACCGCTGAGAACAATTTGCAGCTGGTAAGTACATTTTCCTTTTTGTTAAGAGCAAAGACAACTGTAATTAAGCTCAGCCTATATTTCGGTCTATAAATGTGTTTTAATGGATTTCCATTTTTTTCTGGTATACACAAGCAAGATATTCCTTAACTCCATGACAGAAATGCTTCAGATTTGTAATCCTGGATCTATGGAAAAATAAAATGTGTTAGTGTGTGTGTGTATAAAATTCACTGAAAAAAGTATGGTGGAAAAGTAGTGTCTCCCTTATGACCAAAGTGAAGTCTCCAAAGCATCTTTGATCATCCCTTGACTAGACTCCCACTGTGATCTATAACACTGTGAATTATAAGTTGGTGGAGAGAGTGTCCAGGAAATACTTTACTGCTTTCTTTTTCCATCGTTGCCCTGAGATCTCAAACATGGCAGCCAGCTGGCTGAATCTGCCCACAGACATGTTTTATTTGGCCCATGCAGTGCTTTAAAAAATTTTGTGCCAACATTTTAATAGAAAGATTTCACATAGTAATCTACATTTCTGGCTGGTCTTGAGAAATCAGAAGACAGGGAAACACTTGGCTGGAGCTGAGAGGCAGCTGTCCCCCTCCTGCTAGCCACAGCCTCCTTCTACAGCCCATTCAAGTGTTCCCCCCCCCCCCCCCCCCCCCACTGGAAGTGAATTCATACACTTATTTACCTGCTGGATTCCTGAGGGCATCAGAGTTTGAGACTAATTTAAGGCTTCCTTTGAGACTTATCTTAGTTTTCTAACACTGCATTTTGTATAACAGCCATCTTCTTGATCCTCTAGGGCCTTATTATTTATTGTTGCATTGACATCTGGCCATCAAGTCCAGTAATTTTCAGGTTCAAAGGATTTAGAATTCCTGACGGGTTCAGGATGGGAAGGGAGTGCAGATAAAGAAAACATAAATACCTAGAATGCTTATCTTTCCCAACACATATTCAGTTGCTGATATCTAGCAAAACTGGTCTGAAATGGTAACTTTAATGGTGCTACAACTCAAATGTGCTTGCTGGTTTTGAAATTTAATCCGAAATTGTGTGTGCATGTGTGTGCTGTGTATGGTGTGTGTGTGTATGTGTTAAGAAAAACAGTTGATTCGTTTAAAAGGCATTGAACCATGTAGACTCCTAGGACATTATACTTTCTTTATGATTTGAAGTATAGTGGGAAAAATCTTGATGAAGATTTAATAGATTTAAGATTGTCTCTTTAATGCATGAGTCTGCAACTTTCTAATTTTTAAACTTTCAGTTACTTTGGTCAGGATGGTGCATGAAACAAATTCAAGCAGCCTTTCTTTCCAGTTCTTTCAAATTACCCTTCCTGGTAAAGACAGAGAAATCTTGCCAGAACTCATACTCAACTTGTTGGAGGGCTAGCCTTATCTTGTTATCTAAGGTCTATGCAAACCACTTCTAATCCCAGTAAATTCTCCAGTTTTGTTAAGATAAAGAGGCTGAAACATGAGGCATTTAGTAATGTTATGAATGTGAGGGTAATTCTTATCTAACTTTTAAAAGGAAAAATAAAAACTTTTCAAGTGTGGTAATTTGGAGCAATTATGTTTCCCTCAAAACAATTTAGTTTTCATATATTGTGAGACTAGCAAGGCAGTGGAAGCATAATAGCACAAAAGCTCAAGGGATTTGAATGTGGGAATGGATAAATGTTTTATAATGAGTGAGAGAATTTGTGTCCAACTTTAGGAATAAAAGCTCTGCAAAATTATGAGTGTTTTGGCAGTGCTCATCTATGAACAGAGAAGTGATCTAATGTTTATGAAATTAGGTTTCTTCAGTTCTTTCTCTTAGAGGCAGCCAAGAGAATTTGAGTAAACCACTTTACCTTGCTAAATTTCCCTCAATTGTGAAATTTCTGGAAATATATTTGAATGTTCTGAGCACAGATTATATTGTTTCTGTGATTTTTTTTTTAGGACTGATAGGAGACACCTATGTTTATGTGAAAAGGAAAAACAAGATACCTTAAGAAAATTGAAAAAATTGTTATTACTTTTTGACTTTTAAAGTCATATTATTTTTGCTTGTCTTCAAAAATTCTAATAGACAAGGGAAAACACAAGAAAAAAATTGAATTCCTTTCCTAGGCTATTTTGGAAAAGGCAGTCTGGCTCCAAAAGAACTAGAGATGAGAATATGCCTGGTGAAGACTTTATCTAGTACACCTAGGGTTTAAGATGAAAAAGATTTATGTATAGAAAGAAAGTGGAACACATTTATAATCTGTGCAGTTTGGTCTTGCTTTGTTTCTTCACTCACAATATATTAAGTACATTTATACTCTGTGCTAGTTTGTCCTAGAAGGACTAAGACATGGACTTCGTCCTTAAGGAGCTTAAATCTCCTTGAAAGACATTATTATTCTTCCCATATGGGAACATCACTGGGGAAAATATTCAAATTGTACATATCATGATCAAAAGCAAACATATACCAGGGCCTGACAGTTTTTCTCTTCTTATAGGCAGTTGCCTTTACCTCATTTGTACCTGATGATTTACTGGTTAGAGTTTAACTGTATCTGGTTTATTTGTTTATGATGATCTATTTCTTTAAAGCCTGGAAAACCCCATGGATGAAGTAGCCTGGTAGGCTGCAGTCCATGGAGTTGCTAAGAGTCGGACACGACTGAGTGTCTTCACTTTCACTTTTCACTTTCATGCATTGGAGAAGGAAATGGCAACCCACTCCAGTGTTCTTGCCTGGAGAACCCCAGGGACAGGGGAGCCTGGTGGGCTGCCGTCTATGGGGTCACACAGAGTCGGACATGACTGAAGTGACTTAGCAGCAGCAGCAGCATGCATATTGGAAAATGTCTAAATGTGCAAAAGTGATCCTTTTAAAGTGAAGTCAGTCTGAATCTAGAGCTGTAATAGGAAATTTAGATTGGACTACCTTGTGGTTCTCCTTCAGAATTATTTGAGTCTTGTCAGCCTGGGAGCTCCATGAAGGCAGCAACTCGGATAATCTCTGCAGTATCTCCAACTCCTAATACATTTCTTGGCCTATAGTAAATGCCCATGGTACCTTGCCTGACTGATAAATGATGGGTTTCTGTTGCACAGGGGTGTAGGTCTTAGCACCCTGTGAGAAAATCGAGTGGCTTTGTGAGAGACAGAGGTGAATGAAACAATCATGCAAATAAACAACCTTCTTACCTCACTAATCAGTTTTTCTCTGTCTTTTTTTTTTTTTTAATAAGGAAGACAGCCCTCTTATTTTGTGGGCAGAGCACAATTTGTGAAATAGCCTGAGATTTTGGGTTCCAGGTGGTGTCTTTTGTCTGAATTCTTGTGCATCTAGTTCAGACTAGCTTCATGGCTTTGCCAAACACCACTTTTCATTATAGCAGTCTGACTGGAAGATTAGAGCAGTGCCTCTGTGTATGTGTATGTGTGTGCGTGAGAGAGAGACAGAAAGAGAGGGAGACAGAGAGAGATCTAGTTTTCTGTATCACCTCTGCTACCAGCCATGTGACCTCGGCAACTCACTCAAGGCCTCCAAGTCACTCCTTTCTAGGTGTTGTCTTGGTTTTAAAATGCTGGGGTTGGGATTCTTAATTGATGTGGCCCATTAAATTCCAACTGTCTATTTGAAGTGCATATATTAGTTTTTCTATTAGTCTGTATGCTCTTGGAGGTCAGAGGCTATCTGACACATATTGTGTATGCTGTTTTCGAACTTTTTATTAGAGAGAATTTTGAACACAGACAAAACAGATGGATCAGCTTAGTGAAACTCCATTATCCAGCTTCAACCATCGAACACATGGCCAATCCTGTCTCATCAGGCCCCATTTTCTTATCTTCCTTTATTTGGAAGCAAATCTTAGATATGTCATTTAATCTATAAATATTTTATATTTACACTGTTCTTTTTAGCCTCTGAGGCATCTACCACAGAACTTTGTACATATTAGGTAATAGGGCAATAAATTTTGAATAAATGAATGAAGCTGGGCTGTGAGAGGCACTCCAACACACACTCCATATTATATATCTTTTAAACGCTTAATAAAATGTGTTAACTTATTTTTCAGAGTGGAGGAGGAAGAGAATTCAGAGTTTTCAGCTATTGGAATCCTTATGTGGTTGGACTATTAAAAGGTGTCATTACCTATTAGATGTAATCACCTCATCACTAGGGAGCCCAGCATACTCCAGGAAGTTAAAGTACTTGCCAAAGATTAGGAAAAAGCCACCCAACTTTATGGACGCATCTTGATGAACTGTCTTAGTGGTGGTAGATGACACAACTTAATGGCTTTGCAAAGCCATTGCAACGATGATTATCTAATTCACTGAGAACTTGAAAATTTATAGGAAGGACTCAGCTACCTCTCTTCATATTTTCTATTACCTGTTTCCCAAGCTTTCTCTGTCTCCTCTAAAACAGGCTGTTTACCCTCCTTTCTTTTCTTTTCATTATTTTTCTGACAATGCTCAAGTCTTCAGGGGCGTGTTTTCTCAGAGCATTGAATTAAGCAGAATATATTTTAGCCAAAGTACCTGTGCTTACTTTGGAGGTATTACTCTCAAATTTATAGGCAATGTTCTTTGTATAACATCATGAATAAAATAGTAAAACAATAATAAAAAATTCAAAGTGAAAAATCTCCCTTAGTATACACGGAAAGACTTGGACAAGAATGTTCATAGCAGCTTTATTTATAATACCCAAAACTGCAAATAACTCAAATGTGTGTTAACAGAATGGATAAATGGAATAATATGCAGAAGAATAAACAATGGCTATCTGGAAGAATATGGATGATTTTTACAGGTATAATGTTAAGTGAACACTGTATTATTTCATTCATACCAGGTTCAAAACGAGGCAACTGAATTTGTAGAGTCTGAAGTCAGGATAGTAGTTAACTTTATGAGGGGATGGGTGGTGACTAGAGGGGTATGAGAGAGCATTCTAGGTGCTGAAAATGTTCTGGAACCTGACCTGGGAGTTGGTCACACAGGTGTGCTCACTTTGTAAAATTTCATTGAACTGGCTACTTAAGACCTGTGTACCTCACAATGTACATATTATATTTCAATGAAAAAAGAAGAAATCCCTTCCCTTTTGACTACTTAGGAAAGTTTAAGCTAGGTGTTTACTTGACCTTGTAAGAAATAAGGCTTGCCTCAGTAATCTGATTTTTTTTCTCTTTTGTGGGACAGAACTGGTAGATTGAGGAAGGAGTAATAGATGCCTAATGTTTTTATTGTACAAAGCATTTGTTTCTCTGTTTCATGAGATAATCATCTAACAAACCATGAAACTGTGGTCAAGATGAACTGTTAGTAGACCTGTTGGTGTTGGAAGCTCTGGAGAACTTATTATTATTCTTTAAGGGTCATGTAAGGGAAGGTCTTGGCTCAGTGTTAGAGTATGTATTCAGTTCAGTTCAATTCAGTCACTTAGTCGTGTCCGACTCTTTGCGACCCCATGTATTGCAGCACGCCAGGCCTCTCTGTCCATCACCAACTCCCGGAGTTCACTCAGACTCACATCCATCGAGTCAGTGATGCCATCCAGCCATCTCATCCTCTGTCGTCCCCTTCTCCTCCTGCCCCTAATCGCTCCCAGCATCAGAGTCTTTTCCAATGAGTCAATTCTTCACATGAGGTGGCCAAAGTACTGGAGCTTCAGCTTTAGCATCATTCCTTCCAAAGAAATCCCAGGGCTGATCTCCTTCAGAATGGACTGGTTGGATCTCCTTGCAGTCCAAGGGACTCTCAAGAGTCTTCTCCAACACCACAGTTGAAAAACATCAATTCTTCGGCGCTCAGCCTTCTTCACAGTCCAACTCTCACATCCATACATGACCACAGGAAAAACCATAGCCTTGACTAGATGGACCTTAGTTGGCAAAATAATGTCTCTGCTTTTGAATATGCTATCTAGGTTGGTCATAACTTTTCTTCCAAGGAGTAAGCATCTTTTAATTTCATGGCTGCAGTCACCATCTGCAGTGATTTTGGAGCCCGCCAAAATAAAGTCTAACACTGTTTCCCCATCGATTTCCCATGAAGTGATGGGACCGGATGCCATGAGTATGTATTACAATCCATAATTATTGATACCTTAGTATGGCAAGAGGGATTCAGAAAGAAGTTCAGCATTTAATTATAAGAGACCACATAAATATAAGTAGCATTTAATTTCTTTATTGACATGTAGTTGATTTACAATATTAATTTCAAGTGTAATTAAAATTGCATTTTAATACAAGTAAACCGAAGCTGAATGATCAAGTGAATATGTGTGTGTACATTCTAAGTCACTTCAGTTGTGTCCGATTCTTTGCGACCCTATGGGCTATAGCCTGCCAATAATAGATACATGTGTATGTATAACTGAATCACTTTGCTATACACCTGAAACTAATACAACATTGTTAATATACTCCAATATAAAATAAAATTTTGAAAAATATAAAAATATTTCTTTTTAAAAGGAGAAAATCAAGTATGATACAATACTGACCTTTATGTACATATAAATAGTAACACTGGACTTCCCTGGTGGCTCAGAGGTTAAAGCATCTGCCTGGAATGCAGAAGACCAGGGTTCAATCCCTGGGTGGGGAAGATCCCCTGGAGAAGGAAATGGCAACCCACTCCAGTACTCTTGCCTGGAAAATCCCATGGAGGGAGGAGCCTGGTAGGCTACAGTCCATGGGATCGCAAAGAGTCAGACACGACTGAGCGACTTCACTCACTCACTGACTTTTATGTAGAAGAAGTTTCTTCCTTATATCAGACTGAGTAGAGATACTTTGGGGGACCAGGTGCAAAACTGGACATGATTGTACTATTAGAAACATTTGACTCTGGTGCCTTCCTTCTGCTTTTCTTTTTTTAGTACAGGGTGACATAGTATAAAAACATGAATTTAGAAGTCAGACTGCCTTTGGTTTAAATCTTTCCTCTATCTCAAGCTGACTGACTGGGCCAATAACTTCTTTGACGTTCAGTTTTCTCATCCTTAAAATGGGGACTCTACTAACTGGAAAATTTAATGAACATATCATGTCTCTCTTTATACCAGGATTTATCAGTCAGGATTCTGTGAGACTGCATGATCTGTAAATAATTGTAAATAATCTATATAATCTATAAAATAATTGTAAATATACAGGAATTTATTCCATTTGAGAGAAGCCTAGAGATTGGCAGTCCAACACTGGTGTGTCTGCTTCCTGAAATCACCAGCAATTTAGGCTCCATTTAAACTCTTTAATCAGAGATTTCAACATGTGAATTCCATTCTGAAGGTTATCACATGACTTAGATGGCTGCTGTAGGTCCAGCCATCTTCCTTATTACAGGCAGTATGAAGGAAGATGACATATAAGGCAAAAAAGATGAAACTCCCAGCCAAGTTAGCTCTCAGTTGTTTTAGAAGTCCTATAAGCACTTTCACTTATTTCTTATTGGCCACAATTTAGTTCTATAACCTCGCCTAGCAGTAGAAAGAGGCTGGGAATTGTAGTCTTTTAGCTGGAATAAAATTGGGGTTTGGTCACTTAGAAAGACGTTGTTAGTGCATTTTGGGAGGCAACTAGGAGTCTTGACCACAGTGTTCACAACAGAACATCCCTCTTGATCCTCTCCCTATCTTAATAAATGCTGCCACCATTCACTAGATAGCTCAGTCTGAGAATCTGGGATTCATTCACCATTCTTTTCTTTTTCTTATACTTCATATCCAAATTAACACCAAGTTCCACAGCTCTGAAATATATTCTTAAATTGAACCTTCTCTCTATCTCCACTATTAAATCCACAATTCAAGTCACCAGTATCTCTTATCTGGATGATTTCAGTTGTTTCCAGACTGGTCTTCTTATTTCTGTCTTGCCTCTCTACAGAGCATTGCCTGCATAGTAAAAAGGATGATTTTCTAAAAAAGTAAGTGAAATTCCATCACTCTCCTGCCTAAAACCATCCAGTAGCTGCCCATTGCGATAAAAATAAGTGTCATCTTCTTACCTTGTCCTACAAGGCCTTCTGTGGTTTGGCCCCTGCCTCTCTAAACTTATCATCCACAGGTCTTCCTGCTCTAATCATGAAGCATGGCCACCTTTTTGTCCCTTGAATGTACCAAGCATGTGCTACTATTAGTGAGAGAGTAATAAGAAAGTGGCAAGGGAAAGTCAAGTTACTTAGTCATGCCTGATTCTTTGCAACCCCATGAACTGTAGCCTGCCAGGCTCCTCCATCCATGGGATTCTCCAGGCAAGAATACTGGAGTGGGTTACCATTTCCTTCTCCAGGGGATCTTTCCGACCCAGGGATCAAACCCAAATCTCCCGCATTGCAGGCAAATCTCCCCTTTACTGTCTGAGCCACCAGGGAAGTCATAGGAAGAGAAGGGGTCAAATCAGAGTATGTCATATCTTACAGCAGTAAAATAAAAGGCAATGAGAGAAGCTGTAAGACGTGCTACAGACAAGTTTAGGCTGAGAATCAGATCGTGAATTTCAGAACCCCTTTGTGTTCTCTTTACTGATGATGGAGGAAACATGAACTGTGAGCTCCTCTGTCTTCACGTGGAATAAAAATAGGTTTCAGTGATTAATGATTTTAAGAAGAACAAAAAATGCAGGAACAAATTACTGTTATCAGGTTAGAGAAGTAACCATGGAAGAGATAATAAATCAGTCAAAAAATGTCCCAGTTCTGTTTTGAAGGTAAAGACCAGTCTGAAGCACATTCTTGAGCAATTTTGCAGGATCCAAACCCTCTCTAGCACTCAACCACCAGAATAACTGGAGCCTAAGGAATGATGATACTGACCTTTACTGGGTCCCGTGACTTCACTCAATGAGGTGCCTGGATTTTGTCAACCTAGAGTGACCTCTGCCTAATTTTAATGGTGAAATCTCCACCCCCGAGGGCAGAGATTGCTGCCATTTTTGCACATGCAGGGTATGAGCCTGTGGTTGCACTGCACGGACACATTGAGAATGTCATGTCTGCATGGGAGATTACTCTCACCCTTTCATGAAAATGCATGCAAGCTTAGCTTATAACTTCCCTGATCTTGCTGTTCAGGGAGATAGTGCTTTGAAAGTTATCTCTTTGTCTCCTTATTTTTCACAAGCAATAAATGCTTTTGCTTTGATTAAAAGTGCTTGGCATGTTCATTGGCTATACACCCCAAGTGACTGACCATTGAGTCTGGTAACACTACCTCACACCTTTGCCCTGGAACACTCTTCTCCATTTTTGTATGATTAATCCCTTCTCACAGTTTGGTTCTCAGCTCACATGTCCCTCCCTCAGATAAACCTTCACTGACTACCTAGCTAAAGAAGTTCTTTCTAAACTCATGTCTAAGTTGTCCTCTGTTCCACGATCTAATTATATTTGATTCAATGCTTGACTTGCCCTTCAAGAAGCACTCTTAGACACCATCAGTGCAGAATTAATTGATTGATTAAAACTTCTTTGAAGGGCAAATTGTCCAGTATCTATTAGAATTAAAAACTAACTTCATGAGGGCAAGGGAAACTGTACCTGCAGTTGCTGCTGCTGTTACCTGCAGTAGGAGTTCAGTAACTGGTTAAAAGAATGGTGATTCTGAGGATTAAATCACCAAGTGTTTGATCCCAGTTTTTTCCCCTCCTGCTTTTGTATTCCATGCCTTACATCCAATATTTAAGGTCTCCTCTGCTAAGATGTTAACACATACCCTTTAAAAGTCAAATTTCTCAAGTGGGTGTATCCCTGTCCCTTGGGTAAGGCCTCATGATTAATCTAGTACATCTTCCTGGAATTTTGATTTTATTAAAAGGATTGTGAGAATAATACTTTTCTACCAAAAAGGTTTGGAGGTAGTTAAAGTTTGAGGACCTTCTAGGTTTCTTGGGGAAGGAGCTGTTTCTTTGACACTACGGACAATTTAGTGGAAAAATTTGAGACGCACTGCTTAAAGGTATTGGCTCCTGGGTGGATATTTGCATTTAAAAAGAGAATTCTTCAATTCATTAAGGAGTGTCTATTGAGGAATTGTGCTTACTAGTAAGCACAGTTTAGCATGAAGCTCTAGGTGCTGAGGCAATAAAAAGTCTTCCTAAACTGTACATTTATATATTCTCTTCAGTTTGCAAAATGCTTTAACACATATTATTTTATCTAACTGAATTGTTGCATCAACCAAGTTGAATGTAAGCATGGGAGCTGCTTGCAACCCACAAGTAATCACTAGGCACTGTTGTTGTTTAGTTGCTAAGTTGTGTCCGACTGTTTTTGTGACCCAGTGGCAACCCACTCCAGTACTCTTGCCTGGAAAATCCCATGGACAGAGGAGCCTGGTAGGCTGCAGTCCACGGGGTCGCTAAGAGTCGGGCACAACTGAGCGACTTTACTTTCACTTTTCACCTTCATGCATTGGAGAAGGAAATGGCAACCCACTCCAGTATTCTTGCCTGGAGAATCCCAGGGACAGAGGAGCCTGGTGGGCTGCCGTCTATGAGGTCGCACAGAGTCAGACATGACTGAAGTGACTTAGCAGCATGGAATGTAGCTGGCCAGGCATGAAGAGGATAAAACTTTTCAAACAGTGTTAAATTTTAAAATAATTGAAATGTAAGTCCTCTTTCCTAGCCAGGTTCCTGAGTCCCCAGTTCCCTTCTTTAAAGGGAAATTCCTTGGGTATATCTCCAGAAATATTTTAGTATTCTGGCACTAAGCACTAGCTCAGATCTTAGGTCATTCTTAGATCTTAGAGCATTCTTTTTTTCTTCTATACACTTATGAGGAGGGTACAGTACTATTCTGCTTTTTTTTTTTTTAATGTAGTGTTTTACATTGGACTGTTGTGTTCTGCTGTATGAGGTACACAAAATTTAATTATTTTGTGAGAGTGGCCTTTGCATTGTCTTCAGTATTTTCCTGTAATGGCTAATGCTGTCACGAATATCCTTTACACAATGACCTTTTTTTTTTCTTTGTCCACATAAAGAAAATAATAAATTTTAGTGGGATTGTGTGTCAATACTGTAAGTTTTCAGTTCTGCTACATATGTAAAAATGCCCTTCAGTTCTGCTATATGTGTAAAAATGCCCTTCCTGTAAAAACTTCCTGAAAGTTTTAACCAATGCATTCTCCATGATGGTGTAAGAGAGTAACTTTCCCCTAAACCAAGGTCAGTTTAGCCCATGATCAATTTTTAAAGTTTTCTTAGTAAGATAGTGAGAAAACAAAGTTTATTTTTATTTGCAATTATTTAATTGACTGAGATTAAGCCTTTTTATTTTGAGTATTTCAGTTATTTGCATTGGATTCTGTGTTACTCTCTGGTGGTCTTTTTCTTCTGATTTTCTACTGAGTTGTTGATCTTTTCCTTTTTATAATTTGTAAAGACCTAAAATACATCAAGATATGAAATCAACCCTTTTCTGTCATATATGTTTTAAATATTTGTTCCCAAGTAATTGTTTAAGAAGAACCGTCGAATTTAAGTTAGGTGAAAATGTGCTTTATATGAAACAAAGATTTATGAATGCGTGAAATGTCACAGAGAGAGCAAGAGGTTCAGAGGAAAAGTTCAGGAGGTTGTGTCATGAATCTGGTGTTTTCTAGCCTATGACCTCGGGAAGTTAATGTCAGGGAGTCTCACTTTCCTCAGCTATAGTGTGGGAATGGTTACAGTACTTCCTCAGAGAGTCATGGGGGGTTGGTAACATCATGCATGTGAAAGTTATCTATAAATAGTCAGTTCGGTTCAGTTCAGTCACTCAGTCATGTCTGACACTTTGCAACCCATGAATTGCAGCAGGCCAGGCCTCCCTGTCCATCACCAATTCCCGGAGTTCACTCAAACTCATGTCTATCGAGTTGGTAATGCCATCCAGCCATCTCTACCTCTGTTGTCCCCTTCTTCTCCTGCCCCCAGTCCCTTCCAGCATCAGGGTCTTTTCCAATGAGTCAACTCTTCGCATGAGGTGGCCAAAGTACTGGAGTTTCAGCCTCAGCATCCGTCCTTCCAATGAACACCCAGGACTGGTCTCCTTTAGGATGGACTGGTTGGAACTCCTTGCAGTCCAAGGGACTCTCAAGAGTCTTCTCTAACACCACAGTTCAAAAGCATTAATTCTTCGGCACTCAGCTTTCTTCACAGTGCAACTCTCACATCCATATATGACCACTGGAAAAACCATAGCCTTGACTAGATGGACCTTTGTTGGCAAAGTAATATCTCTGCTTTTGAATATACTGTCTAGGTTGGTCAGAACTTTCCTTCCACGGAGTAAGCATCTTTTAATTTCATGGCTGCAGTCACCATCTGCAGTGATTTTGGAGCCCCCCAAAATAAAGTCTGACACTGTTTCCACTGTTTCCCCATCTATTTCCCATGAAGTGATGGGATCAGATGCCATGACCTTTATTTTCTGAATGTTGAGTTTTAAGCCAACTTTTTCACTTTCATCCAGAGGCTTCTTAGTTCCTCTTCACTTTCTGCCATAGGGTGGTGTCATCTGCATATCTGAGGTTATTGATATTTCTCCTGGCAATCTTGATTCCAGCTTGTGCTTCTTCCAGCCCAGCGTTTCTTATGATGTACTCTGTATATAAGTTAAATAAGCAGGGTGACAATATACAGCCTTGACAATTCCTATTTGGAACCAGTCTGTTGTTCCATGTCCAATTCTAACTATTGCTTCCTGGCCTGCATACAGATTTCTCAAGAGGCAGGTCAGGTGGTCTGGTATTCCCATCTCTTTCAGAATTTTCCACAGTTTCTTGTGATCCACACAGTCAAAGGCTTTGGCATAGTCAATAAAGCAGAACTAGATGTTTTTCTGGAACTCTCTTGCTTTTTCCATGATCCAGCAGATGTTGGCAATTTGATCTCTGGTTCCTCTGCCTTTTCTAAAACCAGCTTGAACATCAGGGAGTTCACGGTTCATGTATTGCTAAAGCCTGGCTTGGAGAATTTTGAGCATTACTTTACTAGCATGTGAGATGAGTGCAATTGTGCAGTAGTTTGAGCATTCTTTGGCATTGCCTTTCTTTGAGATTGGAATGAAAACGGACCTTTTCCAGTCCTGTGGCCACTGCTGAGTTTTCCAAGTTTACTGGCATATTGAGTGCAGCACTTTCACAGCATCATCTTTCAGGATTTGAAATAGCTCAACTGGAATGCCATCACCTCCACTAGCTTTGTTCATAGTGATGCTTTCTAAAGCCCACTTGATATTTCACATTCCAGGATGTCTGGCTCTAGGTGAGTAATCACACCATCGTGATTATCTGGGTTGAGAAGCTCTTTTTTGTACAGTTCTGTGTATTCTTGCCACCTCTTCTTAATATCTTCTGCTTCTGTTAGGTCCAGACCATTTCTGTCCTTTATTGAGCCCATCTTTGCAAGAAATGTTCCCTTGGTATCTCTAATTTTCTTGAAGAGATCTCTAGTCTTTCCCATTCTTTTGTTTTCCTCTATTTCTTTGTATTGATTGCTGAGGAAGGGTTTCTTGTCTCTCATTGCTGTTCTTTGGAACTCTGCATTCAGATGCTTATATCTTTCCTTTTCTCCTTTGCTTTTCGCTCCTCTTCTTTTCACAGCTATTTGTAAAGCCTCCTCAGACAGCCATTTTGCTTTTTTGCATTTCTTTTCCATGGGGATGGTCTTGATCCCTGTCTCCTGTACAATGTCAGAACCTCCGTCCATAGTTCATCAGGCACTCTGTCTATCAGATCTAGTCCTTTAAATCTATTTCTCACTTCCACTGTATACTCATAAGTGATTTGATTTAGGTCATACCTGAATGGTCTAGTAGTTTTCCCCACTTTCTTCAATTTGAGTCTGAATTTGGCAATAAGGAGTCCATGATCTGAGCCACAATCAGCTCCCGGTCTTGTTTTTGCTGCCTGTATAGAGCTTCTCCATCTTTGGCTGCAAAGAATATAATCAATCTGATTTCGGTGTTGACCATCTGGTGATGTCCATGTGTAGAGTCTTCTTTTGTGTTGTTGGAAAAGAGTGTTTGTTATGAGCAGTGTGTTCTCTTGGCAAAACTCTATTAGCCTTTGCCCTGCTTCATTCCGTATTCCAAGGCCAAATTTCCCTGTTACTCCAGGTGTTTCTTGACTTCCTACTTTTGCATTCCAGTCCCCTATAATGAAAAGGATATCTTTTTTGGGTGTTAGTTCTAAAAGGTCTTGTAGGTCTTCATAGAACCATTCAACTTCAGCTTCTTCAGCGTTACTGGTTGGGGCATAGCCTTGGATTACCAAGCCTATGGATTACCAAGCCTATGGGTTACCAAAAGTACTAAGTGAATATTAGTTTTGACTACTGATTTGATAACTGAACTATTTTTTACGTTGGAATATAATATTTTAGGAAATTGGAATTTCTGCCTTTAGTTACTTTTTTGGAATACAAAACTAATTATCATTATATCTTAGATATTTTTCTGCCTTTAGTTCATGTCATGATTCTTGCTGATTCAATAGTTGGGATACAGATTTCCTTATAGCTAAGGGGCTAGAGAAAAAAAAAGGCATGGTTTACTAATACTAATGAGCAATAAGGGATGATGCTAATATTTGAAAAGTGAAATAATTGTTAAAGGATGAAATTGTATCTTTTTCCCCTTTTCAAAAATTTAGTGGGAAAGATCTGCAAAAATGAAGTTCTTTTATTTGTAGCTTTCATATATTATAAAATATGATGTGTTCAGTTTGTATGTGTGTGGAGAGTGTGTAGAATTAGAGCTTAAATTTTTTTAATCTGGAAAGAACCTACATATCATCTTGCCCAGTGCCTGTTTTTACAGATAAGGAAGTCAGAAATTCTGAGAAGCAAAGGAACTAGCTTGAGTCATGTGGACACTGCAGAACAAAAGGGAAGAACTCATTCTGTCTCCCTATTGCTTAGAATCCCTTTCACCTCCTGGGACATTTTGGAAGCATAGGATGCGTGTCTGCATACTTGGAATTTATGACAATAGCTGTATTTCTTCTAAACTCAACAAATGAGCAGCCATATTTCTTGAACCTAGAGAACAGATAAGTTGTAGTCACATGTTGCTCTTTTGGAGAGGCAATTTTGAGCTAGGTTTAAAAAATAGCTTTAAAAAGTCTTATATTTCAATTTACTGAATTTTAATATTTTAGCAAAACTTTTAAAGTTTTTTCACTCTATTTACTTTATGTTTTTTTTGTAGTAAGGACATTTTAGGGGAACCCAAGTAGGAAGTATTCAAGTTTATTAACCTATAACAATCCATATTTTTTGTTGCTATTCTTCAAGGAGAAAAGGAAAGTTATACTCATTTGAATGCAGAGTTGCAAAGAATAGCAAGGAAAGGTAAGAAAGCATTCCTCAGTGATGAATGTAAAGAAATGGAGGGAAAAAATAGAAAGGGAAAGACTAGAGATCTCTTCAAGAAAATTAGAGATACCAAGGGAACATTTCTTGCAAAGATGGGTGCAATAAAGGAGAAAAATGATATGGACCTAACAGAAGCAGAAGATATTAAGAAAAGGTGATAAGAATACACAGAAGAACTGTACAAAAAGATCTTCATCACCCAGATAACCACGATAGTGTGATCACTCACCTAGAGCCAGACATCCTGGAATGTGAAGTCAAGTGGGCCTTAGGAAGCATCACTATGAACAAAGCTAATGGAGGTGATCAAATTTCAGTTGAGCTATTTCAAATCCTAAAAGATGATGGTGTTGAAGTGCTGCATTCAATATGCCAGCAAATTTGGAAAACTCAGCGGTGGCCACAGGACAGGAAAAGGTCAGTTTTCCTTCCAATCCTAAAGAAAGGCAATGCCAAAGAATGTTCAAACTACTGCACAAATAATGCTCAAAATTCTCCAAGCCACGCTTCAACAGTACGTGAACCAAGAGCTTCCAGATGTTCAAGCTGGATTTAGAAAAGGCAGAGGAACCAGAGATCAAATTTCCAACATCTGCTGGATCATAGAAAATGCAAGAGGTTACCAGAAAAACGTCTACTTCTGCTTTATTGACTACAGCAAAGCCTTTGACTTGTGTGGGTCACAACAAACTTGGAAAATTCTGAAAGAGATGGGAATACCAGACCACCTGACCTGCCTCTTGAGAAATCTGTATGCAGGTCAGGAAGCAACAGTTAGAACTGGATATGGAACAACAGACTGGTTCCAAATTGGAAAAGGAGTACATCAAGGTTGAATATTGTCACCTTGCTTATTTAACTTATATGCGGAGTACATCATGCGAAATGCCAGGCTGGAAGAAGCACAAGCTGGAATCAAGATTGCTGGGAGAAATATCAATAACCTCAGATATGCAGATGACATCACCCTAATGGCAGAAAGCAAAGAGGAACTAAAGAGTCTCTTGATAAAGGTGGAATGGAAGACTGAAAAATCTGACTTAAAACTCAACATTCAGAAGACTAAGATCATGGCGTCCGGTCCCATCACTTCATGGCAAATAGATGGGGAAACAATGGAAACAGTGAGAGACTTTATTTTTTTGGGCTCCAAAATCACTGCAGATGGTGACTGCAGCCATGAAGTTAAAAGACACTTGCTCCTTGGAATAAAAGCTATGACAAACCTAGAGAACATATTAAAAATCAGACATTACTTTCCCAACAAAGGTCTGTCTAGTCAAAGCTATGGTTTTTCCAGTAGTCATGTATCGATGTGAGAGTTGGATCATAAAGAAAGTTGAGTACCGAGGAACTGATGCTTTTGAACTTGTGCTGGAGAAGACTCTTCAGAGTCCCTTGGACTGCAAGGAGATCCCACCAGTCCATCCTAAAGGAAAAGAGTTCTGAACATTCATTGGAAGGACTGATGCTGAAGCTGAAGCTCCAATTGTTTGGCCACCTGATGTGAAGAAGTGACTCTTTGGAAAAGACCTGGATGCTGGGAAAGATTGAAGGCAGGAGGAGAAGGGGACAACAGAAGATGAGATAGTTGGATGGCATCACTGCCTCAATGGACCTGAGTTTGAGCAAGCTCTGGAAGTTGGTTAAGACATGGAAGCCTGGCATGCTACAGTCCATGGGGTCACAAAGAGTCGGACATGACTGAGCAACTGAACTGAACTGATTCTTCAAGCAAAATATATATTCAGAGCATTCAAATTTGATCCAAACTGTAGTAAATTCCAACTGTCGATTAATGAAATTATTTCTGTGTTTTTCTCTTTGTAAATCTCTTTGTGTTGCTTTTAAGGTGAATGTTGAAATTAATGAAAAAAATACCACATTAACTGACACATTCTTCCTGCTGCTGGAGATATAATTTGTTTTAGTTATTTTTCTTCAATTCATCTTCATTTTGTGTAAAATAGTAACTGAAATGAATTTTGCTTGAAAGTTTTCCTTGTAGTAGAAGGAAAATGTCTGGGGGCATCTTTTCATTCTTCCTACCTATTCTTCTCATGGCAGAAGCAGTGCCCCAATTTGATGATAGCAACTGAAAGTCATTGACATGTGCAAGGACATCCATTTTTGGTATCATGCTAAATCAAGTAAAACATAGTGTTTAACAAATCATTTTGGACAGTGAGCATTATGAAAAGTGAGAGAAGAGCCAACGGGGAAAGTGAGATGAGGGTGAAAGCTGAGTTTCACAACTGAAAAAAATTGATGATTGTTTCTTTATGCTGAGGCTAATTGATATAGTCAAAATTGTTTCCTTTAGAAGCCACAGTTTTTATTAGAAAGTATTATGTAATAAGATATTAAAGGACATTTAAATATTTTTCTAAGTCCCAGACAATAGGAGGAACATTGGAGAGAGCCAGTTGCTAAGGACTACTCATTTCCTATGTTCTTTCTTAGCAACAACACCACCAGCTTTTGGTCATTGCCAACATCTGGATCATTATCAACCTTGGAAATCCCTGTCCTTGGAAGCTGAATAAGTGAAGCCATCATTTGCTATAAGGACACTCATTCCATAAGCATTTAAAATAGGACTAGCTTTAAAATATAAAAATATAATACTTATGAAAATTCAAGTAATGGAAACAAAGAAGAGAATAATGTCATTTGCAATCCCATCTCTCAGAAATAACCACTGTTAACATTTTTGTGTATATTCCATAAGATTATTTTATAATGTGTTTGCAATTTGCTTTTTTTCACTATAAAAAGGAAGGATTGGCATATCCTTCTAATCAATAAATAGTATCATCATTTAATGAATACATAGCATTCCACTGGATGGTTGTACTGTAATTAATTTAGGCAGTTTTCAAATAATGGAGCTTAAGTTTGTTTCAGTTTCTTTTTTCCTAGTATGAACAAAGAGGCAGTAAATCAGCAAATATTGAACACTTACTGTGCCAGACACTGTGGTAGATGTTGGAGATACAAGGATACATAATACACATTTCCCATTTTCAGAGACTCAAATGGGAAACAGGCATGGAAGCATGTAATTGTAATACTATGTGAGGTGGACAACAGACATGTATATGGGGCCAGTGTTGGCACTAAGGCATGTGCTTGGGTGCTTTGGGAGGAAATTGACTGAGGATAAGCGACTTAGTCCTGAATGGCTGGATGATCGTTTCCCAACAATCACCTGGGAGAACTGGTTAAGATCACTCCTTCCCAGTTCTGTTCCCTAGAGAATATGATCCAGCGGGTCAGGGACGAGGCCTCAGGTGGTTCTGCTGTGGGTAGTGTTCTCCATGGTGGTGGTGGTTTAGTCACTAAATTGTGTCCTACTCTTGCGTCTCCATGGACCGTATCCTGCCAGGCTCCTCTGTCCATGGGATTCTCCAGGCAAGAATACTGGGGTGGGTTGCCATTTCCTTCTCCAGGGGATCTTACACTTTGAGAATAGGCATTAGGCATGGGAAGGGGCTAGGGTGGAGCACCGAATTGGAAAGGGGGTTACTTTCAGATGACAGGGTACCTTGACAATCAAGCTAAGAACTTTAGATTTTATAGGGTAGGTGATGAGGAGTCACTGAAAATTTTGAGTGTCATTATAAGAACTGTGGTTTAGGTAAACTAGTAGGAAAGGCAGAATATTATGAAAATGTTTTCCTAGTTTCTGATATGGAGGTA
Organism: Budorcas taxicolor; assembly: GCF_023091745.1. Taxonomy (NCBI): domain Eukaryota; kingdom Metazoa; phylum Chordata; class Mammalia; order Artiodactyla; family Bovidae; genus Budorcas; species Budorcas taxicolor. The sequence continues at coordinate 130,876,133 of NC_068911.1, forward strand.
ATTAAGTTTTCTTGGCTTGTTGGTTATTTATATGAATATTAAATCAGATCTAAATGCTAGTTGGGCAGGGAAGAGTATTTCTCAAACTTCAATGTGCCCGTGAATCACTAGGGATCTTGTTAAAATATAGATTCCTACTCAGTATGTCTGTGAAGTTGGGACAGCTGACCTTCTGCTTTCCTAACAAGCTTCCAGGTGATGTTGATGGCTATGCCCTGTGAACACACTGGCGTACAAGATGTGCTTATAGAGGGTTTCAGTTAAGTGAGGATTTCCATTTCAATCTTTACACGTGAATGTGCCCTGTGGTCTTAGGACTTTGGTGAGCTCACTTTGCAAATCTGTTATACAGCAAGTTATATTTGAATTGACTCCTTTCTCTTTGCAAATAACATGTTTACTTACGATTTACTCTGTGAGAGCTTAAATGGGGAGTCATTCAACATATGTATGTAACTTGGAGCCAGTGTTTGAGTTAAATCTTAAGCCTTTTCAAAGAACAGAAGAATGCTATTGAGTTTTCACAGAATAAGAGGTTTGAAGTTGGTTAAATGCTAAAGCTGAAACTCCAATACTTTGGCCACCTCATGCCAAGAGTTGACTCATTGGAAAAGACTCTGATGCTGGGAGGGATTGGGGGCAGGAGGAGAAGGGGACGACAGAGGATGAGATGGCTGGATGGCATCACCGACTCAATGGACAGGAGTTTGGGAGAACTCTGGAAGTTGGTGTTGGACAGGGAGGCCTGGCATGCTGCAATTCATGGGGTCGCAAAGAGTCGGACATGACTGAGTGACTGAACTGAACTGAACTGTATTGAGTCACAAAGTCACTATTGGTTATTTCTTGGTATAGCTGTTCTTTAATTAAAATTTTTAATCAAGTACAACTAACCAACAGATGAGTTAAAAAGTAGGACTTAGAATATCTGTAACTTCACAGTACCTCTTTTGTTTGCCTTGACTACACTTATCCTATGGGCTTTCCAGGTGGCACAGTAGTAAAATCCCTTGCCAATGCAGGAGACGCAAGAGATGCAGGTTTAATCACTAGGTCAGGAAGATCCCCTGGAGGAGGAAATGGCAACCCACTCCAGTATTCTTGCCTGGGAAATCCCGTGGACAGAGGATTCTAGCAGGCTGTAGTCCATGGGATTGAAAAGAGTTGGACATGACTGAGCAACTGAACACAGCACACATACTTATCATGTCTCTCCATCAGATTTGAACCCCTTTGGTGTATAGATTCTGTGTTGGCTAGAGAGGTAGAATAAACATCCTTTAGGAAAGAACAATTAAAAAAAAAACATTCAGTTCAAATCAGTTCAGCCGCTCAGTCGTATCTGACTCTTTGCAACCCCATGAATCGCAGCACGCCAGGCCTCCCTGTCCAACACCAACTCCCGGAGTTCAGTCAAGCTCATGTCCGTCGAGTCCGTGATGCCATCCAGCCATCTCATCTTCTGTCGTCCCCTTCTCCTCCTGCCCCCAATCCCTCCCAGCATCAGAGTCTTTTCCAATGAGTCAACTCTTGGCATGAGGTGGCCAAAGTACTGGAGTTTCAGCTTTAGCATCAGTCCTTCCAATACTTCAATACTTCCCAGGACTGGTAGGATCTTTTTAGTGTTCATCAGTAAACTCAGTGCCATATTTGCTGCAGGATTTGAGAGTGGGAGAGGTGGCAACTAAAGATTACAAAAGCATATAACTTTTATATTAAAGATGCACTTTAGGGTTTATTCAGAGTCAGGTCCTTCATTTGACTTTATAACAATCATGTGATGTAGGCAGAGCAGACATCACTTTAGAAATGTGAGAAGACTGAAGCTCAGAGAGGTGAAATGACTTGCCCTTTTTCCTGTGGTCATGTATGGATGTGAGAGTTGGACTGTGAAGAAGGCTGAGCACCGAAGAATTGATGTTTTTGAACTGTGGTGTTGGAGAAGACTCTTGAGAGTCCCTTGGACTGCAAGGAGATCCAACCAGTCCATTCTGAAGGAGATCAGCCCTGGGATTTCTTTGGAAGGAATGATGCTAAAGCTGAAGCTCCAGGACTTTGGCCACCTCATGTGAAGACTTGACTCATTGGAAAAGACTCTGATGCTGGGAGGGACTGGGGGCAGGAGGAGAAGGGGACGACAGAGGATGAGATGGCTGGATGGCATCACGGACTCGATGGATGTGAGTCTGAGTGAACTCCAGGAGATGGTGATGGACAGGGAGGCCTGGCGTGCTGCGATTCATGGGCTCGCAAAGAGTTGGGCACGACTGAGTGACTGAACTGAACTGAAGTCAAAAGCAGTCACAGTTTAGAGTCCAGTGTATTATCAATCTCAGCATGCAAAACTCAAACTCAGAGTGATTTAGGGGGTTAAGTTTTTTAAACTTAGTGTTTTAAGTTTTTTAAGTGAAAGTTTCTCAGTTGTGTCTGACTCATTATGACCCCATGGATTATACAGTCCATGGAATTCTCCAGGCCAGAATACGGGAGTGGATAGCCCTCCCCTTCTCCAGGGCATCTTCTCAACCCAGGGATCGATCCAGGTCTCCTGCAATGCAAGTGGATTCTTTACCAGCTGAGCCACCAGGGAAGCCCAAGAATATTGGAGCGGATAGCCTATCCCTTCCAGGGGATCTTCCCAAGCCAGGAACCGAACTGGGATCTCTTGCATTGCAGGTGGATTCTTTACCAGCTGAGCTACCAGGGAGTTTTGTCTGTTAGGGAAATGTTTAGCTTCAAGCAACAGAAAGCTTGACTTAAAGTGGCTTAAACAAATAGGCATCCAGTGTTTTCATACAATTAGAAAACTGGAGGTAGGCAGTTGCCAGTGCTGGTTCTGCTGCTCAGTGACCCAAGCTGTTTCTGATGTTTTGCTCTACTATTCTTGGACTCACTGACATTCATCCTCATGTTTGTCTCTCCATAGTTGCAAAATGATTGCTCCAGCTTTGGGCAGAAAGGGATGGAGTATGTGTGCAATAGAGGGGCTATCAGCTTCATCTGTCCCTCTTATCATGAAAATCAAAAGCTGCCTGAAAATTTCACCAGTGGACTTCTATTTGTCATATTGGCCAGAGACTTGGGCTTCCCTTATAGCTCAGTCAATAAAGAATCTGCCTGCAGTATAGGAGACCCAGGTTTGATTCCTGGGTGGGGAAGATCCCCTGGAGAAGGAAATGGCAACCCACTTCAGTATTCTTTCCTGGAGAATCTCCATGGACAGAGGAGCCTGGCAGGCTGCAGTCCACGGGTTCACAAGAGTTGGACATGACTTAGTGACTAAACCACCACCAGAGACTGAACACACATCCCTGAGTCTCCTGTTCCCATCAGCCACCTTATGAAAGAGTCAGGGAAAATCAATACTAGCTTTGTCAGCCTTAAAAGTAGAGGTAGGTGAAGGAGAAAGGTGGTTGGCATTGGGTGTTGAGTGAGCCAGTTTACAGTGTTTGTCACAATCTTACTGTAATTCCAAATGGAGCAAACAGCATTGGATAAACACCAATTGAAAATCCCTGTGCACTGGGATGACCCAGAGGGATGATACGGGGAGGGAGGTGGGAGGGGGGTTCAGGATGGGGAACATGTGTATACCGGTGGCGGATTCATGTGGATGTATGGCAAAGCCAATACAATATTGTAAAGTAATTAGCCTCCAATTAAAATAAATAAATTTAAATTAAAAAAAGAGATCATTATCTAACGTGGGCAAGAACCTTGAATTATTAAACTGGACACATATTAAAAAAAAAAAAAAAGAAAATCCCTGTGCGTTCCTACTGCTGTGTGAAGTTTGTGATTACTGGTTCTGAGTGCTAGGCAGCTTGTTCCTAATCAACTCCTAAGAAAGTAAAATTTGAATAACTCCCATATCACTTATTTTGGTATAATAACATCAGAGAGGGGATACTGTGATTCGTTGGATTGTTTGTCTTTTGCTTAGTAGTTCTTTACTAGCATATCTATTTCATGAGATTATTGCAAGATAGTTACACAATTACTTTATCATCCTTTGTAAACATTTGGTTTCTGCATGCTTGTAAATTAGGAAGGAGTAGGAATTAGAATGTGTTTGCTGTCCTTAAGAATGGTTGTGTAGGATCAGCAGGCCCTGGACTGTGTGTGTTTGTCTAGAGTTGAGTTTTTGTGGCGAAGCACTGGCCTGTTCATGGAGCTATTTTAAGTTATAGCAAAATGATGGCACATATTCTTTTTTTTTCAGTTGAGTGGAGTAGGAGGAGAAGTTTTGGAATCAGATGCACTTGTGTTATAGTCCTGGATCACCTTCTGACCCTTAGTCTCCTCATTTTTCAAGTGAGGGTAATGACACTCACCTCACAGCTCTGAGGATTCATGAGGTGCCCCGTGACTGGAAGTACCACAAAGCTGGGGTCAGAGAAGGCGCTTGTGTTTGCAGCTCCTCTTTCTCTCTGCAGTTCCTTGCTTCCCCTACAACACCCTGGCTTGTCGAACTTGGAAGCAGTTTATCTATTTCCCTTGATAAAAAACTTGAGTTTTTGTTTCTTACAGCAAGGGGAAATAATTTAGAAATTTTGGCCCAGTGGACTTCCCTTCTGATTAAATACAGAGCAATCCTGTGTAGTGACAGAGAGGCAATTACCTAATTAAATTATTATCAAGTTATCATTTAAGAGAAAGGATATTGCTACTCAGGCTAAAAGTGCTCCCTCAAAATGAAATCCATTGCTGTCTTTCCCTCCCCTCTTCATCCCACCCCAGTAAGCTATCCTGAGTCAGAGAAAGTATAAAAAATGCCATTGTTAAGGTCGTTTTGAAAGGAAATTCTAATTTGTGTGTGTGAATCTAAAATAAGAGTATGGGTAACTCAAAGATCATTTTAATTTTTCTTTTTGTTGTATAGTTTTCATTTATATGTAACAAAATGTTCATATGTAGCAATTCATGTAAATCTTAATGAAATCAATGAGGGCCGTTTTCTGAGATAGATAGTATTGTGATGTTTGTAAAACAGGTTGTAAAATAAAATAAAATTAAATGCTACTGTCCTTTTGGTTTGCTGGTTTCAGTGAGCAAATTTCATTATGTTTACTTAATCAACATACCTTGAAAACATTTCTTTTTTTTTGCACAAATTTGGTTAACAACCGAGAAGCACTTCAGTAATAAGTTGGATTTCACCACACAAATGCCATTTGTATTTATTTAATAGAAGCAAAGTTGGGAACTTTGCAGTTTGGTGTCAGAGAACAATCAGGAGAACCAAAATTAACATGTAAAATATGAGCTTTGGATGAGACGACTTAAAGGAGAATGAAACACATCAGTGGACATTCCAAGACATGGTAGTTTAATGGCTGATTCATGTTGATGTTTGACAGAAACAACAAAATTCTGTAAAGCAATTATCTTTCAATTAAAAGATAAATTAATTTAAAAAAGTGCATTGGATCTATACTCAGCAATTTCTACTGAAATTCAACCATCTTTTGGTGGTACTGTCACATATAATGAAGTCTTTTACTGGTCGTTGCTGTTCTCATTCAAGAATTATACATCACTCTTTGCTTTACAGGACAAAATAAATTCTTAAAATGGCTAGCTGAGACTAGAATTATACGGCTGAGGAGCAAAAGAAATCAAACTATACCTTAAAAAAATGAAACCTGTGACATTGACCCAGGTGTCCCAGGCTTTCCATGAACTCAGAGAGGCAGATGATAAGCTGTCCATGCTTTAGTGATGGCATTTGTATTCTGCTCATACTCTGAATTTTAAATTGTTGTCAGAGATTATTTTATCTGGTGGACAAATTATACCAATAGAAACACAAGTAGGATAATACTTTAAAAACTCTTCAACAGGTTATAAAAATCTTTCATTGTGGGACGTGTCAGATATATGCAATAATAACTAGAACAGTGTCAATAAAGCATAAAGACAATCATATTGTGAGACCTCTTATTTCTGTCCCCCATTCTGTTTCTCTGCTCCTCCTTCCACTGCTTTATTTTCCCAATATGGAGTGTTTTGAAGCAAGTCATATCACACATAAATATTTCAGAATGTGACTCTAAAAAAATAAAGACTATTCCCAATATTAAACAGTTTGAAATGGCTTCTTTTATGTAGGAGAAGTGTAAAATGTGTGAATGGTGTTTAATATCAGGCATACATATTAAATTGCATATCCATATAACTCCACACATCTGACTTTTTCCAAGCTCATTTTCTACAAACCACTGCTTTTACTGCCTAGTGTTTGGTGGTCTTTACTTATGTAAAATTTAGTGAAAATGTTAGAACAGCTTTGGGTTTGTTTTCCTTTCATTGGTGACTTTTTTCTAGAAAGAATTTTTGTCTCTGTAGAGTAGTTGCTCTTGTTTTATATGGAAATATTATTGATGAGAACTGTTCCACATGACCTCTGGTGACTCTCTAATGGTGCTCTTCAGTCTTGAAACCACTCCCTCTATTTGAAAGCAGATGGAAAGAGGATGTTGTTTTTGTTGTTCAATTGCTCAGTCGTGTCTGACTCTTTGAGACTCATGGACTGCAGCACACCAGGTCTCCCTGTCCTTCACCATTTCCCAGAGTTTGCTCAAATTCATGTCCTTTGAGTCAGTGATGCTATCCAACCATCTCATCCTCTGTTGTCCCCTTCTCCTCCTGCCTTCATCTTTGCAAGCATCAGGGTCTTTTCCAGTGAGTCAGCTCTTCATATCAGGTAGCCAAAGTAGTGGAACTTTGCTTCGGCATCAGTCCTTCCAATGAATATTCAGGGTTGATTTCCTTTAAGATTGACTGGTTTTATCTCCTTGCTCTCCAAGGGACTCTCAGGAGTCTTCTCCAGCACCACAATTCAAACGCATTAGTTCTTTGGCACTCAGCCTTCTTTACGGTCCAAATCTTACATCTATACATGACTACTAGAAAAACCATAGCTTTGATTATATAGACCTTTGTCAGCAAATTCGTGTCTCTGCTTTTTAATATGCTATCTAGATTTGTCATAGCTTTTTTTCCAAGGAGCAAGCATCTTTTAATTTCATGGTTGCAGTCATCATCTGCAGTGATTTTGGAACTCAAGAAAATAAAGTCTCTCACTGTTTCCATTGTTTCCCCGTCTATTTTTCATGAAGTGATGGGACCCAGTGCTATGACCTTAGTCTTTTACATGTTGAGTTTTAAGTCAGCTTTTTCAGTCTTCTTTTTCACCTTCATCAAGAGGCCCTTTAGTTCCTCTTCTCTTTCTGCCATTAGAGTGATGTCATCTGCATATCTGAGGTTGTTGATACTTCTCTTGGCAGTCTTGATTCCAACTTGAGCCTCATCCAGCCCAACATTTCGTATGATGTACTCTGCATAGAGGTTAAACAAGTAGGGTGACAATATACAGCCTTGATGTACTCCTTTCCCAATTTTGAACCAGTCTATTATTCCATGTCCATTTCTAACTGTTGCTTCTTGACCAGCACACAGGTTTCTTAGGAGTCAGTTAAGGTGGTCTGGTTGTCGCATCTCTTTAAGGGTTTTCTCACTTTATTGTGATCCCTAAATTTAAGATTTGGTATTTAAGGCACATATGCCATTTTTATTAGGAAAACTGTACACAGTACTGCTTTTAGTATTTTCTTAATAAGCTACAAAGTATAGATGAACATTTTCTTAATGATGCTTTTGCAGATGGGACAGCGACTTGTTTTTATGTTTTTGCTTTTGTTTTGTTTAACCTATGTAGTATCTACTTGTGCTAGATTTGAGGATTTGATTTGACTTTGCAGATTAATGTAAAAGGACTTGTATAATAATGTTTTGTTTTTGTAGAAGAGAATGGATGCAATATAGAGTGTTTTCTGGTTCAGATTGTGGCTCTGGAGACAAACTGCCCAAGTTCTGAGTAGCTGTTCCATCAACTAATAGCCACATGGTCTTGGATAAGTCACATAACTTCTCAAAATCTCAGTTTCCTTATCTGTGAAATCAGGATAATAAGAGTACTTATCTCTTGTATTTTTTAAAAAATATGAATTCAATGAAATAGAAACAACATTGTTATTAATTTTGGTTTAAATTCATTAGGGATATTTGTTACTGAACATTTTTTGAAGATGCTCTAATCACATTAGTTTCCCAAAACTTAAGGATTGTTGGTTTCTGAAAGTCAGGTGAATGTGAATTATAAATCAAGAAGTATTAAGAGACAAATTTGTTACTCTGAGGTCTGGTAGCTACTAAATAGTTTATATGAGAAGTTTCATGTACTTCAGGGGTGTGATCTATTAAGATATTATACTGTACATACAATATCTTTTCAAGAAGCATTCGATGGCTGAAAACAATTTTCTTTGTCATGTTAAACTCTAGTTGACCTTGAATCCCATTTAGATTGAGAAGCTGTTAAACATCCTGGTATTTTGGTTTGTGCCATATGTTGTAGTAATGAGTCCAGCAGGCTCATCATCTCCATGCAGAGTAGCCAGGTATGTGGGCCAGAGAGGCTTGTGTCCACCTTGAGAAGGTGGAGCCTTGTGCAGTGTTCTGGCATCTGCTCCTTTGGGGACTATGCCAGGCTGGGCTCTTCCTAATCCACAGGGCTTGATAACTTGTCCTGAACCCCAAGGCTTGATCAGGTTGAATTTCTTGGCCTGTTTGGTGGGTCCTTGCCTGGTTTGGTGGGTCCTGGAGGCCTTTAACCTTAGCTTTTCCCTGGGATAGGTGACCACATCCAAGGGCCTCAACAGATCAGGGGATGGTAGGACACACTGAAAATGGAAGCAGTACCAAAATGGAAAGTGGAGAGACACCTACCTGCTTCATGGAGTTGCCAGATCCCATTCTTGGGTCTTGTGAACTTAGAGCTCGTCACTCTCTAAGTATACTTTGTTTTATTTTTGTCAGGTTGGCATTTCACACCCTAGAGATGCTTAATGTGTCATTTGCAAAAGTTGAAACATCAGATTACTCAGTCTCTTCTAGTCCATTTATAAAACGTACAGCGAGGCTGATCTTGGCATCACTCCGAGAACACTCATGCTTGGCCCTTCTTGCATCTGAGAAGTACCTCTTCATCCCTAAATTTATATTCCCTTCCTGTTTCATGTTCCTGATGGAACATGTCCCATAATACCTATAATTTATTAAGATGAGATTGTGCATGTGTTTAGTTTCCTTCCTCTTTGACTCACACGTCCTGTGTTCAGATCTCAGTTCTGGCACTTACTAAGTGGTTACATTCTCCTCTCTCAGCCCCTGTTTCCTCAACTGTAACGTAAAGATAATGATAGTATTTTCTGAAAAGTTGTGCATACTGTATGTTGCACCACAGAGCACTCAGTGCAGTGCCTGCCATATCTTCTTCTGTCCTAAGTCACCAAGTCGTGTCTGACTCTTGCAACCCTGTGGACTGTAGCCCGCCAGGTTCCTCTGTCCATGGGATTCTCCAGGCAAGTATACTGGAATGGGTTGCCATTGCCTTCTCTAGGGAATCTTCCTGACCCAGGGATTGAAGCCATGTCTCTTAGTCTCCTCCACTGGCAGGCTGGGTTCTTTACCACTAGCGCCCCTGGGAAGCCCTGTCATATCTTAAGGACTCACAAAATATTACTAGTTTTGCTATTGTCATCACCACACCAACATATACTCTCTTTGACCAAAATCACGAAGCACATTTCTATTTTGTGTTTGTCATATTCCTGTTTGCTCTTCAATATTTATTGAATGTGGACAGCTCAGGTACTATTTTCTAGGCCCTGGGAATAGACAAACAGAGTTGCCACTAAAATCACACTTTTGTTTTTGCTACTTTGGTATTTAATAAATTGAATTGGCAAAGATCTCCAGTGACCTTCCTGACAAATCTAAACAATGCTCTGGTCCTGCTCTTATTTGGTACTTTGTAAAATTTGGAACTGTTACTTATTCCCTTCTTTAAACTCTGTCTTTCCTTGAATGCTCTAATACCGTACTTTCTTTTGATTCTTTTCCTAACTTTCAGACTTCTTCCTCTGACCATTGATCTAATTTTTTTTTGCCTGCCCTTTATTCTTTACGTTTTTGCTCCTGATTCATTCATTTTTCCTCTTCTACTCCTCTCAGAGATTATAAACTGGTGACTTTGGAGGAAATAAATTATTCTCACACAAATCATATGTCACATTTAGGATGCTTTAGAGTCAAGTTTTCTTCATCTGGAACAATCTGAATACTTAGTGGTTATCAGCAATAATTATCAAAGGGGTGGTATAGTTTAGATGATTTTGCATTTTACCAGGCCATTTCTGTTGTGAAAATAATTAAAAAAATAGTAGAAAGTTTATGAACCTTAATTAAATGAAGACTTTAGCTGGTGCAGTCTGATGAGGTACTGCTGCTGCTGCTGCTAAGTCGCTTCAGTCGTGTCCGACTCTGAGCAACCCCATAGACGGCAGCCCACCAGGCTCCCCCGTCCCTGGGATTCTCTAGGCAAGAACACTGGAGTGGGTTGCCATTTCCTTCTCCAGTGCATAAAAGTGAAAAGTGAAAGTGAAGTCCCTCAGTCGTGTCTGACTCTTAGTGACCCCATGGACTGCAGCCTACCAGGCTCCTCCTCCCATGGGATTTTCCAGGCAAGAGTACTGGAGTGGGTTGCCATTGCCTTCTCCGCTGATGAGCTGCAGAGTTTTCTACTTATCCACTGTTGTTCATTGACCAGATCAAGCAAGCTCCTGCTTCAGGGCTTTGACAGGTTTTTTTCCTCCCAGGAATGTTCCTCGTCTAGATTCTTGTAAAGTTTGTTCCCCCACTTCACCCTTCACCATGCTACTGAAAACACTGCTCTCCCCCAGCACTTTCTAGTGTCTTACTCTGCTTCACTTTTTCTTTTTAATACACTTATTACCTCCTGACATGTATGTGTCTGTGTTATCTGTGTCTCCCACTAAAATTTAAGCTTCTTGAGAGCAGGAATTTGTGTGACTTGACCACTGCTATATTCTCAGCATCCAGAATAGTGAATAGCATATAGCAAGAGATCAATAAATAGTCACCAAATGAAGAAGTCAGTGGAAAAGAGTTTACTGACTTTGCAGAAGAAATATTTTAGGATGTATTAACTAATATTAATTAAATTGCAAGTTTAGGTGAAGTGGAGCTAAAGATCATGTTTGCTTTTATAAGAGGAGTAAGGCAAGTCGTGATTAACAATAAGTGGACTTAGCGGAAATAAAATAAATCTAAGTTGGGGAAATAAAGCAAAGAGTTAAAAAAAAAAGATCAAGAGAGGAAGCTTAATGTTATTCATTTGAGTGCACTGTCCCAAGAGTCTAAATATTCAGAAATATTTGAGTGTAGAAGTTTCAGGGCTCCCATGAGCAGTGTGAAAGAACAGAACAGTCCCTGGACCTTGGGATCATTAGCTAAGTTAGCCTTGCTACAAAATCACTAAAGAATCTGGGCAAGAAAAATCAAGTGATTGCCATTTCCTTTCAGTTTTTATTATTATCTCTTAATCTCCTATTCTCTTATTGTTGATGTTTTTATTTTCTATTCAACTATTATATATTGGAGCTTACAAAGTGAAAGGTAATTGTCATAGATAACTTTTTTCCCAATCAGGAAAAAAGTTTAATTTCTGTAAACTAGTAAAATCTAAGGGCTTTTCTCTTGCTTGAAGGTGCATGAGAATTTTGGTTGAAGTGGATATCCTGTCACCACTCGCAAAGTTTCCACACCTACTGTGATTTTTTTCTCCTAAGATTGTAAATGGTCTTTTTTTTTTTTTTTTAAGCTCATCATTTTCATCCTGTCTGTCACAACTTTACCACATGGGATTTTGAAAACGTCTCTAAACTAGACAAACAGAAAAGTGGATTAGGTACATACACCTTGAGAAGTGATTCTTTTGGAATGGAATCTGTGACTAGCAGATATTTTGCTCAGTAATAAAGATATGCTTTTCTAAAATGTACCTCTTTCATGGTAGGGTCTGCAGACAATAGAGGTTAGCTTGCACTAACCAGAATATGGAATCAGTATATGAGGAGACTTTCAATCTATTTTATTCATCATTACTCAGTACAGATTGAATGCTTATAATGTGTGAGACATTGTTAAGTGTACAAAGTTGAGTTAGAAATAAGTAGTTTATAATCTACCAGAAAGGACAGGGCAAGAATGCAATCACTGCAATACAAATAAGCCCCATACTAAATAAATAAAATATAAGCTGATGAGGTACACAAGACAAAGGCATTGCTCCTAGTCATGATTCAGAAAAGGCAAGAGGCAAGAAGTGATGTTTATGGTGAATCTGAAATGAGATTTTCTGATGAATGGAATGGCAATCTGTATTAGCAGAGGCACAGAGGTGAGAAAGCATAGGTCGTGGTAAAGCAGCAACAGTCTTCCAGAAGAGGCAGAAGGGGATGAGGTCAGGAGATGGGGTGGAAAATTTACCTGTGATAAGAAGGAAGAATCCTTCTAATTGAGAGAAACACAGACCTCCAGGGAGAATATTCAGAGTAACTTGAGGTATAGGGATAAAGGAGATCATTTCATAGCTTCAAACTCATTAGATTATGGGCAAAGTGATCTGTTGAGAAGGAAGGGGATAGAAGGTATCTTCAGATCCACTTATTCCATGAATTTTACTTTAGAGATATAGGTCTTGAGAGGTTATGGCCTTGTCCAAGGTGACAGTTTAACACAAAAGAAACTAGAATCTACATCCTGTGATTTCAACTCCAAGCGTTCTTTCTTGGTAAAAGTCAAAATTCTCCCAAAGACCTATATATCAAAAATAATTTTCTAAGTTAAGTGTTTCTCATTAAATAAGTAACTTTCATCTGTGAGCAGGATAATTTAGACTATAAAAGAAATTGGATGAACCCTTATAAACTTGCCTTCTTAGAGGGTAAAAGAAAGATTTATTGCTTTCAACTGAAATACCCCAACAGAAGCACTATATTGTTAAAGCAAGGGTAGTGTCCTGACTGACTGAGGAGACTGTTGGGCTCCCTGAGTAGTTCCTTTTCTTTACTGTCACACTGTTTTTGTGGGTCTTGTGTCCAGCTATCCTGCTACAACCAAGAGAGAGAATTCTGGGTCTGCTGCCCTTGTGGATCTACAGGCCCTGAAATGGATAGTTCCAAAAAGTGTCTTATTTCCATTTAAATTCATGGGTTTTTCATAATTTGAAGTTAGACATTAGAATGGTTTCTGGTCATTCATCAAGTGATCAAGTGATGATCGGGAGGCAACAGCAGTAATTGTTGGATTTTAGGCAACATTGCAAGTTTGAGGTAGGCAGCTATGTCTCAAGTGTGAATGCAGTACTGTATCATTGCCATTACATGAGCTTGGAGAAGAACAAGAAGTTAAGGTTAGAGATGAGAAGTTTGGGTAGACAATATAGTCCTTTTTTTTTTTTCTTCTTAATCTCTGGCAGAGGCAGCTCATCAATAGTTTTATAGGCTGAAGAATTGTTTGCACAGATATAGAAATGAACTTACTGTGATGAAGAAGATCAGAATGGATTTTTCACCCTTGGCATTTAAAAATGGCAAATTCCAGCCTTTTCCATGTGCACACATATGTAAGCTAAGACACTGATGATCTTGAGATAATCCTTGTGTTAGCATGTGGGGAAACAGTAGATCAAGTCCTGGGAATAAACCTCTCTGATTCGAAGTGAGCTGAGAACCTTCACAAGAGGGTATTTTAGTTTCTGAGATTTCCCAACCTGGATTTTGCTTATGAGATTTAGTTTCAGAGGCAGATCTTAATATCCAGGGCAGGAGATTGTTGATTCTGCATTTGTGTTACTGTTGATGTAAAAGAAGCTACATTTTGCACAAAATCTGTGTCTAAAATCTGTTGATGTGGTTCATGAGATTTTATAGACTGTGGGATAGTTAATGTAACTACACATTTATGGGACAAACAAAAAAGCAAGTTTGATCCATTAGTGGGCAAACTGGTGTTAGCATGAAGTGAAGTCGCTCAGTCGTATCCGACTCTTTGCGACCCCATAGACTGCAGCCTGCCAGGCTCCTCTGTCCATGGGATTTTCCAGGCAATAGTACTGAAGTGGATTGCCATTTCCTTCTCCAGGGGATCCTCCCAACCCAGGGCTCGAACCCAAGTCTCCCGCATTGTAGACAGACGCTTTACCGCCTGAGCCATTTTTTCCCCTTCATTTTAGTCTTTATTAATTAGGAGAAGTTCTAGTAGTTCTTTAGCTCAGAGTTGAGAGTCTTTCCTTAAATGACCAGATAACAAATATTTTAGGATTTATAGGTCATATGGTCTTTATTGTAGGTACTTAAGGGCTTCCCAGGTGGTGCGGTGGTAAAGAATCTGCCTGCCAATGCAGAAGACACAAGAGATGTGGGTTTGACTCCTGGGTCAGGAAGATACCCTGGAGGAGGAAATGGCAATCCACTCCAGTATTCTTGGACAGTATTCTGTCCATGAAATCCATCGACAGAGGAGCCTGGTGGGCTACAGTCCATGGGGTTGCATAAACTTGGACACATGAGCACGCATGTGCGTGCACACACACACACACACACACACACACACACACACATGGCTAGCCACTATTTTAATGCACAAGCAACTGAAAACAATAAACAAATGAATGGGTTTGATTATGTTTCAATACATCTTTGTAAAAACAGACGGTGAGCCATGGTCTGGTGACCTTTGCTCTAGTTCAATGTCTGTATTTTACTAAATCTCAGAAAAGTGTCTGGCTAAAAGCTGCACAATGGCAGGCTTGGGACAGAAATCTATATATCTTCCTTTCTACTCCATTGAAAGGTTTAAATTATTAAATAATTATGAAAGAGCATTCATTAGGTATGTTGCAGGTATGAAAATAACAATTGAATTTTCATGCAACCATCATAAATTCAGCTTTAGAAAGGACACATTATCATTTCCTTTGAAGTTCTGTGTGTGCACCTTGCCAATCCCTTCTCTTTTTCTTTCCACTCTACAGGTATTCACCTGCCTGAATTTTGAGCTCTTTAGTCCTTTTTCTTCTTGATTTCACCCATGTATTTCTATCCTTTTTGCAGGGTTTTAAATGCTATTCTGATAAGCTTTTATTTCGCTTCTCTAGTAGTATTAGAAAGTTTGGAAGAAGACAGCCAAATTCTGCTCAGTAAAGAGTTGCAGATTTCTCTTTTGTTTATTCTTGGCAATATTCTGAGAAGGTCCAGGAAGCCAGAGTAACTTGCCTACAGTATCTGCCTTTAATTTACCTCCTGCCTATTCTTAGGTTTCTCATGCCAGAGCAGGGAAGGTCATGGGCTGACAGACAAGTGTAGGAGTTTAGTGGCTTTCTACTTCCACCCCCTTTCCTGAGGAAATTGCTGTGGTAAATCGGGGCTGTTTCTAGGAATGGCAAGGTCTATTGGTCTGACAGTGATTTTATCTTTGAACTAAATGCATGTGATAGTACCATGCTTTTCCAAGTTCTATTAATTGGGGAACATTTTTTAAAGAGAAACTTTGTGGCATATAATAAACAAAAAGATCAGTCTCAAGCATAATATTTGGGCAACAATCAACAATATAAATAATGCTAACATTTGTGAATACTAGATATGTGAATATCCTATATCAGACTAATACTTAGACAAATACGTTTCCTTACTTTCTAGGAACTAGAAACTTTTTTAGGACCTAATTTTTAGGGCATGCTCTTGGTGACTCTGTATGAAAAACGCTGCGATCTACATACACAAATGCTCCAATTGTTTTCATACTTCCGTAGGTAATTCCCCTGGCTCACTGTAGATTGTTTCCCCAGGGGTAGTAAAAAGTTTGAGCTGATCCATCTACATATCTTATCTGGTCCCCTCTGTGAAAGATTGCAACTGGTTGGTCCTTTGTAATCTCTGACCATACCTGGGATGAAAAGAACTGAGTTTATGCCATGAAGGTTGGCATTTTCATGAGAGATGTGTTCCAGTATCTCTCTCAGTTGTCTCAAAATGTTTTTCAAATTTCTATCCAAACTGCACCCACCCTAGTCCATAATTTCATATTTCAATTTTGATTTAATTGGCTGGGGTACAATCTAGGCATATTAAAACCATAATACATTTAAAAAGCTTTCCAGATGAGTCTCACAAGCAGCTAAGTTTGAGAGCCACTGCTCTAGTGTAAGAGGGTCATCTGTTTTAACCTGTCACCTGATGGAAGAGATTTTTGAGAGGGAGATGGATAGGACTTAGGGAATGATCACATATTTGGGGTGAGGAAAAGGGATGCATGTAAGATGTTGCCTAGGAGATAGTCCCATCTACTGAGATAACAACATAGGCATGATGCTTAGGAGAGAAAACATGATTCAGTTTTGGACTGAGAAACTGAGCAACCCGTGGGACAGCCATTTGGAGATAAGAAAGAACATTTCAAATATTAGAGCTGGCCAAAACTGGGATAGGACTTTATTCTTTATTGCTAAATATATTGAAGAATGCCTGCCAGATATTTATTGACTTTTGCTTAAATATTTCTGGCAATAGAGAATGAATTATCTGTTCTATCTTGGAATGGCTGAAATAGTTCAAAAGTTCTTCCTTATATTGACCTTCAGTCTGTTTTGTTCTGTCCAGTGATCCTTTCTCTGCCTTTGGAGCTATTCATAGCAAGTCTTTCTCTTCCATGCCTCAGGAGAAATTTATTCTCAAATAGTTTCTTCCTTGGGATCAAGGTTACCTCTTCTGCATTTAACATGTTTGTAGTACCGATACTTTCTAAGGTATCTTCTTACCAAGCTATCTAAAATGTAAATGTTGATTAAACTTGATTAAGGGAATATATACTTCCTGATTACATCTTCATCTAATGATATTATATATCATAAGTCTTTTTAAAAAGCTGTCTGTATGTTTGTAGTATGAAAGAGGTGATAGTCTCTGAGACATGTTTTTCTTTCTTTATATAATTTCTTTATATAAAAGTCAGATTTAAAAATAGAAATTTGTGTAAAGTATATTATACTTTGTTAAGGGAAAGATCACTTACAGTTATCTTAAGAATTTATCCCAATGTGGAGAAGTTTTTGACCTCTTTTTTTCAAGAGTGAAGACAGTGATCATCTGAAAGTCTGTAAAGTTGTAGAAGAGCATAGTCACAAAAAAGGCCAAACAGGAGACTTACTCTAGTCCTTTTGTGGAAGATTTAATCTTCATGGATAAATGTGGCGGTCTCCCATTTCTTGTATTTCAGAAGGTATGCACCCATTTAGATAACTAATCTCTCTTTCCTTCCCTTGGAAACAGTTTTGAGCTTGGAATTAATTGTTTAGATTATCATTCATACATCAACTGTTTTGATCTTGGAATTAGTTGTTTAGATCATCATTCATACATCAGAGAAGAACTGGAGAGTCTCCTTTAGGTACTTGGCCTAGCCAGGACATGTTTCCATTTATAGCTGGAAAAACCTTTGTCATCCATTCTGGTTTGAAAGAATGTTATTGAAAGTTCATTCCTGAGTTCTTTTTTTTGCCAAGGAACAGCAGTGGACACTGAAAATTTATACCCGGAAGAACCACAGTTTGCTCCAACATAGAGGACTGGCTTTGTGTCCTGAGAACCGGTCCGAGGTATCCTCAGTCACTCCCTTCATGGCGATTCCACGTGCAATTGTAGGTGACTGTTATTGATTCCTTCCTGACCCACTTCCTACTCATGTCACTAGGAAGCCTCACAGACAATTTTGCAGAGATGAATCAAGGCGGCTCTTACTCTCCTGACTCATAGCCAGCAGCTCCTCAGTACTCTTTGAGGATGGGATATGTTTACCTCAGAGTTCCCTCTCTGAGAGGGTATTTGGAATTTTGGATGGTGGCCTGGAATTTTGGAGAATGGAGTTCTCTAGGGAAATGTTGTGTTAGTAGCAGTCAGCTTGTAAAGTTTACACTGTCTGTCCTTTGATAAGGGTCATATGATGTAGTAAATGTTCTTTGGGAAAATTAAAAATCCAGTAGACCTTCAGTTCTGGCTTTGCACATACTGTGTCCTCTAGGCATCAGTACAGGAAACCAGAAGGGGCCTCTGTTTGTACCTTTCTTTCCATCCCCACCTGTTGCAGTTCTATTCTGCTTTCAGGCTTATCTTCAAGTTAGAGTGAGACAGACATATGTTTAAAACTTGACCCTTACTCAAAGTATGAGACTTTGGTCAAAGTTAATTTGCTT
This sequence comes from Budorcas taxicolor, assembly GCF_023091745.1. Lineage (NCBI taxonomy): Eukaryota > Metazoa > Chordata > Mammalia > Artiodactyla > Bovidae > Budorcas > Budorcas taxicolor. Next base: position 130,894,311 of record NC_068911.1, read on the forward strand.
CTTTGGACTTGTTTTCCCTACTGGGGAAAGGAGGTTAACTAGCCTATTGCACAAGGTGTTGGGGGGTACTAAATGAGATTAGATGGTTAATGTATATAAAGTGGTTAGCGGATCTTCTCAGGAAAGCAAGTGTTTTTAGTTGAAAACCATGAACTTCAGAACCATTCACATTTGGATTCTATCTTGTTATGTTCTTTCCTAGCTGCATAGTCTTTAATTAAAGATGCCCAAGCATTTATGTTGTGTAATCCTCAGCTCCATCCTATGTAAAAAGGTATCTTCCTATTTTAAGATATAAGTGAACCATCTTTTCCTGCTTAGGCATCAATTAGCCTAACAAAAGTTTGCTCCATTTCTGCAAAAGCTTTCCCCAAGTTCTACCTCTACCCCACAACTCCTCACACTCCTCAGAAACAATTATTCCTTTTCTTACCCTTTCATAACCTTGCCTCATAACTTACTGTTCATAACCTTACCTCATAACTTACTTTGTGTCTCAGTGCTTGTCTGTCTCTTCTCCACTTGTTAGCAATTACTTGGAAGCAGAGTCTTCACCTCTTTGTTCCAGTAGGTCTCAGATACTGTACCATATTTTTTCCCCAGTGACCTGAACCCTTCCCACCCCATCCCCCAAGTTCTCTTTAACTTGAACTCCAGGCAAATTGAGTTAATTTCTTAATTCTTTTCTGCCCAACTCAAATATCCTGCAATAAATTATTGCTGCTGCTGCTGCTAAGCCTCTTCAGTCATGTCCGACTCCGTGCGACCCCATAGACGGCAGCCCACCAGGCTCCTCCATCCATGGGATTTTCCAGGCAAGAGTACTGGAGTGGGGTGTCATTGCCTTCTCTGGCAATAAATTACTAGAGAAGTAAATAACTTTGTGTTCAATGTAATCTTCATTACATTTGGTATTTACTTCAAAGTTCAATAACTTAGTGTCTTTGTTTTTGCTCTGAAAAGTTCTAAGTGGGAAGTTAGAGTCAATAAGGACTATCCAGAAATGAAAGCTTTGTACTTTGATATAAAATTAGTGGACATGATATTCATTTCAAACAAATTAAATTTCTGCACATTGTAAAATGAATCCTAATCCTGAAATTTGATGTTTGGGGTACAATGCATTTTATTTAAAAGCTGCAAGTGGAAGTTTGTATTTGTGATATCAATTTACTCATCTTTAATAACAGTTTAGTAATTTGGAAAAGAGAAACCTTTCAGAGAATATGCAAAAATCAGATTTTCTGTAGGAAAAGAAAACAATCAGATTTCCTTCAGAGATGATAAAGATTTGAAAACAAATTAGAACTGTGTAGCATAGTATATTTGATTTGCCTTCTGAAGATCATCCATTCTTTTCTTCTATCATGAGCATTATGTTGGCAGAATTTGAGAGTTCCTGATAGTGTTTATCATTTCTTTCTTTTTCTCTGGCATCCTTAGCATCCTATTTAATTTGTATGAAATGCATAATTTCCTGAGCCTGGTACTTCAGTACTTTTGGAGTATGAGGTTGTTTGGAACAATAGATCAAGCATGGTGTTCAGTAAATCATTGGCCATTTGCTCAGTGACCTGTAACAGCGCCTGTGCTTCTTGTCCCAGGCCCCCATATCTGTTGCCCCTGAGTCCATGCCAGAACACACAGAGAAGCATTCCAGGCCCCCCTGGAATGCATTCTTTGCATGCATAGCAATCTCTGGAAAGTTATGCTTTTGAAGAAAATGGAGAAATGTGCTTTAATGTCATACATCTTAACATGACCAAGGTTATTTCCTAATACCAGATCCTTTAGGCCTCATTAAAATTAGATTTTAATGGGTATCTTGCACACTGCTACAGGGAATATTGAAGCAATATTCACTGTCTTAACTATTGCATGAAGTCATGGTTGAGGAAGAGAGTGCTGACTGTGAACTATTAACTTGGTTTTCTGACTAGGCAAGGAATGTTAAAACCTTTTTCTTTTCTGCCAGTCTTTAGATTTTGGTTTGGAAAAGGTCCATTGACTTCAATGATGTAATTGTAATTAGATAATGTAAGCTGAAATACAAAGGAGTAAAATGATGCGAGCAAAGCTGAAACTGCATTTAGCAGAAAAGAGAGGAAGTAAATAGCTTTTCCTGGGCAGTGTGACTTCATGGGTGTTCCCTACTCCTTCCTTCTGGAGACACAGGTGGCTTTTAGTTACCAGGCAAAAAATGTCCATGTTAAAAGACTTAGGAGGTTTTCAGGTATGTGTTAATCATATGTGTTACTCCAAGTGCTACTTTGCCAAGTTAAGAGTCCCATACCCTAATGAAGTTGTTAATTCTGTTTGTCAATGATAGATTCAATTGTAGAAAAGATTGCTTCATAGTTAAAGCTTTTTTAGCATAAGTGCAAATAAAACAAAAGCAGCAAGAAACAGCAACCAGTTTATAGGGTGTTGCAAACTGACCTAAACCAACGTGCTACGTTATTGTAAAAAAATATACGTTTTTTTGGTACACATTGAGTTTTATTGTAACAAAGCAACTTGTACACTTTTAACATTTAAAACTGAGCATCATCTTTCCTTTCCAGTGAAACAAAAAGAAAAATTTAAAAATGAACAGGATCAAAATTACAATAGACAATGTCAATTGCAAATAAGATACTACAGGTTCTGCTGATTCTCCCATCGAGTGGCAGGCCTCAAATCATCATTAGGAGAGAATTTTATTTTAAAATTGTCATCTTAAACTGCAAGGATGTCTGTTAAACATCACAGTTAAACATGCCAAAGGAGAAGCCATGTTGTCAAATGCCCACTTAACCCACCCAAACAGCTACCAGTAGTTAGCGCTTCCCTGGTGGCTCAGCTGGTAAAGAATGCGCCTGCAATGTGGGAGACCCTGGGTTCATTCCCTGGTTTGGGAAGATCCCCTGGATAAGGGAATGGCTACACACTCCAGTATTCTGACCTGGAGAATTCCATGGACTGTATAGTCCATGGGGTCACAAAAAGTCGGACACGACTGAGCCACTTTCACTTTCACCAGTAGTTAGGGGTGGGCAAAGTTTACCTTCTCCACCATGCTCTCCTACCCAGTTACAGTGACATTAAAACTTGACCAAATTCCATCACACAGAGAGATGTAGTTCCGATGTGTTAAGATAAACATTAATTAGATGACTTGGTCTGTAAACTTGATGAATCTGCAATTGGTCAGGAAAGAAATGCTTTGTCCACACATGGCATGGCAGATTCTCTCAAGATAAGACAATATTCTTGGGACAGGATTCAGTTAATTCTTTCCCAGAATCCTCCAAGTTGAAGTACAGTTAATTTGGGCTTCCCAGGTGGCACAGTGGGAAAGAATCTGCCTGCCAGTGCAGGAGATGCAAGAGATGCACTTTTGATGCCTGGCTCAGGAAGATCCCCTGGAGTAGGAAATGGCAACCTGCTCCAGTATTCTTGCCTGGAAAAGTCCATGGACAGAGGAGCCTGGTGGACTACAGTCCATTGGGCTGCAAAGCGTCGGACACGACTGAGCACACACATATGCACACACACACAGTTAATTTACAATATTACAGTGTATAGCATAGTGATTTAATATTTTTTTCATATTATACTCCATTAAAAGTTATTACAAGATAGTGGCTATAATTTCCGGGTGTGCTGTAGTCCATGGGGTTGCAAAGAGTCAGACATGACTTAGCGACTGCACAGCAATATGAAAACTCATTTCTAACATTCATTATGCTAATTAGTAAAGCCTCTGGTTTTGACTAGAGGTAAAGAGATTCAAAGCATTTGTATTTTTGTGCAAATGCATAGATCTTATTTGGTTCATGTATATTTTTATGTTGAAAGAGGTCCTCAGCATGTGAAAGAGATACTATTAGACAGATTTATCAAATAAGAACCCTGTGTGCCTCAGTGTAGTTTATTGTCAGTTAACACAGCGTTTATTGAGTACCCACTTTGTGCAGCAGATATTGAGATAAAAGGGCACAGCTCTTGCTCTCAGCCCACTATTACTGGCACAGATGGGGTCATGACACAATGCAATGGCTGTACAACTTGAGGAGGTGCCGTTCCTTACAAATGAATGGTGGGCCCATCTTAATGCGTAAAAGGGAGCAACACTGGCTGAGCAATGCCTGTTGTTTTCTCCTAGAGTAACCTGGAACATGACTTATCTTGTTGGAATTAAGAGTGGGATAGGGAGCATAAGTTTAAAACACTGTTAGGGACATGGGGCTCTTCCCAAGGAGCCAAAATACCACTTAGAGTTCCAGCAACCCTGGTTTCTTGTTTTGCCCTTATTCCTTAGCCTGCAGTTTAGGTAAGAACAATCCCTTTTTCCCAAAGAGATTCAAGTGATTAATAAACTTGGAGCTCAGAAAGGTTTTCAGTTCAGTTCAGTTGCTCACTAGTGTCCAACTCTTTGCGACCCCATGGACTGTAGCACGCCATGCTTCTGTCCATTACCAACTCCTAGAGCTTACTCAAACTCATGTCCATTGAGTTGGTGATGCCATCCAACCATCTCATCCTCTGTTGGCCCCTTCTCCTTCTGCCTTCAATCTTTCCCAGCATCAGGGTCTTTTCCAATGAGTCAGTTCTTTGGATGAGGTGGCCAAAGGATTGGGGTTTCAGCTTCACCATCAGTCCTTCAAATGAATATTCAGAACTGATTTCCTTTAGGATTGACTGGTTGGATGTCTTTGCAGTCCAAGAGACTCTCAAGAGTATTCTCCAACACCACAGTTCAAAAGCATCAATTCTTCAGTGCTCAGCTGTCTTTATAGTCACTCTCACATCTATACATGACTACTGGAAAAACCATAGCTTTGACTAGACGGACCTTTGTTGGCAAAGTAATGTCTCTGCTTTTTAATATGCTATCTAGGTTGGTCAACTTTTCTTGAAAGGAGCAAGCGTCTTTTAATTTCATGGCTGCAGTCACTATCTGCAGTGATTTTGGAGCCCAAGGAAATAAAGTCTGTCACTGTTTCCATTGTTTCCCCATGTATTTGCCATGAAGTGAGAAGACCGGATGCCATGATCTTAGTTTTCTGAATGTTGAGTTTTAAGCCAACTTTTTCACTCTCATCTTTCACTTTCATCAAGAGGCTCTTTAGTTCTTTGCTTTCTGCCATGAGGGTGGTGCCATCTGCATATCTGAGGTTATTGATATTTCTCCCGGCAATCTTGATTCCAGCTTGTGCTTCATCCAGTCTAGCATTTCTCCTGATGTACTCTGCATATAAGTTAAATAAGTAGGGTGACAATCTATAGCCTTGATATACTCCTTTCCTAATTTGGAACCAGTCTGTTCCATGTACGGTTCTAACTGTTCTTGACCTGTATACAGATTTCTCAAGAGGCAGGTCAGGTGATAACAAGGGAACATTTAATTATATTAGAATTAATTAGATTAAAACATTTAATTAGAGATACCAAGGGAACATTTCATGCAAAGATGGGCATAATAAAGAACAAAAATTGTATGGACCTAACAGTAGTAGAAGATATTAAGAAGAGGTGGCAAGAATATACAGAAGAATTATACAGAAAAGATCTTCATCACTGTGAACAAAGCTAATGGGGGTGATGGAATTCCAATTGAAATATTTCAAATCCTAAAAGATGATGGTGTTGAAGTGGTGCATTCAGTATGCCAGCAAATTTGGAAAACTCAGCAGTGGCCACAGGACAGGAAAAGGTCAGTTTTCATTCCAATCCTAAAGAAAGGCAATGCCTAAGAATGTTTAAACTACTGCACAATTGCACTCATCTCACACAGTAGCCTCATAGCTCAGTTGGTAAAGAATCCACCTGCAATGCAGGAGACCTGGTTTGGTTCCTGGGTCAGGAAGATCCACTGGAGAAGGGATAGGCTACCCACTTCAGTATTCTTGGGCTTCTCTTGTGGCTCAGCTGGTAAAGAATCCTCCTGCAATGTGGGAGACCTGGGTTCGATCCCTGGGGTGGGAAGATACCCTGGAGAAGGGAATGGCTACCCACTCCCTGGGTAGCCAGGGATGGAGAATTCCATAGACTATACAGTCCATGGGGTCGCAAAGAGTCTGACACGATTGAGCAACTTTCACTTTCACACAGTAGCAAAGTAATGCTCGAAATTCTCCAAGCCAGGCTTCAACGCTACGTGAACCAAGAACTTCCAGATGTTCAAGTTGCATTTAGAAAATGCAGAGGAACCAGAGATCAAATTGCCAACATCCGTTGGATCATCGAAAAAGCAAGAGATTTCCAAGAAAACATCTACTTCTGCTTTATTGACTATGCTGAAGCCTTTGATTGTGGATCACAATAAACTGGAAAATTCTTAAAGAAAGGGTTTAATCTTCAAATCATCTGCTTTTTTTTTTTTTTTATGTTTGGAAGCAATAATGAATCAGATGATTTAAACTGATCTCAAGGACAAGCCATTAGATGTAATGGCAACATCAACCATACAGAATAACGTAGCAGGATTTGTATGTACACAATCCCATTTTACAGAAAGCTGAGAAGTCCACATCCTACTTCCTTCTCATATTTAAATGGAGAATGAGTTTAGGAAGGATTTTAAGTATGAAAGAAAGAGGTGAAATAGAGGATGTTCTCTCCAGAAACTCTGTGATAAAGGGAGGTTTTTGTCCAAATTTAAAATTTTACTTTTTAGAAGGAGATTAAAAAGAAAAAAATGTCCTAGTGACAAGAGAATATGAAATTCCCAGTTGAGTGGTGTTGAGACTTAAGCAGAAGAAGGAAGAGCGTCTTCTTAACAGCACATACTTTCAAAGAGGTGGCTGGCTAATCCTCAGCGAGGATCAGGTGTTCTAGTGATTATTTCTAGCCCAGCAGTATTCACCTCCATGAGGCACTGACACCTCATCTGTATCTGATAAGGGGAGTAATTTCCTCTCTATTTTAGAGCTCAATGCATTTGGCTGGTGTGGTGTGGTGATGGGGAGCTGGGAGACACTGAGGGTGGTGATATGAAATTTTGCCAGTGACATTTCCTGAGGTGTCTTAGCTGCTCTGACTTCTAGAATTAGCATATTTTTTTTCAGGGGAACAATAGGATAAATGGCTAAAGTAGCATCAAACAACACAGCAGCTTTAGTTGCTATAGTTGCAGAAGCTGGTAGGCATAGTTCTGTGCTGCTTGTGGTCATATAATTTTTATGACTTGGAGTTGCTGAAACCTTCCTTGTGCTAAGCATTACATCCCTGAGGCAAAGACTGTGCTTCTCTGTACATTAGTTCTTCTCTATCCTATTCAGTAGCAGTATATTTCCAGCATTAAGATACATTATTCTGACAACTCAGCAGTTGTTTGTAGAGATGAGTGGTTGTTCCATTCTGTTTCATAGGTAGTGATGATTTTTATCATAGTTTCCAAAAATGATTGATTTGGTGTCTCACATGAAGTATTTTTAAGAATTGAGAAAGAATATTTTAAATGATTATTTTTATCTTTTCAACCTTTAGTGTCTAGGCAGTATGAATATTCCGTAGTGGTTAAAATCACAGGCTTTGGGCTTTACCTCTCTGTATTCAAATAGTGGCTCAGTTGCTTACTAACTGTAAATATGGGCAAGTTTCTTAATGTTCTCTACCTTTATGTACTCAAGTTTAGGAAACAGGCATGCTGATAGCACCTACCTTTTAGGGTTGTGAAGAGTAAATGAAATAATCCATGAAGTGCACTCCGAGTGCACATGGTTAGCATTCAGAGCTTAGTAACATGATCATCATGGGCACTGTCCTCACCGTCTTAACCATCATCACCAGCTGCTTCAGCTTAGAGGACAGGATGGAATAATCATTAACAGGGCAGGCATTTAGGGAAAGCCAGTTCAAACTGAATACCAAGTGCTTCTCAAAAACTAAAGTGAAGGACAATCAAGGATGGATTCTCATGTCCAGTGCTGAGGAAAATAACTTTTTATGATAAAGAGTTATCACTAAACAGACACCTCAGTAAGGGAAGTGTACAGATAATAGAAAGAAAGAGGCTCAAAATCATGTCATAAGGGAATTTCAGATTAAGACAACAATGTGATACCACCGCACATCTTTTAGATTAGCAAAAATTGAAAAAAAAAACACCCTGATAATAGTAATTTCTGGCAAGGATGTGAAGCAATAGTATTTTCATTCATTGTTGGTGAGAGGCTGGCAGTTTTTTACAAAGTTAAAAATAATCTTACTATACAATCCAACAGTTGCACTCCTGGGCATTTACCAAACCGATGTGAAAACTAATGACCACATAAAAACTTATATGCGAATGCATATGGTAGCTTTATTAGCAATAATAAAAAACAAGTCAACCAAGATGTCCTTCAGTTGGTGAATGAGTAAACAAACTGTGGTATACCTATACAATGAAATATTATTACATTTTCTATGTGGATATGAGTAAAGAGTTCTGGTACTGTGATACATGTATTTTGAAAATGAACAATTAAATAAGTGAGTGGTAGATGGTGGGAGCCAGTTTTCCCACTGTTGGAGTGAGAGTTTATAAATAAGCCAGGGGAGGAGACTAATGTGGTAGTAGATTAAAGTTGGAAATATCAATATGAACTCATGCTTAGCTTAGTGTGGATAACAATCTATACATATAGAAATATTTATAGATTTGTGTATATACATGGGTTAGTATAGACAAGTATCTCCTTGCCCTGACAGCTGACAGTACCTAGCAATGACATTTCTGTAGCAATAAGCATACTTCTCATACAGATCTTGGTTTCTAATACCATTCTCTAATGAAAGGAAGCAGGGCTCCTTAGAGAAATAGATGATTCTGGGACTGGCCAGGACACATACAAGATGGGCCTGTAGCATCTTGCAGTACAAGAAAGTAAAGAAGTGCTCAAAACTAAAATGAGACAAAATGACAACAGCAATAGCAACAAACTGCAGTAAACACAAAAACAACAAAAAACCTCAAAATGATTGGTTATGTCAAAGGGATATAAGATCCAAAGGAAAAACTCATAGTGGCCAAATTGGAACTGTTTGAGCAACAAAATAAAGTAATATTGGATTATAATCTGAAATATAAAATAAATACCCATGGATCCATATTGATGTAAGAGTACAGTGCCAGAGGGAGGGAAAAAGTAACTTTTCAATGTGGAAACCTGACCAGTGTTAAACAGGTGATTGAGGTAACATTAGCAGTTATAAGACATTTGCTAGCATGTATTTTTTTTTATATGATGTGATAAAATGGTACTTTACCTCTGTAATCATCTTCTCTCAAACCTATAACCTCAGTCTGATCATGAGAAAAGTATCAGACAAACCCAAGCTGGTGGACAATATACAAAATTTTTGACTAGTACTCCTCAAAATTATCAAAGCTGTCAAAGCAAGGAAAGTCTGAGAAATTATCACAGTCAAGAGGAGCTTAAGGAGACATGATAATTGAATATAAAGTATTATTACAAATAGGATAGTGGAACAGAAAAAAAGACACTAGATAAAAACAAGCGAGATCTGAATACATTATGGACTTTAGCTAATAATAGTATATCAATAATGGTTCATTAACTATTAAAAAATGTACCATTCTAATGCAAGATGTTAATAGGGGAAATTAAATGGGGGGTATGTGGAAACTATTTTATCTTTATAATTTTTCTAGAGATCTAAGATAGTTCTAGAAATTAAGTTTATTATAAAAAATAATGGTTTAGTTAAAAGATAATTTTTAAAAAGACAAATTATGACTCTTATGGTGCTAAGTCGCTTCAGTCGTGTCTGACTGTGCGACTCCATAGACGGCAGCCCACTAGGCTCCCCCATCCCTGGGATTCTCCAGGCAAGAACACTGGAGTGGGTTGCCATTTCCTTCTCCAATGCATGAAAGTGAAAAGTGAAAGTGAAGTTGCTCAGTCGTGTCCGACTCTTAGCGACCCCATGGACTGCAGCTTACCAGGCTCCTCCGTCCATGGGATTTTCCAGGCAAGAGTACTGGAGTCGGGTGCCATTGCCTTCTCTGATGACTCTCATAGAGATATAAAAATAATGGTCATGTTAAAAATTTTGTTTAACTCATATGAAAAAACCAGAATAATCCTTTAGAGGATCTAATAAAAGATCAGACACACTTATAGATCAAGAATATTGAAATGAATGTGCAAATAGAGGCAAAACTAGCTTTTTTCACTGTGAAGGAGACAAGTCAATTTGACTTCTATTGGACAAAACAGAATCTGCAAATCTATAGGCAACAATTATTTTGCATTGCAATCAATTACCTACAACTGATGGTATTGTAAAATAACATCTATAGAATCAGAATCAGATAACCCAGAGGGGTGGTAGACAGTGCAGTTTTCTACTGAAGCGTGTTTTTTTTTTTTCTCTATAGGTTATTTATCCCATATACCATTTGCCATGATGATGTTTCATCACAACTAAAAAATAATTGTGGTTGTTCTTGGAAGTTCCACCTTCCTGCCAATTCTAATGTTGTTCCTTTTGTCTTTGAAAGCCCCATTCATTGACTTCCTTAATGGCTGTCATTAGTTCTAGTCCGAAATATTTTGGCTCTCTGCCTTCCTGGCAGAGAGATTGCATTTCCCACCTCCTTTTTGGCACAGCCACATGACTTGTGATGACCAATGAAAAAAGAGAGGAAATGACATTTTTTATTTTCCTGGAAGAAGTTTTAAGAGCTAGTGTGAGATTTGTCACATTTATTTTTCTTGCCTTCGTGAATGAGGAAATATGTATCTAGCTTCTGTATACCTTCTGAATGCCTGATTTTTCTGAGTGGCTATGAAGAGCATAACCATTCCCCACCCCTGCCACATGACCTGTGTAAGACTTATAGCATGTTTAGAAATAGGGCTTCCCTGATAGCTCAGTTGGTAAAGAATCTGCTTGCAATGCACGAGACCCCTGTTTGATTCCTGGGTTGAGAAGATCCACTGAAGAAGGGAAAGGCTACCCACTCAGTATTCTTGGGCTTCTCTTGTGACTCAGCTGGTAAAGAATCCACCCACAATGGGTTGGATCCCTGGGTTGGAATGATCTCCTGGGGAAGGGAAAGGCTACCCATTTCAGCATTCTGGCCTAGAGAATTCCATGGACTAGTGCATGGGGTCGCAAAGAGTCTACACAACTGAGCGACTTTCACATTTTATGTTAAGTAAGTGGAAGAAAAACTGGAACATCTTAAGTCAGATTGCTTGAGTTTGAATCTTGGCCAAACCATTTCCTAGTTTTGTGATCTTAGGCAAGCCTCTTAACTTTTCTGTTTTGATTTCCTCATGTGTTAAATGAGAATAATAATAATGCCTATATCAGAAGGTCGTTGTGATGATTGAATAAGATAATACATGACTTGCCTTGATGCAAAATTATTAACAATGAGGTTCTTGTCTATCCTTTTGTCTATTTGGTTCTGTAACTTAAAATTCATCAGTGGTCTCTCAAATTAAACTTCTGAATATAATATATTAAGCACAATGCTGCTCAGAATAGTATAGCTCTTCCTACAGGGTTGTGTCATAGGGACAGACAGCTATTCCACAGACTGTCTCAGAATGCTCTCCTAGAGGCTCACTTGTACCATCTTTCTCTCTAGTGCTTTTGATGTTGAGTGGTTTGCAAAACATGAGGAAATTCGATACCACACTACAGTATGAGATGCTACATCAGTGACAGGCAGAGGACAGAGTGCTTGAGGAAGACAGATTTCTTTCTTGGAACTGGAAATTGTTACTATTTTTCTAGCTCCTGAAACAGTATCCTTATATTTTATTTACTGTTAACCAAATGGCTGCTTCATTTTATTGTAACATTTCTGCTGAGTGAAATTGAGGAAATGATTGCAAAATAGATCAAGTGTATAATAAAATATGCAAAAGTACCTACTTTGGCTCACATAGTCTAATGGGTACTCAAATTATTGTGGTTATTATGGTCAGTGTATAGTGTAAAAAGATAAAATGATACATTTGCCATGGTTTTTTTGCCCTCTAGAAGAATGTATATCTATCTTTCTATATGTCTAAGAATGGAATGAGTTTATGTATTTTCTGTAAATATATTGCAGCTGTTTTCCAAAAGTGGACAAATATCCAGCACTATATGTAAGCCAATTTGATGTTCATTGCAAACCAAAGCACACAAGCCCTGTGTATTTTGATTCATGAACAGTTTAGTTTCCCAGCTCAATGAAAAATGATATAGAGCTGAAACTGAAGGTATACTTATGTCTTTAGTATCTAATGATTATATTTCTTTGAAAAGTTGGCAAGTATCCTAGTCGATGTGGGCAGCTGTAACAGAATACCATAGACGGGTGGCTTACAAAACAACACAAATTTTCTTCTCCCGTTTTTGGTATCCGGGAAGTCCAAGATCAAGGCGCTGGCAGATGCGATGTCTAAGAGCCACTCCTTGATTCATAGATGGTCATCTTCTTGCTATAACCTCACAAGGTGAAAGGGGCAAGAGAGCTTCTGGGGATTCTTTTATAAGGACAACAGTCCCATTCATGAAGACTTTGCCTTCATAACCTAATGACTTCCTAAAAGGCCACCTATAAATGCCATCACACTGGGTGTTAACTTTTAACATATGAATTTTGCAGGGACACAAATATTCAGAATATAGCAGCAAGCCACTCAGATTATGTAAGGTATCTATCATTTGCTCAGTGTTAATTATAATGTCACGTAACCTATGAAATAGAAAAACAAGAGGCATCCATATTAATTGGAGTCCTTTTCAAAGTTTGGGGGTAAAAAGTTTTTAGCTGTGGTAAAGTGCCTTGATTAAAAATACTGGCATGCAGAAATGTACTCATCTTTAATTCTGACAGATGTAAGCCTTCAATAAAGGAAATGTAATCTAATTAAAGGAACCAAAGTTGAAAATAAACATATAAATATAATTTTCACAAATAAACAAGAATTTTTTTTAAGCTTATGTTTGGAGAAACACATCTGTCCTTACCCTCAAATATCTTTCTGCTTTGTTGCTTAATTTCTATGCATCTCCACTCTTGTTCCCACCTCTGTACCTTTGATCATACTGTCTCTCCACATGAAATGCACTTCTTTGAGCTAAAAGTCCAACAGAAATTGTGTATCTTTTCCAGAATATCAGCTGACTTCTGTGGTCCATAATGATCTTTCTCAGAATTTCTACAAGTCTTGTGCTTGGTATCTTGCAATCTAGTAGTTATGCAATCTTGTGTTATTATCTCTCTATTTCATGTTTCTGAATTTTCTCTGCTTGCATTTAGGCTATGTTATTTAAGGAAAGCCCCCTATTTGTAGAGTTCTGGGCACTGATAAAGATAATAATTGCAGGTTGAAGGATGAATTTTTAATTGCTGGGAAATTGAAAGCAGCTATATCACAATACACAAACATTTTTTCAAGTGACTCTTCCGTTGATATTAAGCATTGAGGAAGCTCTGATAGATTCACCTTTAGATTTGAGTTAGTTTTAGCAAATTCTAATAAGAACAATAATAGTAGTGGTGGAAATTCATATAACACTTACTCTGCCATGCATTATATAGAGCATTTTACATATATCATTCTATTTAAGCTTTACAACAACCCCATGAGCAATACTGCTATTGTCAACACTTCGCAGTCAAGGAAGCAGAAACACAGAGGGCCCAAGCTGTTTCCTGAAGGTCCAAAGAGTTGAGGCTGACTCCACAGTCTAAGTCTTTAGCACTATCCTAACCTGCCTGTCCACAAGAGGAAGGTGGCAGCTCAATTAAATATTTTTCTCATTTTGTTGGTCTTCAGTAGAAAAGTAAATCATTACCTTCTGAGGACTTAAGCAGTTGACTGAAAATTCTGCACGGTGAGAGACTGAACAGTTAAGGTTTCTTAATAATTGGGGATGATCTAGAATTGAACATAGAATAAAGTGAAGGAAATATAGATTTCTAGCTCTGGATTTCCTACCAATTTGTTGAATAAATTAGGGCAGTAGACCATCCTGAGATGTATCATGAAATGGCTCTTCTTAAGATGGAAAGAGTGGCTTATCAATCAAAAGATTAGGAATCCCTCTCCACTTTTTCTGATGGACTTTTGTGAATAGTGATATAATTATTAATAATATCAAATTTATGAATGTACTGGATAGGAGGTTATTAACAACACATGCAGTTTCCCACACTGAAAACATTTAAGTGTCTAGAAAAAATTTGTTTTTATTTGGGTGATAAAGTAAAAATTATAAAATAAATTCTTCAGAATTGTATAAGATTTATTTATACACTATAGAACTGTATTGAGGAAGTTTGAAAAATCAGTTGGCTAGAAAAATCAATTAGTTTGAATTTTAGTTGGGATAGCACTGTTCTAACCAGTGGATTGCTTAATCAGTCATTGGTGCTCAGCTTCTGGGAAGAAATTTCTTCTCAAGTGAATGGAAGTAGACTCTTAAGTTTTCCCAAATTTAACATTTTCAGTTTTCATTGTTTAGGAATGTACCTTAAGCTCTGCAGTGCAGTACTTTATAATTCTATCAAATCATAAATATGACATGGAGAATGCAAGGTTGGTTTTTTGGAGCCATTCACAACCAAGGAGAAAGTCTACACCCATATCTTCTCATGTGTGTATTTTATAGAGGTCATCATATGCCATTTTGGTAATTACAAAAGCCTGAAGACATCCATCACAAATGTTAATTAATGGTCTATCAGTTATGTTTAAATTACATTTTTTCCATTTACTCACTGGTTTACTTACTCATTTACTCACTCACTCACTGAGATCTTCTCTGTGCCTGCAGCACCTCTTACCGAATCTCATACCTTTGTTGTTAGCCTCCTTTCATTTTGATCTCTCTTTTAGCCCATGTATAGTATAAAATAATGTAGTATAATATTTAAAATTGCTTCTTTATACATAGCATGTTCATACATAGCACATTCATCTTTTTTCTTCTGTATTCCCAACATATTCTAAATCAACTTCAATCTTAATTTGAAGGTCATAGCTCATTGTATTTGTACTAGATTTTCTGCCTGTTAATGGTTTTTGGTTTGTCTTTGCTTTCTCTTTCATCTTCACAAATCTTGTTTTCTCTCTCATCTTTTATGAATCCTTATTTGCTGCTCTACACTGTTTGTGAACTTCCTGTTCACAGCATGTCAGCAAATAACTTGTCAGGCTTCAGTGGACTCCTGGTGATTTCTTTTAACCTCTAAAGAGTATATTAAGTAAATAGCATCAGGGCAGCAATGCTACAGAGCCTCCAAACAACACCTATGGGAGAGATCAGGATTGCCCTTAGTTCCTGCAATTGAAATTCAGGAATAATTGGTGACATTTGAACAGAGCACATCAGAATGTGTCAAGTATGGAATGAACCTTCTTGACCTTGCAGTACCATTTTACCACTCCTAAGCAAAAGAACAGATTTCTGTTTCCTGATCCCAGTCTCTCCCTTTAGAACCTTTCCATATTAACATTCTTGTTCTCTTTCTGCAAAGTTTCCCAAATGTCAGCCATTCACAAACACAATTTTTTGTTATAAGCTTTCAAACTCAAATGATAATTTCCTTGATATTAAAAATTTGTCAGCCTAAATATTCTGATATGATGTTTCTCTTTCTAATCATTACTGTCAATAAAAACTCACTATCAATTGCCATAAATATAAATAAGATGAAAAGACAACCATCTGTGTATACTTTCTGCTGTTGGCCTGTGCACTTGCTGAACTTGCACCTTTTCTCTTTTTCTTGCAAAGAGAGAGCAGGAAGTGTTCAGGTTATCAGTTGCTGCAAAACAAACCACCCCAAATTTGTGGCTTAAAGTGACATTTTACAGCTATCGCTCATGGTTTTGTGGGTTGACTTGGGTCATCTGGTGGTTCTCAGTTGGGATCTCTCCTGTGGTTTTCAGTTAGCAGCTGGAGCAGGAGTAATCTGAAGGCCCAACTAGGCTGGATGTGATGGTGGCTGTCGTGATGGATGTCATGTCGGACAATAGATGCTGGCGGTTTGCTGAGACTTCCCTTAGGATTGTACTGTGGTGCCTACACGTTGCTTCTTCATGTGGCTTGTCCTTCTCACGTATGGCCGCTGGGATCTAACAGTAACTGTTCAAAGAGGTGTGGTGGACGCTATGGGGCTTCTTATCACCTAGCCTCTGAAGTCTCATGATATTTTAGTTACTTTCTATTGGTTAAGAAGTTATTCAGGCCAGTACTTTCCTGGTGACTCAGAGGGTAAAGAATCCGCCTGCAGTGTGGGATACCCAGGTTCGATCCCTGGGTCTGGAAGATTCCCTGGAGAAGGGAATGGCTACCCACTCTGGTATTCTTGCCTGGAGAATTCCATGGACAAAGGAGTCTGGTGGGCTATAGTTCATGGACTTGAAAAGAGTTGGACATGACTGAGAGACTAACACTTTCACTTTCGAGGCCAATACAGATTCAGGGAAAAGAATGGCAAAGAACCTGTGGTCATCTTTAATCTACCACAGGTTACTGTTAGAGTGGTGTTAAAAACTAGCTCCAAACTTAGATATTCTCTGTGATGCAGTCAGAACCAAACCAAAAAGGGGATGACTTTCTCACTAGTAAGTCAATGTCATTTAATTCTGTCTCTATTCACCACCTGAAACTCATCTTGGTGCTGCCAGAGACAGGAAGCACCTCCTTAGTGTATTCACCCTCTTCTGTGTCTCTTGCCTTTGATATTTCAAGTATTAATTTGGCAGGTATGTTCTTACATTTTCATTCAGAGGGTTACCTTCTGCCTTTTGCTAATGCTAGTAATACAAAGAAGAAAGGTAGAAAGCCAAGATAAGCATTGCAATAAAATAAGACGAGTTTTTTCAAGGCAAACAGCTAGGTAATAATAGTTAGCTTAGAGAGCATCTTTACAAAAATTCTGGAGAAATAGATTTACAGTTTTAGCAACTTCTCTGGCTCATTTGGAAGGACTATTTGGGAAGAGGGATTCTCAGTAGCCATCTTTCTTCATGGGTTCAACATCTCAATCAAATATGTAGGTGAGATTTTAATATTTTTTCCAGGGGTTAGATGGTGCGGTTCTGTTCCTAAAGTAAAATAATCTGAGTATCAACATCTGTTTGCTCTAGTGCTAGTGCTAAGTTGCTTCAGTCGTGTCTGACTCTTTGTGACTCTACGACCAGCAGCTTGCCAGGCTTCTCTGTCCATGGGATTCTCCAGGCAAGCATACTGGAGCAAGTTGCCATTGCCTACTCCAGGGGATCTTCCTGACACAGGGATCAAACCTGCGTCACTTTTGTCTACTGTATTGTCAGGTGGGCTTTTTTTTTTTACCCCTAGTGCCACCTGGGAAGTCCATCAACATCTGTTTGCATTATGGAAAGTTTGAAGGTTATGCAGCTTGTTGGGAATAATCCAAACAGATATTTATACTTAGCATTAGTGAAGTTATGGCAAGTTCATGTAAAAATTGATAAACAAATAAGATGTACTTTTTCCTTTCTCTTTTAGGAAAAGAAAGAAGAAAGATTTATTTATTTATTATTTTGGAAAAAAATGCACAAACTGTTAAAGTTAAATTTGAAACCAAGGTCATTTTTATCGAAGTTTGACAGTGTGAAATACTTTTTGAATTGATGTATTGCTTTATATGGTGTCCCTTAACTGGTAAAAAATCTGCCTGCAATGTGGGAGACCTGGGTTCAATCCCTGGGGTGGGAAGATCCCCTGGAGAAGGGAGTGGCTATCCACTCCAGTATTCATAGACTGTACAGTCTATGGGGTCACAAAGAGTCGGACAAAGCTGAATGACTTTCACATTGCTTTATATTTGCACCTAGTTATTATGTGTATATATTTCAAACAAAGATATACAGTTTCCAAACCTTCTTTTCATATAAATGTCAGTGTTTCCTTTAGCATTGATGAAAACATTGTGTTGTGGATAAACATGCAGGATAATATATTAGCTTTTTATTTTGGACAAGCAGTTTCTTCTAATTTACATTGTTACTCAACATAAATGGCTTAGCTGTCAAGGTTAAATCTCCTTGGCTCTGTCCTTAGCGGCATTAAGCAAGCAAATGGTATTTATTTGCTAGTGAGTCCTAACTGCGAAGAGCTATTAGGAGTTTCCAGGCAGTTACTTATACAAAATTTCTCTCTTGACCCCATTAGATTTTTAAAGAAGGAAGATAGATACTAACTAATGCTTGGAATATATTCTAGATAAATATTTGAGATGTTGTGAGTAGAATCCATGCTAACATTATTGTTACTGGCACAGTTTTTAGCTCTGAAAATTTCTGAAATGAACTGATTATAATATTTTTTGAAAGTGTTGTTAAACATGGTTAGGGGCCTGTGTGTTTCTGCCTTTCTCTCTTAAATTACACTAGATCCCACAACTTAAAAAATACTTATGAGAACAGTATAATGAAATGTTAATATTGGAGAGATATATTGAACTTTGTTTATGTGTGTGTGTATTAAATCACTGATGGGTCACTTTACTGATTTGTTTTTCTACTTTTGTTTAATTCAAGATTAAGTTCTGTCATAAACATATTTATTGAGTTGTTAGTAACTTAGATGCAACAATAGTAAATGAAACAACAGAATCATAATTATGTATATATTTGGGACTAGCAATGTAAAAATAAATTAGCTAGAAAAATATCTGAAGAAACTATATCACTATGTAAATAATCATTGTCTTAATATGTTTGGATGATATTTTCCCCTTTGGTAATTTTTCATTATACTTTTATTTCCTTTTCTTTCATTTTAACTTTCTAAAATGAGAATATTTTTAGCATAGGCATATGTCAATTAACTAAATGAAGTTACTTAATTGCTAATGTTTATGTTTCAACTGAATTGTTGGTTTTTAAATTATGTTCGTAAATAAATGATTAAATGAAAGGCTTCTATGTCAGTCGTTTTCTAGCTTCTTTTTTGTCACAGTGACATTTGGTATACACATCTCCCCTCTTTTAGTTTTATTTATTTTAGTAGTCTTATAAACACTCCCAAGTGGAAACAGCTCTGCCTTCCAGGTGAAGAGGCACTATGCTCCTCTGCCTGTGAATGAAGACGATGCTTCTCTTTCACTCCTGGTTCAGTGGCCAGGAAGGCTCCCATTCTTCACTTGGAAGTGACTGCAGCTCTGTTATTAGCAGACCAGCTGAGGTAACCCAGCCCATTTCTCTGACTTACAGTGACTCATTGTGATCCTCAGCAAAATTCCTTTCCCTTTTCTTTTCAGATATCAGGAGCTTCTGAAGGTTAGGTAGAAGGAATATGAATGATAAAAGGATATTTTTTAGGAATAGTTGAAAGCTGGGCTATTTATATATTTTGATCTAGGATAGAGTACAGGAATGGGTTGCATTCAGATTCTGGGCAGATACGAATTCTCATGAATAACCATGAGAAAGATGAAAACAGTGCTAGGTAACCAGCAAAGTGAGTGATAGAGAAAACTTTGTACTTCTGCTTCTTCTGCCTTTGTTTCTCAATCTTTGACTTGTATCATCTCTTATCCTCTCTCTATCAGTGTGACGTTGTAGAATAACGGAAAAAAACAGAAAACAATACACTTATTGCGAATCCATTTATTTCATAAAATTTGTTGCCTGAAATTGTTCTACTGCATTTTTTCCCCCTCCTGTAAGGCACACGTGTCACTGAGTGAAAGAGAAGAGGAAGTCATTCCCATGGGAAGAATTTGCATGGAAGAGTGTGCAGTAATTTGTGCAAATGACTACTAGTCGTAAGACTTATGGAGTAAAGAAAAATCCATTACTACTAGTCTGTATAAGTATGAACAATCAAAAAGTATTTGACGTAGTTTGAAATGGACTGTGTGCCATATTTTAACCTGATTATGCTTTTATAAGAGAAGGTGGTGATCTTTTAGCACATATTACCATATATCCCACCTTCCTATTTTAAGAAAGGTGTTTTTGAAAATATCAGTTAAGGAGAATCTCCAATTACTACATTGCTTAAAGAACCCATACTATTTTGGTCATTAGAAACACTACTCCATCAGATCTGTTCCTCACAAAATAGAATACATACAAATGATGTGACTGAACTCAACCTGTGTTGCAGTTGAGCTATTTGGTGCAGTATCTTGAGAGAAAGATGTTTGGGTTATTTTATATTTGATAACTTTGAATATGTGAAAATTAAGGGGTTAAAAGCAAAATGAAATAACTGGGTATTAATTTTTCTTCTTAATAGGTTATCATGTAAAGAGACCTCATTTTCCTACTATGTCTTATTCTTTGATACTTTGCATTTTCCTGTTAAGTTTAGGAAAAGTGATACACATTCTAAGAGCTCTAGTTTATTGATTTGTATCAAACAGCTGCTTTTATCAGTGGTTGGGTTTGCTGAGCTACAAAGGACAGACATTGAAGGGAACTTTCTAATCCAGTAGGTCGTTTGCCTCCAGAATTTTCAGACAACCGTTTTGTAACTGCCAGGACAAATCTTGAGGGGGCATGTTTGCAGTTTTAGTAATTGCATTTATAACTTACAGAAGTTCTTACATAAGGAGAAGGCTGGGCAACTTTTTTTTTGTCTTTTTTCCTGTCTGGAAGGGGATTATTTGGTTTATTGTATCTTCTGTCAAATCTTTTTCTATAAAAATATTTTACTGCATGATGGAGAAAGTTATTCTTTATGATATTCATGCTTCTTTTGTTATTTGTTGTTGTTCTTTCTCTTAAGTCATGTCTGACTCTTTGTGACCCCATGGACTGCAGCATGCCAGGCTCCTCTGTCCTCCATTACCTCCTGGAGTTTGCTCAAACTCATGTCCTTTGAGTCAGTGATGCCATCCAACCATCTCATCTGCTGTCGCCTCTTTCCCCTTCTTCTCAATCTTTGCCTGCATCAGGGTCTTTTCCAATGAGTTGGCTCTTTGCATCAGGTGGCCAAAGTACTGTAGCTTCAGCATCAGCAAGTCATTCCAATGAATATTCAGGGTTGATTTCCTGTAGGATTGACTGGTTTGATCTCTTTGCCATCCAAGGGACTCTAAAGAGACTTCTCCAATACCATGTTTCAGTCTATTATCAAGGGTCTCAAGTGATCAGGGGCTGTGGACAGCAGAGTCCCAAAGGACAAGTTGGCTGGAGGATGGCAGGAAAGAGAAGTGAGTTTGGGCCAAGTCATATTTCATGTTTACTCTCTTAAATTTTTTGTGGATAAATTCCACCTCAAGTGAAAACAAGAGCCACCTTGACAGAGAAAGGAAAAGTGGGAGGTGTCTCAGAAGGGAAGACAGAGTCTATTCAGAGTTCATTGCCAGCAGCCAAGGTCAGGATTGCTTTGCTCCCATTAGTTCAGTTCATTTGCTCAGTCATGTCCGACTCTTTGCGACCCCATGTATTGCAGCACGCCAGGCCTCCCTGTCCATCACCAACTCCCGGAGTTCACTCAGACTCAAGTCCATCAAGTCTGTGAAGCCATCCAGCCATCTCATCCTCTGTGGTCCCCTTCTCCTCCTGCCCCCAATCCCTCCCAGTATCAAATTCTTTTCCAATGAGTCAACTCTTCACATGAGGTTGCCAAAGTACTGGAGTTTCAGCTTTAGCATCATTCCTTCCAAAGAAATCCCAGGGTTGATCTCTTTCAGAATGGACTGGTTGGATCTCCTTGCAGTCCAAGGGACTCTCAAGAGTCTTCTCCAACACCACAGTTCAAAAGCATCAATTCTTCGGCACTCAGCCCTCTTCACAGTCCAACTCTCACATCCGTACATGACCACAGGAAAAACCATAGCCTTGACTAGATGGACCTTAGTCGGCAATGTAATGTCTCTGCTTTTTAATATGCTATCTAGGTTGGTCATAACTTTTCTTCCAAGGAGTAAGCTTCTTTTAATTTCATGGCTGCAGTTACCATCTGCAGTGATTTTGGAGCCCCCCAAAATAAAGTGTGACACTGTTTCCACTGTTTCCCCATCTATCTCCCATGAAGTGATGGGACCGGATGCCATGATCTTCATTTTCTGAATGTTGAGCTTTAAGCCAACTTTTTCACTCTCCTCTTTCACTTTCATCAAGAGGCTTTTTAGTTCCTCTTCACTTTCTGCCATAAGGGTGGTGTCATCTGCATATCTGAGGTTATTGATATTTCTCCTGGCAATCTTGATTCCAGTTTGTGTTTCTTCCAGCCCAGCATTTCTCATGATGTACTCTGCATAGATGTTAAATAAGCAGGGTGACAATATCCACCCTTGACGTACTCCTTTTCCTATTTGGAACCAGTCTGTTGTTCCATGTCCAGTTCTAACTGTTGCTTCCTGGCCTGCTTACAGATTACTCAAGAGGCAGGTCAGGTGGTCTGGCATTCCCATCTCTTTCAGAATTTTCCACAGTTTATTGTGATCCACATAGTCAAAGGCTTTGGCATAGTCAATAAAGCAGAAATAGATGTTTTTCTGGCACTCTCTTGCTTTTTTGATGATCCAGAGAATGTTGGCAATTTGATCTCTGGTTCCTCTGCCTTTTCTAAAACCAGCTTGAACATCTGGAAGTTCACAGTTCACGTATTGCTGAAGCCTGGCTCGGAGAATTTTGAGCATTACTTTACTAGCATGTGAGATGAGTGCAATTGTGTGGTAGTTTGAGCATTCTTTGGCATTGCCTTTCTTTGGGATTGGAATGAAAACTGACCTTTTCCAGTCCTGTGGCCACTGCTGAGTTTTTCAAATTTGCTGTCATATTGATTGCAGCACTTTCACAGCATCAGGATTTGAAATAGCTCAACTGGAATTCCATCACCTCCACTAGCTTTGTTCGTAGTGATGCTTTCCAAGGCCCGCTTGACTTCACATTCCAGGATGTCTGGCTCTAGATGAGTGATCACACCATCATGATTATCTGGGTCATGAAAATCTTTTTTGTACAGTTCTGTGTATTCTTGCCACCTCTCCTTAATATCTTCTGTTTCTGTTAGGTCCATACCATTTCTGTCCTTTATCAAGCCCATCTTTACATGAAATGTTCCTTTGGTATCTCTAATTTTCTTGAAGAGATCTCTAGTCTTTCCCATTCTGTTCTTTTCCTCTATTTCTTTGCATTGATTGCTGAGGAAAGCTTTCTTATCTCTTCTTGCTATTCTCTGGAACTCTGCATTCAGATGCTTATATTATTGCTTTTCTCCTTTGCTTTTGACTTCTCTTCTTTTCACAGCTATTTGTAAGGCCTCCCCAGACAGCCATTTTGCTTTTTTGCATTTCTTTTTCTTGGGGATGGTCTTGATCCCTGTCTCCTGTACAGTGTGACGAACCTCATTCCATAGTTCATCAGGCACTCTATCTATCAGATCTAGGCCCTTAAATCTATTTCTCACTTCCACTGTATAATCATAAGGGATTTTATTTAGGTCATACCTGAATGGTCTAGTGGTTTTCCCTGCTTTCTTCAATTTAAGTCTGAAAATGGTAATAAGGAGTTCATGATCTGAGCCACAGTCAGCTCCTGGTCTTGTTTTTGTTGACTGTATAGAGCTTCTCCATTTTTGGCTACAAAGAATATAATCAATCTGATTTTGGTGTTGACCATCTGGTGATGTCCATGTGTAGAGTCTTCTCTTGTGTTGTTGGGAGAGGGTGTTTGCTATGACCAGTGCATTTTCTTGGCAAAACTCTATTAGTCTTTGTCCTGCTGCAGTCCGCATTCCAAGGCCAAATTTGTTCCCATAAAAGTGTTTAAATCAGGCTGATGGAAGTCATTATATCATTTCATTATATACTTTACTGTTGCCTCAGCCACCTCAGAGCAGTGGTTTGGAATTGGTGCTGTAATGTATACTACTCTGAGAATATTTCTTTTCCTTTTCTTTTTTTATAAAGAGAATAAAGTCATTGAACTGGATTAGAATCACAAGGGGCTCAGCTGTTGCTTTGAGCAGTAACTTATATAGCTGGTCCTTAAGTTACT
Organism: Budorcas taxicolor; assembly: GCF_023091745.1. NCBI lineage: Eukaryota > Metazoa > Chordata > Mammalia > Artiodactyla > Bovidae > Budorcas > Budorcas taxicolor. Next base: position 130,918,247 of record NC_068911.1, read on the forward strand.
AATTTCTCCATCCAAATTCCACCCATACTTTTCTCTTTCAGGCAGACATTACCAGTACCTTTATGCAAGTGGTATTGATGAAGCTTCTGCCTTCCTGTCTAGAGATGGCTTTACTGAATATGATCTCAGGGACATTAGAATGGACCTTGTGCCCCCCTTCAACCAATCAGCCAACCCACTGACCAACCAGCTCACCAACCAATCTTTTTACCATGGGACAGAGCCCTTTTTTTCCAGGTTTAAATTCATTGTGAAATATAAAGGACTATGGTAAAACTCTTTCTTGAATGTTTTTGTTACTGCAAGTTCAGTTGAACATGAAAATGAAAATGGAGAGGCTGTATATTGTCACCCTGCTTATTTAACTTATATGCAGAGTACATCATGAGAAACGCTGGGCTGGAAGAAGCACAAGCTGGAATCAAGATTGCCGAGAGAAATATCAATAACCTCAGATATGCAGATGACACCACCCTTATGGCAGAAAGTGAAGAGGAACTAAGAAGCCTCTTGATGAAAGTGAAAGAGGAGAGTGAAAAAGTTGGCTTAAAGCTCAACATTCAGAAAACGAAGATCATGGCATCTGGTCCCGTCACTTCATGGGAAATAGATGGGGAAACAGTGGAAACAGTGTCAGACTTTATTTTTTGGAGCTCCAAAATCACTGCAGATGGTGATTGCAGCCATGAAATTAAAAGATGCTTATTCCTTGGAAGGAAAGTTATGAGTAGCCTAGATAACATATTAAAAAGCAGAGATATTACTTTGCCAACAAAGGTCTGTCTAGTCAAGGCTATGGTTTTTTCCAGTGGTCATGTATGGATGTGAGAGTTGGACTGTGAAGAAAGCCGAGTGCCAAAGAATTGATGCTTTTGAACTGTGGTGTTGGAGAAGACTCTTGAGAGTCCCTTGGACTGCAAGGAGATCCAACCAGTCCATTCTAAAGGAGATCATTCCTGGATGTTCATTGGAAGGACTGATGCTGAGGCTGAAACTCCAGTACTTTGGCCACCTCATGCAAAGAGTTGACTCATTGGAAAAGACCCTGATGCTGGGAGGGATTGAGGGCAGGATAAGAAGGGGACGACAGAGGATGAGATGGCTGTATGGCATCACCGACTCGATGGACGTGAGTTTGAGTGAACTCTGGAAGATGGTGATGGACAGGGAGGCCTGGCGTGCTGATTCATAGAGTCACAAAGAGTTGGACATGACTGAGCGACTGAACTGAAGTGAACTGAACTGAAAGGTATTTTGGGAATTTATAGAAACTGCAGGGCTGTGGTCTTTCTACACACTGTATATGTGTATTTCTGGTTTTGTTTAGGTTGGAAGATCAAATATTCTTCATGGATCAGGACCTGGCTGTTTTAGAAGAAATTCTCTTCAGTGGTGAATGAGTAAGACATGATGTGACTAAAAGATTCCAACAATGACCAGTTTTTCCATTTTGAACTTCAGTGGTCCTTCCCACAGTTTCTCTGGCCATTGCTACTAATATTGCAGAACTCTTGGTACTTGGCTACCAATTCCTCAGCTACCATCTGTTGAAGTGTGGCTAGTTTCTGTGCTGATCTTATGGAAGGATGTTGAGTTGGGAACCTGGGTTTTTTCTTCAGCTTGTGATGGTTGAGAAACTGCCATTCTGAAATGTCTCTTTACTGCACTGGATACAGTTATTTCCCATTTCCACAGATTTGTGCTTTCTTGAAAACTCATGATTGTGTGTGTGTGAGTGTATAGCAAGATGGTTTCAATTTTTAAATTCAAGAACCATCCTCAGTCATTTATTGTTAGTAAGATACTCCGCCTGGTATTGGAGGGATTCAAGGTGACTGTTGCCTTGAGTCAATATTAAAGTCAGTGGGGAAATTGTAAGCACTCCACTCTAAGTGTTGAATGGAAAAAGCAATCACATCTAATAGGGAAGGCATTCTGATTTGTTCAGGTCTGCTGGTTTGAGCTTTGTTTTCTTCTTCTCCTTTTTTGGTGAGGCTTAGGGTTAATTCATAAAAAGTGAGAAACTAATAAAGGAAATATTTTAAAGTACTTGTTCCTAGAAACAAAGCATGTGTGAGGGTCTCTGCTTTTTCAAAGGCTTGCCCTGACATAAAGCTATGGAAACAGAGCTTTTAAAAATTCCAGTGAGTGGAGTAGGCACCATTTCTTAGCTGATTCTTTGTTATTTAGGAGCTCCTTATATATTTGGAGAAGTATCTAAGTTACCCTCTTCTTTCCCACCTTTTCTTTCTGCCTGCCTCTTATTTGATCTTTGTGTCATTTCTTTATATTAATTTCTCTATAGCTGGTAGAAAGGAAACTAACAAGACTAATTGAAAATCTTTAGAAAGATAGGCTGAGGAAAAGCTGTTATATTTCATCAAAATGAGAGTAGTAATTGATAAATTGGCTATCTCTTCTGATTCATCATTGTCATTATGGATAATGACTGCAGAAGTCAATGGCGCTGGGCTGGCTAGTGACTGAAGATCAAGGTGTATCTTGGGCAAGAGTAGGAGGCAGGTTCTTTATTTTATATATTGTCCTGAACTATGGCTATGTTATATAACAATTTTAAAAAATTACTTACGCTTTTCTTCTTTTTCTGTTGATACAGTATTTAAATTTCTAATCCTAAAATAAACTTCCTGGAAGAGGAAGCTGGGTTAGAAATGGTTATAGCTGCTGAGATGCATACTGTGAGATGCTTCCAGAAATCTGTAAGGCAGATGTAAATGCATTTTGGCTTGATACACTTAACTCTAATGCACCTCATCCAATTAGGTTTTATGCCAACTGTCATTCAATATTAGCAGCTATAGTTAAAAAATGAGTACTTTAAAATGAATGTGTTTATGTTCCCTTCTCTTATCTCAGGAAACATGTTGGCTTGCCAGCAAGTGTTTTTTTCTTTTGTGAGGGTCCCTTCTAGGTTGTAAATGGACAGGAAGCTGTCTTCCAAGGGATTTCTTTCTTCAGCTCTTTTCAAAGTAGTGTGAGCAAGGGATAATATGATAAAACAGCGAATGCATCCCCGGACCGACTTTCACTCAGTTCATGGAAGTTATAAATGTGCTGTAGTGGGGGAATGCTCATTAGCGCAAAGAGGAGATTACTATTCGTACTTTTGACTTTGTGAAGGCAGCATATCCAGATGCAGGATGCCTTCCTCACAACCACAGTAGTCAGGTCAGGATGTTTCTTTTTTCTCTCATATTGAAAAGCACTATTAGATACTTGATACTATTTGGATGAGTATATTTGGATAAGAGAGGCATAAGTTTGAATTCCTCTGAATAAAATTTTCTAAGGCCCATTTCTCTCTTTGTCTCAGTTGTCTCATTGGCTACTTCTATAGCTTACTATGTCCCAAGCTCCCTATGATGTTCTCTGCCATAATGGCCTCTAAATTTAGAGATTACTCGGGCAAAGACATTTTAGAAATGTGTTAGTAGAATTTTGAAAACAAATATAAGCTACACACAGTTACTATGAAAGAGTAAATAGAAGTTAATCAGATGTTTGATACAAGGATTAAAGAATTTGATGTCATTAATCCCAAAGAGAAAGGCTGTAAAATAAAACCAGATGTGTTAGCTGCTCAGTGATGTCAGACTCTTTGCAACCTAATGGATATAGCCTGCTAGCCTCCTCTGTCCATGGAATTCTTCAGGCAAGGATATTGGAATGGATAGCCATTCCCTTCTCCAGAGGATCTTTTTGACTCAGGGATCAAACCCAGGTCTCCTGAATTGCAGGCAGATTCTTTACCGTCTGAGCAACCAAATAAAACCACCCAACAGAAGCAGAAGATATTAAGAAGAGGTGGCAAGAATACATGGAAGAACTGTACAAAAAAGATCTTCACGACCAAGATAATCATGATGGCGTGATCACTCACCTAGAGCCAGACATCCTGGAACGTGGAGTCAAGTGGGCCTTAGAAAGCATCACTACGAACAAAGCTAGTGGAGGTGATGGAATTCTAGTTGAGCTATTTCAAATCCTGAAAGATGATGCTGTGAAAGCACTGCACTCAATATGCCAGCAAATTTGGAAAACTCAGCAGAGGCCACAGGACTGGAAAAGGTATTTTCATTCCAATCCCAAAGAAAGGCAATGCCAAAGAATGCTCAAACTACTGCACAGTTGCACTCATCTCACACGCTAGTAAAGTAATGCTCAAAATTCTCCAAGCCAGGCTTCAGCAATACGTGAACCCAGAACTTCCAGTTGTTCAAGTTGGTTTTAGAAAAGGCAGAGGAACCAAAGATCAAATTGCCAACATCCGCTGGATCATCAAAAAAGCAAGAGACTTGCTTTTCCTTTTGCCGCTGCGGCCGCGGCCATGAGTATGCTTGGGCTTCAGAAGAGGCTTGCCTCCAGTGTCCTTCGCTGTGGCAAGAAGGTCTGGTTGGACCCCAATGAGACCAGTGAAATCGCCAATGCCAACTCCCGCCAGCAGATCCGGAAGCTGATCAAAGATGGGCTGATCATCCGGAAGCCTGTGACTGTCCATTCCCGGGCTCGATGCCAGAAAAACACCTTGGCTCGCCTGAAGGGCAGGCATATGGGTATAGGTAAGCAAAAGGGTACTGCCAATGCTCGAATGCCCGAGAAGGTAACGTGGATGAGGAGGATGAGAATTCTGCGCCGGCTGCTCAGAGGATACCGTGAATCTAAGATTGACCGCCACATGTATCACAGCCTGTACCTGAAGGTGAAGGGTAACGTGTTCAAAAACAAGCGGATTCTCATGGAACATATCCACAACCTGAAGGCAGACAAGGCTTGCAAAAAGCTTCTGGCGGACCAGGCTGAGGCCCGCAGGTCTAAGACCAAGGAAGCGCGCAAGCGCCGTGAAGAGCAGCTCCAGGCCAAGAAGGAGGAAATCATCAAGACTCTGTCCAAGGAGGAAGAGACCAAGAAATAAAGTTCTCCCCCTCTTCTCTGTAGATAGTGGCCTCGGCAATTGCATAGATCACTCATTCAATAAAAGACAAGCCTTTAACTGCCTTAAGGGAAAAAAAAGCAGGAGAGTTCCAGAAAAACATCTATTTCTGCTTTATTGACTATGCCAAAGCCTTTGACTGTGTGGATCACAATCAACTGTGGAAAATTCTGAAAGAGATGGGAATACCAAACCACCTGACCTGCCTCTTGAGAAACCTATATGCAGGTCAGGAAGCAACAATTAGAACTGGACATGGAACAACAGACTGGTTCCAAATAGGAAAAGGAGTATGTCAAGGCTGTATATTGTCACCCTGCTTATTTAAGTTATATGCAGAGTACATCATGAGAAACGCTGTGCTGGATGAAGCACAAGCTGGAATCAAGACTGCCGGGAGAAATATCAATAACCTCAGATATGCAGATGACACCACCCTTATGGCAGAAAGTGAAGAGGAACTAAAAAGCCTCTTGATGAAAGTGAAAGAGGACAGTGAACAAGTTGGCTTAAAGCTCAACATTCAGAAAACGAAGATCGTGGCATCTGGTCCCATCACTTCATGGGAAATAGATGGCGAAACAGTGGAAACAGTGTCACACTTTATTTTTTGGAGCTCCAAAATCACTGCAGATGGTGACAGCAGCCATGAAATTAAAAGACACTTACTCCTTGGAAGAAAAGTTATGACCAACCTAGATAGCATATTAAAAAGCAGGGACATTACATTGCTGACTAAGGTCCATCTAGTCAAGGCTATGGTTTTTCCAGTAGTCACGTATGGATGTAAGAGTTGGACTGTGAAGAAAGCTGAGCGCCAAAGAATTGATGCTTTTGAACTGTGGTGTTGGAGAAGACTCTTGAGAGTCCCTTGGACTGCAAGGAAATCCAACCAGTCCATTCTGAAGGAGATCAGCCCTGGGATTTTGGAGGGAATGATGCTAAAGCTGAAACTCCAGTACTTTGGCCACCTCATGCGAAGAGTTGACTCACTGGAAAAGACTCTAATGCTGGGAGGGATTGAGGGCAGGAGGAGAAGGGGACGACAGAGGATGAGATGGCTGGATGGCATCACTGACTCGATGGACATGAGTCTGAGTGAACTCCGGGAGTTGGTGATGGACAGGGAGGCCTGGCGTGCTGCGATTCACGGGGTCGCAAAGAGTTGGACACGACTGAGCGACTGAACTGAACTGAACTGACTAAAGATTCAAAATAACTATGAATTTTCCATGTAGAGGAATGAGTGATTTGAGACCTCATACTCTTCTCTGAGCATTTGACCTATACACACTACTATATATAGAATAGAGAACTAATAAGAGCCTGCTGTATAGCACAGGGAACTCTACTCAGTGCTTCATAATGATCTATTTGAGAAGGTCATTACAGAGTCATTTCAAGAATCTGAAAAGGAATGTATATTATCCGGGTTGCTTAAAAAAAAGTAAAGATCACCAATGCTTAGACATCACATTCAAAAGTTTGATTTGATCTGGGTAAAAGGAGGTATTGTTAGTTTAAATAAAGGCTCCCTGATGATTTAAATGTGTGCCCAGGTTTGACCAGCACTGTCCTAAAATATGTTTTTTTAACTGTATAGACAAAAGCATATTACTTGCCTTTCTCTAAGTTTTTTCTTTGAGAATTTTTAAAGAAATACAGCTTCTTTCTATGAAAGATGTATATCTATCACAGTACAATTCAGGCCTAAGAAAAGAGCTAAATACTTCTGAGGTGATATAGTTTCAAATGTCAAGCATGGAGTTTGATATAATTTTACATGTGACTTGCAGGTTTTTTCTCCACTGAGTGGAAACAAATCAAAGGAACTTGGGTGTATCACTTAGGAAGTGAGTGAAGTGAAACAACTGAAACGATTAAGTTGAGTAAAATGTCATAACCTTTAGTGAAATTTCTTGATGAAAGAAATGTTTTTCAGCTTTCAGGAGGCTAGATTTTATGTTCCAGATGATATAAATATCTGATAGAAGTTCATTGATTTAATCAGGCCAGTTTCTGTGTGTTGAACTAAAGCCACTTATCTGGTGTTTTTCATTAAGGCTTCATGACATCTGGTTGCTTCTGAGAATGCAGTTCTGTGTCAGAGATTATTTTATAAAGCCATGGATGAGCTGCCTTTGTAATTTCCTTAAATTAATTACATATGTATTTCTTCACTGTCCAGGCTTAGAAGAAGGCTGAACTTGGGTGAGGAAATAGTACTATTGTTTCAATTACAAAAGACCGTTTCTACTGTGCTGTGTTACATGTGGGCACACTGTCTTTCCCATTGTGCCTTAATACTATTTTGGGTTTCTTTCTTTTTTTTTTCTCGGAAAGTTATTTTTAAATAGTATGATTTCATTTTGACTGAATTATGTAGTTTTAATCAAGGGATTTAGAAATGGCATTCAAGATCAGAAAAAGCATCATTTAAGCTTTACACAGAAGTGTACATAGAAGTGTACAGTTCTAAGAAAATCGTTGATTTTATTTGTCCTTTTTCTCTCTTGATTTCTGACACAGAGATTTGAGGACAGAAGCTTTTATCTTAAAAATATGATTGCATCTCTGCATTAAGTAAGCACTTGCTCAAAGCTCTACAAGAATTCAACAGACTGAGATTAATCTAGACTTTAATATATCAATACATTTAGAGAGTTTATTTTAAAACACTTAAGAATTCAGCCTTAGAAGTTCACTAGCAAAGTACCCAAAAGTGGAACCAAATTGTATGTTTTCTTTCATTGAAACTAAGGACTGATCTGGGACACAAGTGCCCACTTGGACTAAGATAGTGATTTTCTTTATGAAGGGGCCTGCTTTTGGTTTACAATGGATTGAATAAAAAAGAATGAGAAATGAGGTTTTTGTTTTGATTTTTAGCCTTTTTTTTTTTTCTTTTTTAAATCATGGAAGCAGAAGTGAGATTTGGTTAGCGACTGAATGCCACTGTAATTCCCAGTTACTGGGTGGATTATTAGCCCTCATAATTCTACTTTTTTTCATTGTTGTGAGAAAATAGCAAAACCTCACTTATATTCCTCATTACAAATTTTTCACATTTTGGCCTCATGAGTGCTGTTTGAATTCTTTTTTTTTTTAATTTTAATTTTTACTTTATTTTACTTTACAATACTGTATTGGTTTTGCCATACATTGACATGAATCCACCACGGGTGTTTGAATTCTTTTATTTGTACGTTGGGGATCCCAAACTAGTGGCTTCCAGATTTAGCTTCTCATAGAGATCTCCTGGGGAGCCTGTTAAAAATTGGTCCTCCAGTTTCATCTTGAATCTGTCAAATGCTCCTGAGGACAGGGCTGGGGAGTCTTTCTGTTTCACTACTTTCCTGGGCAATTCTTGATAAGATCAACCTTTCTCTGGTTCAGGGAATGAATGGTCTTTGGGGACTCCTGGTAATTGCTCTGCTGCTGCTGCTGCTAAGTCACTTCAGTCGTGTCCGACTCTGTGCGACCCCATAGACGGCAGCCCACCAGGCTCCCCCATCCCTGGGATTCTCCAGGCAAGAACACTGGAGTGGGTTGCCATTTCCTTCTCCAACGCATGAAAGTGAAAAGTGAAAGTGAAGTCGCTTAGTCGTGTCTGACTCTTAGCGACCCCATGGACTGTAGCCCACCAGGCTCCTCCGTCCATGGGATTTTCCAGGCAAGAGTACTGGAGTGGGGTGCCATTGCCTTCTCTGGTGGTTTGCTCTAGGAGAATGACTATTCTCAATTCCTTCCACTCTTGGAAATTCCCATTTCTAATTCCCCCCTTAGGAGATGACTGGTCCTTTCCTTCGCTTAAAAAAAACTAAAGCCATCCAGGAAATATTCCTCATATTCTCTTCTGTTTACCTCAGAAACATGTTTCTAGGTATCATCTTTCTTTGAATTACACAAGGAAGGACTTCCTGGTTGAAAGTAAACTCCTCCACTTATGCTTTTCAGTTTACCCATTTCCATCTTTAGTTTCCCTTCATCCTATCATCTAACATCTAATCTTTTTTCTTTTAAAGTTAATTGCATCTTTTCCCTTTGCCTTTGAACAACCCAGATTTCCCCATCTGAAAAATTCTGTCTCCCATGACCCTTGCTACCACTGAATTTCTCAGTCTTTTCCCCGCCAAGCATCCAAAAAATGATTTATTTCTTCCTTACCACTAAGAGTTTTGGCTCTTTTTCCCACTCTAAACCACCCGCCTCAGTAATTTCCTCTAATTATGAAATCAGTTTTCTTTTCTAGCAGTTAGATTGGTGTTTCAGAGCAGAAAATAAAATCATGAAGAGAACTATGAAGAAGTTTTTCTTCATCTTTAGAAAATGAAATTAGAAATACACAAAGGATGCATAAATTTTATCTACTGTGAACATTTGATGACTAAGTATGGTTGCCCCAGTAAAGGTTCTGTCTTCCCCAAAAAGATAAGATTAGAAGATAAATCTGTATTGGTTTTATCCTTAGCATGTTTATCACAGGTTCTCTTTTTTAATGCCCCATAACTTAGATTTTGAATACTGTACCTGATAATATATACCCATATAATTTATTGTAAGATGTTTTAACCAGATCTTTCCTGATTAGGAAAATTTTCTGTTGCTACAATAGGGGAATCCCTTTATTATGAGAAAATCAGAATAATTTCCACATTCTCTGGAGTTGCCTGTAACTTATATTTATTTTTCTCTGTATTTAACTATGTAAATGAAAAATTTTGATGAAAGTATTACATGAATATGATTGTCAAATACTTATGTAAAGCATATTTAAAACCCTCCAATATTCTTTTCTCTTTTCTCCTACTGCCTTGGTACACTTACTAGAAGAATCACTTCAGTGTTTTTAGCTCCTTGTTCTAGTGTTTACTCCTGTACTTGACAAGAATAAGCTTCTTGATTAGTCAGTTTACTTCCTAATAGGGTATATTAGGATCTTCACTCACTTATACCTCCTCTTTAAAAGTTCAAAATCTCATCATGAACAGCTATAATTTCTAAGCATGCCCTGATATGAAATGAGTATATTACAAAGCTGCACTGAATAATTTAGTCTATGTAGCAAAGTAAAAAATTTTACTTCTTCACTGTATAGTTTATTACATCTAAATGTCTGGTTAACCTTTTTCTAGCATCTTATTATGTCTAATATAAATGCTTCCCACAGTTGAGTAATCTATGTATGACTGCATTTCTTATTTTCATTGTCATTTTTTTACCTGGAATGAATAATTGCCTCATTTTTTCTTGTTTAATTTTCTTTGAGTGCGAATTCTTCCAACATCCTGTAACAGTTCTGTAAAATATCTCCCAGTACAGTGTTCCACATGATCAAGCAGTCAGATAATTTACCAGTTCCTTTTTTTTTCATTCTTGCAGCCTCTACTTCCTGCCCCAGGATTTACCATCTTCACTTGGCCTGAGGCACAGCTGTTACTCTGGCAATGCCCATTGCCTCTTTCCATTGGACATCCTTGTATTTTTTGGCTTATTCCTTTGTTTCGGTGAGGCATACCCTGAAGTGGCTTCTTTAGAAAGCTGCTTGGGAAAAGAATTTTTACACTTTGTGTGTCTGAATGGACTAATTCATTGTAGGCTGAGCAGATAAGTTAGCTAGATATTTCACTGAGAGACCCACCACCCCTTCCACCTCCCTGAAAATATCATTATTTGTAAATACTTTCTTTGGGGCAGTTTAGTTTCTCCAGAGAATGTTTAGTGTCCTGCCAGTGGAATGCAGTTTGAAGGTGGATGTTCTTGGGTTGAAGGAACTCAGTGATCAAAAACGAAGATTTTCATATATCATCTCTGTTTTCAGGGCTGTACCTCTTTTGCCCTTTATCGTGACTACTGTGCCTGAGCCTGAAACCTTCATGGTTCACTTTCTCTGGAGCATAAGCCTCAGATTTCTAGTGAATGGTAAAGATTAAGACTTGGGAGCTATCAGTTCAGTTCAGTTCAGTTCAGTCGCTTATCATGTCCAACTCTTTGCAACTGCATGAACCGCAGCACGCCAGGCCTCCCTGTCCATCATCAGCTCCCGGAGTTTACCCAGACTCATGTCTATTGAGTCGGTGATGCCATCCAGCCATCTCATCCTCTGTCGTCCCATTATCCTCCTGCCCTCAATCTTTCCCAGCATCAGGGTCTTCTCAAATGAGTCAGCTCTTCACATCAGGTGGCCAAAAGATTGGAGTTTCAGCTTCAACATCAGTCCTTCCAATGAATACCCAGGACTGATCTCCTTTAGGATTGGACTGGTTGGATCACCTTGCAGTCCAAGGGACTCTCCAGAGTCTTCTCCATCACCATAGTTCAAAAGCATCAATTCTTCTGTGCTTAGCTTTCTTTATAGTCCAACTCTCACATCCATACATGACTATGGGAAAAACCATAGTCTTGACTACATGGACCTTTGTTGACAAAGTAATGTCTCTGCTTTTTAATATGCTGTCTAGGTTGGTCATAACTTTCCTTCCAAGGAGTAAGCGTCTTTTAATTTCATGACTGCAATTACCATCTGCAGTGATTTTGGAGCCCAGAAAAATAAAGTCTGACACTGTTTCCACTGTTTCCCCATCTATTTGCCATGAAGTGATGGACCAGATGCCATGATCTTCGTTTTCTGAATGTTGAGCTTTAAGCAAACTTTTTCACTCTCCTCTTTCACTTTGGTATGGTGGGCTGGTAAATGTTTAACTACTAGGTCTCTGGGAAAAAAATCAAAACAAAAATTCTGATTTGTAGAATTTGCCAATTCCTGTAGTGTTAATTTTCCCACTATGGTTGATTTCAAGCTACCAAAGTGAGATAATGGCAGAGTTGGCTCTTGCAAGCCAGTACAACCAGCTTCAGTGCACCAAAGATTGAGAGCCTGAATATGCCTTCATTTTCAGTAACTGCTCTTATTTTCTTCTTCAAAGTACCCAGTGTCTCCGTTTCCAAATCATGTACAGGGGCAAATTGGCTTGCTTCTTGTAGTCATTGGCTTGATTTTTCTCCACTCTGCTGAAATGTTTCCTCCATCTGCTTTCCATTTTCAAATGTTGGATTATAGTTACTTCATTTTGTTGAAGATGGAGTTTGTGTTTTTGTTTCCTGTCATCTTTGTGGCTTTAGAATTTTGAGAGAAGAAGAGTAGTGAAACTATCTTTACTTTGCCATCATCAAACTGAAAAGTCTACTCATTTTGCTAAATAAAAGCTAGAGTTATAAAATGATACCTGTTGATTATCATATGATATCACCTATATCTGGAATCTAGAAAATTGATACACATGAACTCATTTACAAAACATAAACAGAGTCACAAACATTAAAAAAAAAAACAGCTATGGTTGCCATAGGGGAAGGGAGGGGGAGGGATAAATTGGAGTTCGAAATTAACAGATACACACCACACTACTATATATAAAACAGATAAACAACAAGGTCCTATTGTATAGCATGGAGAACTTTATTCAATGTCTTGTAATAACCTAAAAAAAGAATCTGAAAAAGGAAAAGAATACATCAAAATGATACTGGTCATTGTTAATAATATTTTGAGTAATTTAATCTATATCTTTAAAAAATCTAACTTACAAAATACTGAGAAATAATTTTGACCTTGCTGGATCAAATTATTCAGTGTAGCTCTGTCCTATTAATATTTCAAAGCAAGGCATTCTTGGAAATTATAGTAGTTTATGGTGGGATTTTGAACTTAAAAGGTGTGAAGGAATATGGCTTAGTTGAGAAAGATGTCAAATTTTGATTTACCTTGTGTTGGACCTTTATAGGTCCTTTGTCAGATATTGTAGCCAAAGGCATTATTGAGTTCTGACATACTCTTTTTTTTTTTGCTGAGGTGGGGAAAATTGGGTGAGAGTGGGGATAGGGACATGAATAGAAATACAGAGTAAGAATAAAAGAATGTCCTAATGTGAATACCTTTTAGATGGTAATAGCAAAAACAACCTGTTGTTCTATTTTGTGGTCAGCAGTGATCTTAAGACAAGATAACATAGTGGTTAAGCCATAGGATCCTGGATGCTTCTGTCTCAGAGTGTGACTCTGCCAACTGCTGGTCATCAGTCCTTCTTATATCCTAGTGCCTCTGTGTTCGCATCTGTAAAGTTAAGATAGAATAGAAACTCATAGGCTTGCTTTTAGAATTAAATGAATTATATGTTAGCACTTCTAGTGTGTGAAGCATAAGTGCTCAGTAAACAGTGGTTATTGTTATTGTTACTGTTGTTGGCATAGAGATAACAAAACTGGTATTGGTTCACACATGTCTACTTTTCTTATTAAGATTTACTTTGACATACATTAATATCCAACCAGTCCATCCTAAAGGAAATCAGTCCTAAATATTCATTGGAAGGACTGATGCTGAAGCTGAAACTCTAATACTTTGGCCACCTGATGCAAAGAATGGACTCATTTGAAAAGACCATGATGCTGGGAGGGATTGGGGGCAGGAGGAGAAGGGGACGACAGAGGATGAGATGGCTGGATGGCATCATCAACTCAATGGATATGAGTTTGAGTAAACTCCGGGAGTTGATGATGGACAGGGAGGCCAGGCATGCTGCAGTCCATGGGGTCACAAAGAATTGGACATGACTGAACGATTGAACTGAACTGAACATTAATATCACATTAATGTCATACAAAACATACTTTTTTTGGGGGGGCTGTATTGTTGTATGCGATAATTCTATTGCTATTTTATAGCTTCATCACCCTTCTGATAATTCAGTTTAACAGACATAAATTGAATGTCAACCATACATATAATTTTCCTATGCTAGATGCTGAGTTATAGTTTCCCAGATGAACTTGGCATTTGGAAAAAAATACTAGAAACTTTCCTAAACCTTCACACCAAAATGAACTCTAGATGGATTAAAGATTTAATCCCCAAAACCCCCCACAAAACCAAAAAGGGCCATAAAAGTACTGGTAGGAGATATGGCTGAAAACTTTAAAGTATTTGGAGTAGCGGAAGGTTTTCTATTTATTGACATTAAAATCAGAAACTTTAAAGTAAAAGACTGGCTCATTTGACTAAATAAAATTTTAACTTCTGACTGAGGGGAGGAATCAAAACAAAGTCAGGGGTGAAACGCAAGCTGGGAAAAATGATGACAGTGCATATAAAAGGCAAGAGTACATTTAATTGCCAATCAGTTGGAAAATGGCAAGCAGCCGAAAAGAAAACTACAGGGACGGTCCATTCACAGAAAAAACCATTACAAATGGTGAGTACAGATATGCAAAGGTCCTCACTATAATTTAAAGAAATTTAAATCAAATAAAAGATATTTTTTACTTATTGGGAAAGGTGGCATGGATTGAGGGTAGGAAGAGACACAAGTTCACCACTGTTTTCATAGTCAAAGGAAACTATCCTTTGCGGGTGGGATCACCTCGGCCTCTGAGCTGAGTACCAGCCTCCTCTGCATCTTTGCTTTCAAGACACCCTCTTAAGTGCTCTTCCTCTGTGTTTTGTTTCTTTGGAAAAGTGCCCCGGTAGGTACTTGAGATGTAATGAGGCCTTCCAGCTCTGCATGTAATCACTGGGAACAATTACCTCACATTTATGTGAGCCAAGCATGTTCAGCGTGTAAAGAGGCTGCCTTCTGAAGAGCCAGAGTTGGCTGGTTTGTGGCTATTTGATTGGATTTTGATGTTGTTTGCTGAGAACTTCTGTAGATCCCTGTGCACATGTTCTTTCCTCCCTGCATGCATCCATGCCAAGTCACTTCAGTCGTGTCCCTCTTTGTGTCCCCATGGACTGTAGCCTGCCAGGCTCCTGGGAATTCTCTGGGCAAGAATACTGGAGTGGGTTGCCATGACCTCCTCCAAGGGACCTTCCTGGCTCAGGTATTGGACTCACATCTTTTGCGTCTCCTGAATTGGCAGGCAGGTTTTTTTTCACCACTAGCATCACCCGAGAAGCCTGTCTTTCCTTTCTAGAGGAAAGCAAAACAAAACAGAACAAAACCTTGGAGCTTCTGGGGGAGAAAGGGACCAGGTTGATTCATTTGTAGATTCATTTATTCAATAAATATTTATTGAGTATTTATTGTGTGTCAGATACTGTTCTAATCATTGAGCAGATAGGAGCGAACACAAGTTTCCATGGAGCTTGTATTTTAGGGAGGTAGGGACAGTCAATTAAAAAATTAAACAACAATTTCAGATGACTGATAGGAAGAAGAAGTATATACATATGTAAACACAGTATGTACACATACATATGCACACACACACACACACAATAGTGCTTCTCAAACTCTTAATGTGTATCAGAATCACCTGTTAGACTTAAATTTAAACAGATTGCTGAGCCCCTCTCCCAGTGTCTCTGATTGAGTAGAGGCCTGGTTGTGGGGCTCAGGAATTTATGTTGTAAACAAGTTGTTGAGTGCTGTGGCTGCTGCTCTAGAGACCACACTTTGAGAACCACGGGCATAGAGTATTGAGTAGCTCCAGAAAAGTTCTCCAATGAGGTGGTATGTGGTTAGAGACCTGAATGATGGATGAGAAGGAACCAATGTTGTGAAGCTTATCAGTGGTGGGAGTAGAGGGTGGGAATGAAGGAGAGCTTTCTGAGTAAAGCAGAGAAACTGTGGGTTGAAGGAAGCAAAGGGGTTAGTGAAGTTCCTGCGTAACCAGTGGAAGAATGGAAGGGACAGTGGCAGCAGGGGAACTCAGAGAGGAAGATAGACAGCAGGCAGGACATGGAGAACAGTGGTCCTCTATTCTGAAAGCATACTTTAAAAACAAGCCATGCCAAGCCCACCTCCAAATTTAATGAATCTGGGAGGCAGTTAGTTATTTTTAAAAGCTTCTTAGGTGATTCTGATAAGCAGCCAAGGCTGAGAATGATGGTTACAGGCTGTTTGTATTAGTAGTAAGGCAAAGTTGAGATTTTATTTCAGATGTGATAAAAAGCCATTGAACAGTAGAGGACATAACTGAATTTAGTCTTCAGCTATTAGAATGAATTTTGTAAGACATTAAAAGTGAATGAAGAGACCAGTTAGAAAATGTTATAGTTCACATGTCTACCCATGGCTGATTCATGTGAATGTATGGCAAAAACCACCATAATATTGTAAAGTAATTAGCCTCCAATTAAAATAAATTTAAAAAAATTTAAAAAAGAAAATGTTATAGTTGTCTGGGTTAAAAGTGATGTTGGCTTTAGTTTGATGGTAGTGGTAGGGATGGTGAGAAGTGGCATGCTGGATGGTAGGTGGGATTTGGGGTAGAAGAAAAAGGATCAGTGGATCCACTTGCCAATGGATTCTTGGATAAGAGAAGTGTGAGACAGAGGGAGAAGACTCAAATATGACTCCAGGGTCACTTTTCAATTGAGTGAGAAGTGATACCATTAACTGAGAACACTGAGGTAGAAACAGATTTGAGGAACAAACTAAAAATTTTTAATTTTGGTTACCTTGACTCTAAGATACCTTGTCATATCAGTCAAGAGCCAGACTGTTTTTAGGGAAAAGAAGTAGAACTGAGGGTGAATCAATGCCTTGCTCTTTTGACAGGCCCATTGTGAACACTAGCTAGGATAAGGTTAATTTTTATGTGGATTTCACATGAATCTTAGAAAATGTAAACTCTCTTGTAATGTGTAGCTTTTTAAATGGGTAGATAGAATCATGCCAGGAGCTTTCAAAAGGCTTAAACCCATGAGCTTCATATGATGGGCATGTGGTAGGCACTCAATTATGTATTTGTTGAATTAATCAATGAATGAATGAGTGAACTTACTTTTATACATGAAGTCCATTTATCATTTTGATGGGCAAGGTGTCTTCAGATCACACTGTATAGGGGGCACCAAATATGTAGTGGTTAAAGATTATGTCTTGACTAGATTGCCATAAAGTATTGAACGGGTTCAGTGAATCCATGGAATCCAAAAGGACAGAGGGGTTTTGGTGTAGGCAGTTTTGTGTTCCTTCAGTTCAGTTCAGTTCAGTTCAGTCGCTCAGTCGTGTCCAACTCTTTGCGACCCCATGAATCGCAGCATGCCAGGCCTCCCTGTCGATCACCATCTCCCGGAGTTCATTCAAACTCACGTCCATCGAGTCGGTGATGCCATACAGCCATCTCATCCTCTGTCATCCCCTTCTCCTCCTGCCCTTAATCCCTCCCAGCGTCAGAGTCTTTTCCAATGAATCAGCTCTTCACAGGAGGTGGCCAGAGTACTGGAGTTTCAGCTTCAGCATCATTCCTTCCAAAGAACACCCAGAACTGATCTCCTTTAGAATGGACTGGTTGGATTTCCTTGCAGTCCAAGGGACTCACAAGAGTCTTCTCCAACACCACACTTCAAAAGCATCAAGTCTTTGGCGCTCAGCTTTCTTCACAGTCCAACTCTTACATCCATACATGACTACTGGAAAAACCATAGCCTTGACTAGACGGACCTTTGTTGGCAAAGTAACGTCTCTGCTTTTGAATATGCTATCTAGGTTGTTCGTAACTTTCCTTCCAAGGAGTAAGCGTCTTTTAATTTCATGGCTGCAATCACCATCTCCAGTGATTTTGGAGCCCCCAAAAATAAAGTCTGACACTGTTTCCTTTGTTTCCCCATCTATTTGCTGTGAAGTGATGGGACCAGATACCATGATTTTTGTTTTCTGAATGTTGAGCTTTAAGCCAACTTTCTCACTCTCCTCTTTCACTTTCATCAAGGGGCTTTTTAGTTCCTCTTCACTTTTTGCCATAAGGGTGGTGTCATCTGCATATCTGAAGTTATTGATATTTCTCCCGGCAATCTTGATTCCAGCTTGTGCTTCTTCCAGCCCAGCGTTTCTCACGATGTACTCTGCATAGAAGTTAAATAAGCAGGGTGACAATATACAGCCTTGATGTACTCCTTTTCTTATTTGGAAAACGAGTTGTTCAGTTGTCCAGTCTGTTGTTCCATGTCCAGTTCTAACTGTTGCTTCCTGATCTGCATATAGGTTTCTCACATTACTAAGATTTCCTAAAATATGTCTGGTTTCTACTTCTGTGTCTTTTGGCTTATTTTCATGAGCTAGAGTCATCTGTGATTTCAGCAGAATTAGACCAGACTTATAAGCTGATGTTACAGAAATTTCTCTTGCTTTTCTGTATGCCAAGGCCTGCCAGGCACAGCAGGGAGAGGGTTCGGGGCAATGGGTTCTACAAGCCATCTTGTTGCGGTGTGGAATGTGAGATCAGAGCTCACTTACCTGAGCTCAACACCTGCCTATAAGTGCTTCTTGTGATGAACCAAAAGGCAGAATTTGTTTCTGGAAAGGGTAGTCAGTTCCACAACTAGAGAGATTGGGGAAGCCGCTGAGAACTCTTCCCAGACTGTATTCAGGTGCCCTGACTTGTGAATGAATGAGTGGAGTCTTTCCCTACCTAGCCAGGCTGCCTTATCCCTAGATTATGGAGTCTAGCACCACCCAAGCTCATTTCTCCTCATTAGCTCATCCAGGAACCAATGATTCCAGTTCAGTGTTGTGTAATGAGAATTACAAGTTAAATCCATGATCTTGACAGTGGTCACTGAAGTTCTTCTGAAAGGAGGAAATCCAGTTGTGAAAGCCTTGGTAATCCATGTAGATGCATGAAGCAAAACTGGAGAACTTTCTGGAGGCTAGAGCCAATGTAGGAGGGGAGAGTAGTTAGCACCCTGACCTAAGGAGAGTAGTTTGTGGTGGTTCTTTGAAGGATATATATATATATATATAGATAGATAGATAGATAGATAGATAGATATAGATATAGATAGATAGATAGGAAGGTAGAGAAACTTGCAGATGCTGCAAAGTTGGGTGAAGAGATCTCTGGAAATAATCTGGTGTTAGGGTGATCAAAAGAAATTTAAGAAGCATGCATGCATTCTTAGTCGCTCAGTTGTGTCCGACTTTTGTGACTCCATGGACTGCAGCCCACCAGGCTCCTCTGTCTTTGGGGATTCTCCAGGCAAGAATTATGGAGTGGGTTACCATGCCCTCCTCCAGGGGATCTTCCCAACCCAGGGATCAAACCGAGATCTCCCGGATTGTAGGCAGATTCTTTACTGTCTGAGCCATCAAGGAAGCCTTAAGAAGAGAGATGTTCAATTTGAAATTGTTTACTTTGCAGTCATGTAAACTCCTTTTATACCTCCCTCCGAATAACATAGTCTCATATTCATGGAAGCTTTATGTGAGTGGAGAAATGGATGGGGAACTCAAGAAGGCTTGAGCTTCATGTTGGGTCTAATGGTGGAGAACAGCAATGGGGCTATGCAAATAAGTGCTGAGCTGACTTTGAGGCACAAGTTCTGCATCCTTTTCCACCTTATACACACCTAAGGAATCTTCAGAAATTTTGGACAGAGCTTTGGTGGGAGACCCAAACTCCAGGTGACAGTTGGATTATAGAGTTTTGGGTAGCAAAGATGATTTCTCTCAAAAAGATTGGGTTGTAGCTCATTTAAAGTGCTTTGGCCCCAGTGGCTCTTCTTCAGCTTTACCAGCTGTTTCATTAAATCTGTGTTTCTGACTCACAATTTCTGTACTGCTTCTCTCACTGGTGTGGGTTGCCTTTGTTTAATCTCCCTTTGATTGCATCTGGTTTTCTTCCTTTATGGGCTTCTCTGGTGGCTCAGTGTTAAAAAAAATCCACCTGCCAGTGCAGGAGACATTGGTTTGATCCCTGTGTTGAAAAGATCCCTTGGAGAAGGAAATTTTAACCCACTCCTGATTGGCTGCCATCTATGGAGTCACACAGAGTTGGACACGACTGCAGTGACTTAGCAGCAGCAGTAGCTAGTATTCTTGGTTGAGAAATCCCAGGGATAGAGAAGCCTGGTGGGCTACAATGCATAAGGTTGCAAAAGAATTGAACACAACTTAGAGACTGAACAACAACAACAACAACTACTACTACTACTACTACTACTTTCCTTATTCCTGTGTCCTTGGGGGAGACTAGTTCTTGCATTCCACACCTAAGGATCTACTGTACCCAACCCAGCACCTGAACCCGGGAGACATCTGGTCACCCAGAAAGAGTGGTCAGACATGACTAATATCCTGGGAGACTGTTTTCCTGAGCATTAGTATGGGTGGGACATTTGTTTATCGAAGGTCATATATTATACGATCACATGGATTTAAATGGGTAAGGTTTTATGACATATCAAGTAAAATTTAAAAATCATTTAACATGAGAGGAAGAAGGCAATAAAAGATTCATTCTCAGTCATTTTGTAAGCCCCAGAACTAGCAGTTTGAAAATACTCTGTATACTGTAAACCTCAAAATCAGCATACATATTTGTTGAGGAAATAATTACAAATGCTGATGTAAGGTAATTAAAAATATTTTAATATTTCTGTTGTCTATTTGCTACTTTAGAATTTGCTATATGTAAGTAGGCAGAATTATAAGATAGGAATGTAGTTTATAGGTGGATGCTGAGCTTTTGACTTCCCTCTAACAGTTGCCTAGTATTCTCCTATAATGAAATTGTTTCCAGTAATGAAATTGCATTGCAAAAATTGTTTAGGTTATCTGAGGCCAAATTGAGATAGCTAGAATAACAAAGAAAAGGATTTTTTGTCCGAGGGATGCTGTAGACAAAAGAAGCATGGTAGTGCAATCCTTGTGAATGTATCCCCTCCTGTAGACACTTCTACTTAGGAGGTTTATTGTGTTCCAGCTAAGTAAGAATCTGGAGGTGGAAGTGGTGGGAAATAGTGAGCTGACAAGACCAGTGATACAGTAGATGACCCGACTTGAATGGCTATAAAATTTATGGCCCATGGTTAAGTTTGGTGAAGTTTTATTTACAAAGTGAAAGAACACATATGTTTTCATAACATGCTGATACTTGAAATAAAAATTGTACATATATACCTATAGCAGTCTGCCATTGTTGTTTCCACAGCCCTCCCCTCAGCTTTTCCTCTGGGAACAGCACCTCTTTTACTTTGGGGATGGCTCAAGCTTCCAGTGGGCACTGCCTTGTACTTTATGTGATGCTGCCCCTTCCCTGCTCCCATCTTTTCTTTCACTAGGGCCAGGAGAGGGCATCTACTCAAGATGGTCCTTCCCCTGAAGCGTGCAAGTGAATTGGGAAGGTGTCAGTTCCTTTTGGCTGGGGAATTTATAAGATATGAAACCCAGGAGCTTATGATATGATAGCCAGGTTTGCTGCCCAGAGAAGGAAGCTAGTCTACAGTGAGGATCAGAAGGTAGAGAGATGCATACTTCCGGCAGCTTAAGTATTCAACCCTTTAAAATCATAGGATACTTTGTACTTCCTATGTATTTTCACATTGCTACAACTAATCTAAGCTGAATTTCTGTCACTTAACCAAACACATGGGCACTGTACACAGGAACGATTACTCAAGGCTGGGAGACTGTGGCATCAAAGTAATCCTGAGGCTTAATAACGCTCTGAACTTGTCAGTTGTTGGACATGATGGAGGAACATTGACTTGTGTCTGTAGGTAGAAATCCTATTGACTGAGTGACTAATTATCTTCTGATAAATATTTAATATTCTACAAGGCTTATCCAGAAACCTAAAGACTAATCAGTCTCTTTTGATTAGTTGGGATAGCTGTCCAAAGACATTCTGTCTGTGTGATGAGCATTCACGATTAATACACCAAAACTGATAGGACTCTGTCACTCTGTGCCCTGGAGAATAGGTCCTTTCTGAAACCTCAGTCAGGATAGACTTGAGGCTATTTATTGGCATTATAGGCAAGTAGTGAAAGTTTATGTTCTGTCTTAAACCTCTGCCCTGAGTCAGTACTCTTCTGCTGATCTGCTAAAGACTTTGGTTAACTACTTTGCTGAAGTGAAATTCATTGACAATGGCTTATTTTGTTGCCTTCTCCAGTTTTGCTCACTTTTAAGCTCACTGGAGTGAGTTGGTGGTGAATTTAAGATACTATAATAATAAGAAGGGTGAAGTGACTTTTTGTGGAAGCGGCACTGTTATCAGCAGTAAAAGCCATTAAATTTATTGATGCTGATTCTTCCCAGTGTTGAGTCTCCCATACAGCATAACCATTCTTGATAAATATTTTATATCATATATATATTCTGATGTGGAGCCTATATCTTTGCTCTTATATAGCTGAGTCATACCTGCATATAGAATAAAATAGGTATCATTTGTTGAAACTGCCATGTTCTAGACACTGCTGGTGCTTTCACACTTTATCTCATTGAGTTTGATCGTTAGGACAACGCTATTAAGTAGATATTTTCCTCATTTTACAAGAGAGGGAAACTAAGCACAGAGAAGTTTAGTAGCTTGGCTAAGGTGATTTGGCTGAAGAGAGAACAAAACTCAGAAGATGCTCATCAGTGCTGCTTCCTTCAAATTGGACTCCTTGCCTGTGTGATTTCTCCTTCCCTGTCTTTAGGTAGCCAGTAAGGAGTGGTTGCCATGGTAATCCCAAGGGAACAGAACACTTCTCGCATCTTGCCATGGATCATCATCTAACCCAGCTGTGGAAGAGTTTTGATATTAATAAAAAATCCCTAAATGATACACAGAGACTGAGTGCAGACTGATTGTCTGCTCTTCTCTTCAGAGGGTAATTCCTTGGGAGTATTGGGAATTGTTGGGTGAAAACCTTATGGTGATTGAGTCACTGACTGAGAACCTATGGGTCTTTTAATAACTTCTTATAGTTCTGATTTCTAGAGGTTTGTTAGGGATAGTTCTTTCTGAAAGTTCTAAGTGAATTATAATACTACTCTTACTTGTATATTATTCATAATGTGTCAATAATCAACATCTCATCATTAACTCCATTTTAGAGGTACCTTCATTAATATTCTCCTAATAACTGAATTAGACTTATAAGGATAAAAATCATTTCTAAGTTCTTTTATTATCTTTTCTAAGTGTTTTAAACAACACCTTATATATTCCAGAGTTGGTTTTAAAATGTTCTATTTTTACTAACTTCCTGCCATAGTGGAATAAATCTGCATGAATCTTGCTTGGCCCATAACCTGGAAACAACACACATCTTCATGGTGGGAAAAAGCTGGAGCAATCTTGCCCTGTGTATATATGGCTGGACTTTTATTTCCACAATCTGGAAACAACAGACATCTTCATGGTGGGAAAAAGCTGGTGCAATCTTGCCCTGTGTGTCCATGACTTAACTCTTATTTTTCTTCCTTGATGGTGATCCATTATATAATACTGGGGCTGACACTCCATCATTTGAATACATGGATATTTAAAACTGAAGGCTTGTGAAGACAATGTGGAGGGCAGTGAAAGAAACCTTAAACTGTCAGTGAGAAGACTTACACTTTGCTGTATCAGCTGTGGGACCTTGATTCTCATTTTTCTTGGCCTTAGAAGGAAGTAATTGAGAGAAATGATCTGCAGGTTTCATTTAAACTTTGAGGCTGGAATTCTGTAGTGCCAGGTAATTGGACCTCTGTTTTCTGGTATCTGATCACAAGCCCTTTTGGAAACAGAAGAAAACACCACAAATTATGTTGTTCAGTGGGTTGGAATAGAAATTGAAGGCAGGAAGGCCTGCAGAGAGCCTCAGCCTAGTTTCTCCTCAGATGGCTTGCCTCCTGTTTCCTTCAAAAGGACAAGGAGAGATTTTAATCTCTATCAGTTCAGCATCTGTGGTTTCTTTCATGAGCAAGCATCATAGTGGGTGTCAAGAACTATGTGGTAATTTACAATTATTCCACTGCATCGGGTAGTTTATATTTAAGAATGATTGTTCAGAGGTGCTTATTTGCTGAAGTATGAATATGTTCAGAAAGGAGGAATTTTGTAAGTGACAGAAACTCCAGACTTCTACAGATTTCACGTTTAAATTTACTGTTAACAGGCAGAGGCTGTTTTTGGCCTTCTCGGATGTGTGCCATTCCTTCCTCTACATGGCAGTGGGAAACCTCAGACGGAGATTAACTTAGAAGCTAAAAAATATTACAAGAAAATTTCTCTTTGAGAAGAAACATTAGAGGAATGTTTTAAGGACTTGAGGCTGGTATGTTGGGAATTATACTGGAATTAGGAAGTTTCTAATTACATTGTGCATAAACATATTTATTTTCTTGGTAGTGAATATGCTAATTAATATCAGAACATTCCACATTTTAGGAGCAAGTACCACATCCATCAATCTTTCCTTTCCCATATACTAATTACCTTAATTTAGGTTTTTACTAGTCCTCTGATGGATTATCATGAGTCTTTTAGTTTTTCTCCTGACTCTCACTCTTTTCTAAATACCACCTTGTATCTCATCAGATAGATCAAACACAGCTATGATCAGGTCAAAGCCTTCAGTGGTTTCCTGCTGCTGCTAAGTTGCCTCAGTCGTGTCTGACTCCGTGCGACCCCATAGACGGCAGCCCATGAGGCTCCCCCGTCCCTGGGACTCTCCAGGTGAGAACACTGAAGTGGGTTGCCATTTCTTTCTCCAATGCATGAAAGTGAAAAGTGAAAGTGAAGTCGCTCAGTTGTGCCCGACTCTTAGTGACCCCATGGACTGCAGCCCACCAGGCTCCTCCGTCCATGGGATTTTCCAGGCAAGAGTACTGGAGTGGGGTGCCATTGCCGTCTCCCAGTGGTTTCCTACTGTTTAGCAAATAAAACCCAAACACTGTAGCTTAGCGTCTGACTGTGACAGTCAGATGAGATTTCTGCCTTGTCCCCTGTAACTTGTCCCCTGTCCCCTTGTCCCCTGTAACTTGTCCCCTGCCTTGTCCCCTTGTGCCCTGTAACTCTGCTGCCAGTCCTCTAAGACCTAGTGGATTTGAATATTTGCTTTAGTTAGTTGTTCTCTGTTCTTTCCCTTATAGACATCTGCCTGTGCCTCTTTTTAATGTATTGTTCTCCTTCCATCTTATCAAGTCAAGCCGGGGTGTTCAGGTCTTCTTAAAAGCCTTTAAACTCCGTTCATTCATTCCAGTTCACTTCTGTTAGAATAATCTTTCCTTCCTTTCATTCTGCTGAAATACTGAAACTGACTTTAAGCATTATGATTATTCCTTTGTGTTATTATTGTTTCTTACATATATGTTCTTTATATTATACCCTTTACCTAGATCATCACTTTTGCAGGCAGGGGCCATATCTTTTTGTTGTTGTTTTTTTCCTTTGAACAGTAGCTCGCACAGGGTTGGTTTTGATAACTTAGGTACACAGGGCAGTGAATGAAAGGTTTTGTTGAAACCATTTCTCTCGTAGCTTCTTTATTCTTGCTTATTTCATTGGTTTAGAAATCTCTCATTAATGTGAGGTTGGTGAGTTTTGTGTGATGCTGGGCACATGTAGTTGTGTTAGTTCCCTTCTAGGCTGTGTAACCACTGGTGTTCTAGTTCAGAATCCAGTTCTTTAATTTTTGATTCTCTCATGTATCCTCAGACCATCTCCTTTACAGGGAACAGCCACTCCGCCCTTGGCCCATCTGCCTCTGCTCAACTGGGATGCTCCCTGCTGGAGAGCCCCTCATCTGGATCCAAGTTCTAAATGAAATAATGATCCTTTTTATTTCTGAAGCTTTATTTTGGCCATATCCTTGTTTTTTGGGGGGCGTATTCTTTCTGTTCCAAGTAAAATCTTGTGGTTATTGTTGGCCTCTATTATTTATATTTTTCACCTTCAAGTTTCTTAATTGTGCCACATGTGTGTGTGCATACTAAGTCACTTCAGTGATGTCTAACTCTTTGCGACCCCATGGACTGTAGCTGGCCAGTCTCTTCTGTCCTTGGGATTTCCCAGGCAAGAATACTGGAGTGGGTTGCCATTTCCTTCTCCAGGGGATCTTCCTGACCCAGGGATCGAACCCGTGTCTCCTGAATTGCAGGTGGTTACTTTACCAGTGAGCCACCAGGGAAGCCGGTCTGTATATGTGTGTCCAGTCTCTATATGTGTGTATGTGCGTAGTCGCTCAGTTGTGTCTGACTCTTTGCTACCCTATGGACTGTAGCCCACCAGGCTCCTCTGTCCATGGGATTCTCCAGGCAAGAATACTGGAGTGGGTTGCCATGGCTTCCTCTGGGGGATCTTCCCTGCTCAACGGTTGAACCCTTGTCTCTTGGGTCTCCTGTGTCTCTTGCATTGGCAGGCATATTCTTTACCACCAGTGCCACCTAGGAAGCACCATGTGCCACATGGTATCTGCAAAATTTTCCATATGTTCTAAGTTGTCCTAAAACAGATCTGCTCTGTCAAAAGACTTTCTCAAATTCAAATGCAAAGTGATCTCAGGTTTATATTTAGTGCCAAATGATCCAAAAGCCTACCATATTTCTGGTCTCACCCAATTTTGTCTTATACAGCTTCCTTTTACTTACTTGTTAGCTCTTGTATTTGTGCAGTTTCAACTTATTAGCTGATAACTGCTCTCAAGTTAAGAGTTGGCTGAAATAAAAGTTTGAAAGATGAGTGAATTTGGCTTTCTTCTTGGTGGGGGAGACAAATATTCCACGTGTCACTATTTATAGCCTCCTTTTGTAACTTCTGTTTGTATATCCTTCTTTAGATATTATATTGAGAATTTGTTAGTGAAAGAGTGTTGGATCAAAGCCATTATGTTAGTGTGAAAATTTAACTCAACAATTATTTATATTTGAATGCCTGTTGTGGAGGCTGTCTGAGCTAGGGACTAGAGAGCTAAAGCTTAAATAAAATTTTAAAAAAATATAGCCTCAATCCTTCATAGGAATAGAGAAAGAAGATCAGTAAACTGCAGAAAGACCATGGTAAGAAAATCTCTCACTGTCTTCACACTACATGGTATATGCATACAGCAAACTCTGTTACATATTATAGTCAGATGTGGTATTCAGGTTTATCAAATGTTCTAATCTCTAGAAAAAGTTACTGTTGATGTTACATGCAAATTATCAAGTTACAAAGAATTTTCATGAAATGAAGCATCTAACCACATTGATCTTTGCTTTAGCAAGTATTTCAAGATCTTAAAGTGCCACTGTGATCATCACTATAAATATTGATTAGCATGATACTGAAAGTGTGCCAGAACACCTGTGATGAGAGAATTTAGTAATGTCTACCATTAATTAAATTCTAATTGTGTGCCAATGTTTACAACCTTGCCTTGTTCAATCCTCATGTCATCTCTGGGATGTGAGGTGTGAAGTGTACTCTAGTTTGAAGCACAGGGGTTAAGTAGCTGGGCTTCAGAGCCAGAAAGTCTGGCTCTAGAGTCTGTGCTCTTTACTGCTAATCTGTTTTGCCTCTTGATTACTCCAGTGTTATCATACTTTGGTGTGCACAGGAACCATGCGGGGGAGCTGCCAAGATGTAGATTCCTGGGCCCCAACTTAGAGAGCTGTATTCAGCTCATCTGGAGCTAGACCTAGGAATCTGTATATAAACAAGTATTTCTATGATTCTGTAGAGTGGCAGCTACACTCTGAGAAATACACATTGTATGTGCTGTCTCTGGGTATTGTAATGTATATACATGTGCTGTGTTTAGTCACTCAGTTGTGTCTAACTCTTTGTGACCCCATGGACTGCAGCCTGCCAGGCTCCTCTGTCCATGAGGATTCTGCAGGCAAGAATACTAGAGTAGGTTGCCATGCCCTTCTCCAGGGGATCTTCCCAACCCAGGGATCGAACCCAGGTCTCCCACATTGCAGGTGGATTCTTTACCATCAGACCCACCAGAGTCTATAATGCCATTTTCTACTTTATAAGGATTCCTGCTCCAGTATAGTATACTGGAACATACTCTAGGGAAAGAGAACAATTCATTTAAAAATTTCCCCAAACTAGTTTTGTGACTTTGGCCAAATTGTATTGGTTTCTTCAGAGAACAGAACCAATACAATATGCATATATTTATTATAAATGATTTGCTTATACAATTATGGAGGCTGATGAGTGCAAAATCTGTAATGTGGGCCAGGCCAGCAGGCTTGATACGCAGGAGAGCTGGTGGTGCAGATGAAGTTGGAAGGCATTCTCCTGGAGAATTCTCTCTTGTTCAGGGAGGCCACTCTTTTCATTCTATTGAGGCCATCAGATGAGTGGGTGAGGCCCACCCACATTATGGAGAGCAATCTGCTTTACCTCAAATTCACTGATTTAAATGTTGATCTCATCCGAAAAACCCCTCCAAATTGACATATAGCATTAATCATTATATCATTTATTCCCTCTGGGTCCCATAGGTCAAAATCCCATTGGTAAAATCATAGGGGATTGGGCCAGGTGATCATAATTATATAATAGAGGGACAAAACACACGACCAGTGGGAGACACCCTGACAACTGGTGGCTTTAGTTTGACTCACCCAGACTTACCCCACCCAGTGTTTTCAAACATTTGCATTACTGCTTGGTAGTTGCTAACAAATTTCACATGAAAATCTGTGTTTTAGGTTTTCTCTTTTAAAATAATTGGTGATCTGGCAACATCGTATGGCCACAGGGTAGCTGAGTCACAGATGCCACCTCTTGGCAGGGTTTGCTGTCTCCTGGATCCCCACCACTGCCTGTATGTCACTCACTTTGTTCATGACATTTACTTCTGTGAGCTGCTGAGCCGCTGTAGGCATTTGAGTTTTGACCCTTGTCTCGCTCGCTACCAAACGTCTGTGGCAGCTCCACCTCCCTGATTAAAAATGACAGAGGGGGAAGTAGGATTCCTCACATACATGAAAGCTGTCGCGTGGTCTGGAAATAGCTATTTCTTCACTGTGCACAGTGTGAGTTATCACCCTTCCCAGGGTTGCCCTCTCTGGGATCCCCAGATCACTACTTTTTTTTTTGAATTAATAAAAGAAGTGCTTTTATATTCTGCATGCTTTTTTTGGGTAGGCAGTGATAGAAATTATGAACTGGGTGCTTCAGAGTCACTGAATGGGGTCACCAGATACAAAGATGGAAGAACATCTATGTAAGAAGAGAACCTGCTAATTTTGCATGGAGTTGAATTAGTTCAACAAGCAGTTTCAAACGTGAGAAATATCTTTCCAATAGCCAGGCTGGCTTTATAGGAAAATAGAATGGGCAGTTGTTTAAAGCAAGATTTCAAAGGTAAAATAGTTTCGCGACTTCTGAATTGCTCTCTGGATGCTGAAATGACTTCAACCAGGACAAAACCTTTTATTTTGTAGTGAGAAAAAGTACAGCATTTTATTCCATCATGGGAAAGAAAGCAGACACTTCTGAGAGTAGCAAGTCACAGCCTAAACTGACACAGGAACAAAGTGGTGATATTAGATCCATGTTGCAAATACGATTTGATGAGGCACTAGGGAAAAGAAACAACCCAGGGACCTTATAGGTCTGAAAATAGAGAAAGTAAGGCAGAGGCATAGAGGACTAGAATTTTCTTTACTAATGGCTTAGTATGGCTAAGCAAGTCACATCCTTTTATGCATGTTAACATGCCTATGGCCACTTTTTTGGGGACAAAATATATGCAAATTTTCTTCAGGACCTTGAAAACTAATTCCACAGGCCTATGGTTTGCAAACATGCTGTTTTTCTGAGTTTAGAGAAATGTATTTCAGATGTATGGCATTATTATGGTTTCTCTAGAAGTCAGTCTTTGTGAAAGTAATTCAGGACAGTTAGCTTCTTTGTCAGTTTCTTGGCAAACAGTGTTTGATTATATATTTACACTCCATAGGACACACAGTTTTAAAAGTATTCTAGAATGCTTCCAAATTTTATTTTGGAATTCAACATTTATGACTCTTTATTAATCCTAATCAATAATAGTTCTAATAGTCCTAAATGTGTTAGCTCTAAATAGCTGCCATATTCCATTTCATCAAGAATGTTTTCCTTTTCCCAGGTTGTATATTTGAATGTTAAATTTTGTATGCAGTAGTTTTCCCTTGATACTTGAATTCCTGTGGATAATTTGTGTGAAGATCTTTCAGAGAGAGAATGCATAGGTTTTAATGTCTAATGTTAGATTTTCTGCTTGGGAGGCATATGTTTGCCTCTAGATTTTCCATTTTTAGAACATTTCCTATTACTTTTTCTTTCTATTAATTTTGAACATATTAAGGTCATCATTAACTCTAACCAACTGCTAATTTTCATCTTGAATAGATTTGTAGCTTTCTTATTTTTAAATCTGCCTAGTCGTTTATTTTTA
Source organism: Budorcas taxicolor (assembly GCF_023091745.1). Lineage (NCBI taxonomy): Eukaryota > Metazoa > Chordata > Mammalia > Artiodactyla > Bovidae > Budorcas > Budorcas taxicolor. Next base: position 130,948,342 of record NC_068911.1, read on the forward strand.
AATCCATTTTCCTTTAAATCATAGGAAAGGAAATATTAAACTAAGCAAAAGTTTATGCTTCCTATGCTGTCTTTTGGAGTAATTTTAGTAAATTACTGACTATAGCTCTTGGAAGATTGCTTATTATGCTATTCTGTTAGGAACTGTAGTCTTGTTTGGCTCAGAGACAAAATAAGCTTAGGTCCTAGGGCTATGGCAGTTAACGTCTTTTCCTTCAATCAGATAATAGACTCTATGTGAGAGGTAGTTTTGGAAATGAAACTTTAGACCTCAGGGGGTTATTTTTGAGCTGCAAGGATAAGTAATAATGGTGCTTTCTCTTGGCCTGAAGGCTGAGCTACTTCCTGTTTCTACATCAGGTAAAAGGTAGAAAGTAACAAGAAATATATTGTGTTTTAGCAAAATAAATAAACGGGCTTGGAGAAATACTGTAATTCCATTATAATTAGAAACATGAATAATTTGTATTTGAATAATAGAAGTGATTAAACTATCCTTGGAATTTACATGGCATAGTATAAAGTTTTTATTTTGAAATGAGAGAAAAAAATTAAACTGTAAAAGACTATGCTTTCAGAATAGCTTGCAGAATTTGTTTTTAATGGCTTTATCTTCATTCTTGTCCTCCTTCTCCCTTTAAAGAAATACAAACACAAAAGGAAAGATGGTACATGTATTGAAAGGTAATGTAGATGTCAGTGGAAAGACCTCCCTTGAGCAGACCACTGGTGTGCAGGATTGCCATGTACAGTTTTGGACATTTGGTAGAACACATATGGTTTGTCTGTGTTACCATTTGGTTTAACCACAGGTGGATTATCTATGGTGGTTTTAAATCTCTGAGTTTTTTCTTTACCTCACAGCTCTTCTGACCCACCTATCTTCATGTGCCAACTAATGCCAACTAATTTCTTATACAGCCTCAGCTGTACAGTAGTGTCAGACTCAGGGGCTGAGGCAAATCTGGAAGAGGAGGTTACTGCTCCAATTTGGAAATTACAAGGGCGGGAAGTTGAGTAGTTGTTGACATCGTGGAATCCCAGGGAGGATTTGTCTCTGCAGCTGTATGAAAATGTGCTATTCTTTGTGCAGGCGACTGCCATGTTATGTAAGAGGTTTTGTTCTCTTTCTGCTCACTCGTTGATAACTATCCTAAGTTTAGAAGTAATCTGGGTTTCATTATATACATACCAGCAACCAGAATACATTCTAACCTGAGTAGTTAGACCTGAAATTATTAGTGTGTTCAGAGATGGGAAAACCACTTTTCATTTTGTTTGTTGATTTATTTTAGGGGTTTCTTTGGTGACTCTCTGATGACTTGTATGTATTCATTATCTATTTGACAGGTAAAAAAGTTATATCTCTCCCATGGTCCTAGATGAAAAGGTAAGAAACTCAGAGGAAAAATTATATGCTTTCTCTTGGCTTATTTTTAATATTAGTAAAATGTCAGTGCTTTTGAGATGCTGAACTTTATGATGCACATGTGGTTTGAATTCTTGTTCAACAGAAAATTTCTGGAAGAAAATTCTGTGGTTCCTCATGTGGCTCAAAGTACTAATCCATCAAAGCTGGAAAAGTTATAGGTGACTTTCAGTTTCTCCCTTGTTCCTGTAAAGTCCACTCTCTTCCACACACTAATCTCTAATAGTTTCCCTCTACTGATAAGTGTCTGGTTAACATAGTGAACATAGCCATTATTGAGCTTAATTGTTTTTCACTTATTATTCCAGTGACATTCTATTACCTCAAAATAACTTACAAGTCTAATTTATCTATGTGGATATTGCCTTTGTGCATTACATTATGCCTAGATTTTCAGGCATAATGATTATTTTCTTTTTTTTTTAAGGATCCAAAAATCAAGCTGACATCCACTGTCTTTTTTAATCTTCAAAATTAAATTGAGTCAAGTTGATTGGACCTCAGGTGTTGGTAGCTCAGTTCAGTTCAGTTCAGTCACTCAGTTATGTCTGATTCTTTGTGACCCCACGAACTGCAGCACACCAGTCCTCCCTGTCCATCGCCAACTCCCGGAGTTTACTCAAACTCATGTTCATTGGGTCGGTGAATGCATCCAACCATCTCATCCTCTGTCAGCCCCTTCCCTTCACACCTTCAATCTTTCTCAGCATCAGGGTCTTTTCCAGTGAGTCAGTTCTTCACATCAGGTGGCCAAAGTATTGGAGTTTCAGCGTCAGCATCAGTCCTTCCAATGAATATTCAGGACTGATTTCCTTTAGGATGAACTGGTTAGATCTCCTCACAGTCCAAGGGACTCTCAAGCATCTTCTCCAACACTACAGTTCAAAAGCATCAATTCTTCTGCACTCAGCTTTCTTTATAGTCCAGCTCTCACATCCATACATGACTGCAGGAAAAACCATAGCTTTGACTAGACAGACCTTTGTTGGCAAACTAATGTCTCTGCTTTTTAATATATTGTCTAGGTTGGTCATAACTTTTCTTCCAAGAAGCAAATGTCTTTTAATTTCATGGCTGCAGTCACGATCTGCAGTGAATTTGGAGCCCCCCAAAACAAAGTCTGTCACTGTTTCCACTGTTTCCCCATCTATTTGCCACGAAGTGATGGGACCAGATGCCGTGATCTTAGTTTTCTTTGAATACGTCAAGGCTATATATTGTCACCCTGCTTATTTAACTTATATGCAGGGTATATCATGAGAAATGTTGGGCTGGATGAAGCACAAGCTGGAATCAAGATTGCTGGGAGAAATATCAATAACCTCAGATATGTAGATGACAACACCCTTGTGGCAGAAAGCAAAGAACTAAAGTCTCTTGTTGAAAGTGAAAGAGAGTAAAAAAGTTGGCTTAAAACTCAACTTTAAGAAAATTAAAATCATGGTCTTGGTAGAGCTAAGATCAAGTGGTCACATAAAATCCAGACTACGGAGGGCCTAAGAGGCCAGGCCAGAGGTCCTGGTAAAGTGAATGCACTGTCTAGAATGATCAGGGACCTCCTGATAATGATAATTACGAGAACAGTTATCATTTTTGGATGCTTATTAGGTTTTGGGCTCTTTATATACATATCATCCTAAAGCAATTAACTGGAAAAGTAGGAATACAGTTCTAACTCTTTTTCTTCTCATCAAAGGGCTTCAAGCATACCACAGGGGCAACCTAGTTTTCCAGTTTTAGTTTCCGTTTGTCACTATCAAATTTACTTTATCTGGTCAGAATGGTCTATTTCTGGTTCTCTATATTAAACACACCTTGCATATTTCAAAAAACTGTTTTATTAAGATAAATTCACATAATCACATAATCCTCCTATTTAAAATGTACAATTCAGTGGTTTTTAGTATATTCACAGAGTTGTTCAACCATCAAGGCAGTCAGTTTTCGAGCATTCCTATTACCTATCCTTCCCACAGAAAACCATGAACGGTCACTCCCTGTCTCCTCTCCACCCACTCTTCTGCAGGCCACCCACCTACTCTCTTGTCCGTGAAAGCGAGTCGCTCAGGAGTGTCTGACTCTTGGCGACCCCGTGGATCCTACCAGGATCCTCCGTCCGTGGTATTTTCCAGGCAAGAGTACTGGAGTGGGTTGCCATTTCCTTCTCCAGGGGATCTTCCCTGACTCAGGGATTGAACCCGGGTCTCCCGCATCATAGGCAAATGCTTTACCATCTGCACCACCAGGGAAGTCGTTTAGATTTGCCTATTCTGAACATTTAGGGCTTCCCTGGTAGCTCAGCTGGTAAAGAATCCACCTACAGCGCGGGTTTGATTCCTGAGTCGGGAGGATCTGCTGAAGAAGGAATAGGCTACCCACTCCGGTATTGTTGCCTGGAGAATTCAATGGACAGAGAAGCCTGGTAGGCTACAGTCTGTGGGCTTGCAAAGAGTCAGACACAGCTGAGAACTTTCACTTTCACTTTTAAATAAATGGAACCATACTGTATATGGTCTTTTGTGATTAGCTTCTTTCATTTAGCATAAAGTTTTAAAAGTTTATCCATGTTGTAGCAAGTGTTAATATTTCCTTTCTTCTTATTGCCAAATAATATTTTATTGTATGACTATGTCATATTTTTTTATTCACTCATCAGTTGATGGACATTTGGGTTGTTTCTGATTTTTGGTTTTTATAAATATGCTGCTGTGAACATTCACATTCAAGTTTTTGTGTGGAAACATTTATTTCTCTTGGGTATATACCTAGGAGTAGAATTGCTAGGTCATATGGTTACTCTGTGTTTACCCTTTTGAGGAAATACTAGACTGTTTTCAAAAGCAGCCGCACAATTTTACATTCTCATCAGCAGTAGTTGCTTAGGGTACTAATTTCTCTACATCTTGCCTTCTTGTTATCTATTCTTGGGTTATCGCCATGCTAGTGGATATGAAATGGTATCACTGTGTTTTTTATTTGCATTCCCTGATGACTGATGATGTTGAGCATCTTTCCATGAGCTTATTTGTCATTTGTATATCTTCTTTGGAGAAATTTGGAGAAAATTTATTCAGATCCTTTGCCTATATTTAAAATGGATTATTTGTTTATATTGATGTGTTTTGAGAGTTCTTTATGTATTCCAGGTAAACATTCCTTATCAGTTATATGAGTCAGCATTTTCTCTCCTTCCATGGGTTGTCAATTCACTTAACCATGAAGCACAAAAAGTTTTAATTTTGATGAGATCCAACATCTCTCTCTTTTCTTTTGTTGCATGTGCTCCTGTTGCCATAATTTAAAAAATCATTGTCTAATCTGAGGTCATGAGATTTACTCCTCTGTTTTCTTCTAAGAATTTTATAATTTTAGCTCTTACATTTATGTCTTTTATCCATTTTGAGTCAATTTTTGTAGGGAGTCAACTTTAGTCTTTTACATATGGATATCCAGTTGCTTCAGCATATACCTTGCATTTTGGGGCTTTTACTTTTTTCCAGAACGTTCTTCTGTCTTCTTCTTGGCTGTTGAAATCCTTTGAGTCAGCCCACCTTCTGTTTCTTATGAGATGTCTTTTGACCACCTTAACTTAAAGCAGTTTCTCTCCTTTTAGCCTTTCATGGGTATATAATTTTCCTCTCTACTAGTCAGGAAACTATATCTTATACTCTCTGTAAGCCACAAAGTGTTAACTGACCAGTGTCTCTTTATGCCACTGTCAAAGTCAGTGAAAGACTGGAAGATCAGTAGATTTTATTTGGTCCTGTAATTCTGACATTTTTTTTTCCCCAAGTGGGCATGCTGAATCTTCATTGCTGTGTGCAGCCTTTCTCTAGTTGCAGTGAGCAGGAGCTAGTCTTCACTGCAGTGTGTAGGCCTCTCATTTCAGTGTTTTCTCTTGTTGCAGCTCCCGAGCTCTAGGGCTTGGGCTCAGTAATTGTGGTTCATGGTCTTAGTTGCCCTGCACCATGGGGGATCCTCCCAGACCAAGGATGGAACTCATATCCCCTGCATTGGCAGGCTGATTCTTAACCATTGGACCATTAGGAAAGTCCCTCTGACATTCTTAATAGTCACAGATGTGACTATGTTTGAGATGCAAGTAATCAGAGGTGTTGTACCTACTTCATGACAATATTCTGTAGATCTTTATTGAAAATTGTTAAGAACATTAAAAATTCTATTATATACTGCATTTTTTGAAGAATGACAATATTGACATTTGTTTAAAGCCTTCAGGTTTTAGTAAATAATTGTTAATGTCTGGGTTTTGTGTGGAAAGAATTTGAGAACAAGATTATTCTGGTGAGAAAATCTGTGTGTTAGTATGAGTATCTAATATGCTTTTACCTTAAATGACTGACGGAATGAGATGCATCTTTTGTAATAAGACAAATAAATGGATATTATACAAATTGTTATTTTTTTCAGATTATACATTGATGACCCTGCAATTTCCAGGGTTAATATAGCATTGTCTGCCATTTGATTACTGGGTGAGGATATGATTTGGAGGATAGGGTTGTATTCAATGAGAAATACTGTAAGTTATTTTGCATATCTCCTGTGCTCCCTTTAATGACTGACAGAATGTGACATGTCTTATGCAGTGTACTGCAAATCAGTAGACATTCTACAGGGTATGATTGTCTTTTTCTGAAGTTTATATTATTGAACTCAGCCACCTCTGCAGACATGTGAAGATAAGTTGTCTCCTGTTTCCCATGACTTGTTCCTGGAAAGGTGACATCCAGCAGTTCTACGTTCTTTGATACTTTATAATGCAATAGTCTCACAGCTCTGTAATATATAAAATATTGCCAGATATAGCTAACATTTCTCCAAATGGCCAGGGAGGCCTACAAGGGCAAAGTAGAAGGTTTCTCAACCAAACAGTCCCTCAATAACTTCATAAGATCAGTTCAGTTCAGTCACATAGTCGTGTCCTATTCTTTGCGACCCCATGGACTGCAGCACGCCAGGCTTCCCTGTCTCTCATAAATTCCTGGAGCTTGCTCAGACTCATGTCCATCGAGTTGGTGATGCCATCCAACCATTTCATCCTCTGTCATCCCCTTCTCCTCCCACCTTCAGTCTTTCTCAGCAGCAGGGTCTTTTCCAGTGAGTCAGCTCTTTCTGTCAGGTAGCCAAAGTATTGGAGCTTCAGCGTCAGCATCAGTCTTTCCAATGAATATTCAGGACTGATTTCCTTTAGGATGGACTGGTTGGATCTCCTTGGAGTCCAAGGGACTCTCAAGAGTCTTTTGCAATACCACAGTTTAAAAGCATCAATTCTTTGGCACTCAGCTTTCTTTATGGTCCAACTTTTATATCCATGCATGACTACTGGAAAAACTATAGCTTTGACTAGATGGACCTTTGTGCTTTTTAACATGCTTTCTAGGTTTGTCATAGCTTTTCTTCCAAGGAGCAAGTGTCTTTTAATTTCATGGCTACAGTTACCATCCTCACTGATTTTGGAGTCCAAGAAAATAAAAGTCTGTCACTGTTTCCATTGTTTCCCCATCTATTTGTCATGAAGTGATGGGACTGGATATCAAGATCTTAGTTTTTTGAAAGTTGAGTTTTAAGCCAGATTTTTCACTCTCCTCTATACTGCTTAGGAAATTGAAATTGTCTTTTTGCTACTTGGTTTGGTTTTTCTTTGAATTTCCTATTCTGCTGGACATTCCCTGAGCATGGTACAGTATTAGTCACTGCAGAGGACTTCCCTTCCTCCTCCTTTTCTGAGACAGTAGAATGGTCTGGATGATCTAATGGCTTGTTCAGAGATGGCTGTTTTATAATTTCAGAGTGAGTTGTTTAAAAGGAGAATTTCCACAGAATTACTCTCAAAGTGCATGTTTGAATCTAGTATATATTGTGCTGTACATTTTCACAGGTTGTATCCAGCAGCAATTTATAACAGAGGTGAGATATCTGGTTTCTCAAGGCTAGCCTCTAGGCTAATTAGGTGGGACTGCCTTCCAGATAGGAGAAGGCAATGGCACCCCACTCCAGTACTCTTGCCTGGAAAATCCCATGGATGGAGGAGCCTGGAGGGCTGCAGTCCATGGGGTCGCGAAGAGTCGGATAAGACTGAAGTGACTTAGCAGCAGCAGCCTTCCAGATGTGTAAGGTGTTTCCAGACAAGCCCTTCCTATTTATAGATGCTTCTCTGTTGGTGCCAGAAGTCACTTTACTCTCCCCTGAACTTCTTTGGCATTTTCTCTGTCCCACGCTGAGTGCTGTCATCACCTTACACCACCAGGTGTAGCTTAACTCTAGCTGTCTCCCTCTTTATCTTCCTTCTTGCTCTTCCCATTGTTTGACTCAGGATGTTTGCCCAAGAGATGTGGTAATCACTGGCATTGGGCAGCAAATATTTCAGCTCTCAGTTTTCTGGGCAAGTGATAGGATTGCACTTCCCAGTGCCTTTGGCTGCGAGTTTCCTTTTGTCACAGAAATAATGCATGTCATTTTCAGGTAGGAAGCACTTGATAGCTGGTGCTCAACTCCTGCTTCTCATTCTTGTTAACTATGACTATGTGTTGATATGGTGCCTGATTCCCCTGCTGACCTGCAAAGGACATGTAGCTTGAGTAAGAAATATATTTTTGATGCTTTCAGCACCTGAGAGGTTGGGTTGTTTGTACACAGCATAATCTGGACTCTTCTTACAGATGCACTAATCCTGTGCTTCCAGTGAAGTAGTTGTTCAAATATGGCTGGTGCAGTTAGAGATGTGCTCTGAGTGCAAAACACACACTGGATTTTGAAGACCTAGGATGCAAAATATCTCATTAGTGATTTTTAAGTGTTGTTTATATTTTGAAATAGTATTTTGGGCATATTGGATTAAAATATATTATTAAAATTAATTTCATGTGTTTCTTTGTACTTGAAAAAGTATCCATGTGTCTTGCATTATTTTTTGTCAAACAAGGCTGCAGTGACCCATAAGCTTATTGAAGGTAGGAGCTCTGTCTGTTTTACCCTTATTTTCCCACAGCATCTAACCATGTCTAGGGTATGGGATATGGTAGAATCATAAGTTTAATGAGTGAAATATTTCCCCCTACATATTTAGTTTAAGATTAAAAATGATGCAATCTTAAACATCAATCTTATTTGTATTTTGTGTTTAATAATCCCCTCTTTTATTTCCTTTAGCTAAGGAACAAAATCCTTAATCTTTTTTAAACCATCAGAAAATTAAATGATATGTTTATATATATTTATGTTATTTAAAAAAAATGTTGCACACTGCAAATATTCTGGGATTATGATTATTAAATACTTGCCCTGATCAAATTTTTAGTGAGGTCACTCTTTAGGGCCAGCATTTTTTTATCTTTGTAAAAATAATCAAGAAGTCCCTGTTTGTTCAGTCATAATGGTGACCTTTATGTATTTGCCAGTGTCATCATCCATGTTATTTATTATATTGGCTTGTCCTTTATCTGAGGCCTTGTGCTACAATCAACAAGAAACAGAAAGGGAGAAACAGGGCAGCCCTGAAGGGCTTCTGCAACGAACGTCAGGTGTGGAGGATCCCTCTCGTGAGGCGGCAGGGCTTTTGGTTTCTAGATGAGTGAGACAGATAGCAAAATAGGTGGTGAAAGGGGCCCCTGAGGTTAACAGCAAATCTTTAAAAAAAATAAAGGGTGGAGGAAACACCAAGTAACAAAGATGCTGGAGAAAATTTTAAGCACTTAATAAATTATAGCTATTGGCATAAAAATGTATGAACCTAGAGGGAATTAGGCAGTTCCATTGGCTAAGGAAGGGGCAAGAGGTGGCACAGGGGATGAGGGGTAGATGAACTGTAGACTAAGGATGAACTTATCCACAAGCCAATCTTTATATGATTTTATTTGCTTAAAATTATATATTATGTGTTGCATGGAAAGACATACAGCATGTCACTTACAAAACATTAGTGATGATTCTCTCTCTGGATGTGGCTGGATTTCAGGTGCTTTGTACTTTCTTTGTTATACATTGAATTTTTCCCCCAAATTAGCATGTATGATTTGTATAATCAGTAAATAATTTGGTTCAGAATTTTTGCTTTTAGAAGTAACATCAAGACAGAGTTTAAGTACCCAAACCAGAGATTGCCTATATCATTTGCATTCTGTTGAAACAACTATCAAATTACTATAAATTTAAAAAAAGGAATAAGAGAGGTAGTTGGTGAGGGGAAAATTGGTAAAGGGGATTAAAAAGTATACATCTCCAGTTATATTATAAATAATTCATGGGAATGTAATATACACCATAAGGAATATGGTCAATAATATTTGTATGTGGCCAGATGGTTAGGCTAATTGTGGTGATCATCTCATATATCTCATATATGCATATGTATATAATTTTATATAATTAATACACCTATATTAATAATATAAAATATTAATTTAAATAACACATATTATGAAACTAACATAATATGGTACATCAACTATAGTTCAATAAAAATTAGTAATGTAACAGAAAAAAATCTAATAAGAAATGTATTGAGTGAACAGATTCATTTAGTAATCAAGGAATTTTTAAATACTTGCATTTAGGTGTGGTAGTCTTCTCCCTGAATAAGGCTCCAATTGACTTTCTCACTGACAAAGGGAAATAACTGATTCATATCATGGAAGTGTCTTATCTGAAAGTGAACATTTCTTTAGAAGGAAAGAAAATACTTTTGTAAGATTATAGAGGATTTGGGAATTATGCCATGAGGGCACATGCTGAATAATGTCAGTTTTCAAGGCAGGCTGCCAAGTTTTATCAAAGAAAGGCAAATATGGGGTTTGTTTTGCAATATCTGGAAAACTTGGAACTCTAATTTCTTGGAAAATCTTTCCAAGATAAATTTAGTGTGAAGACATTCTACTTAAAAAAAAAAATTACATGTAGCAAGAGGAAAGGAAAAACAAAATGTAACAAGATGTGAGGTGAGAAAAGGTTTTTCTTCCCCTGCAAGAGACTGTGACCTTGTTGAATTCAATTATGTGTTTGACAACCTCAGAAAACATCCTCCTAAGGTTAATTTTACTGAAACCCCTGAGCAAGGGCAAAATAAAGAAATTATCCGTCACGATCAGTTCATTTTTTCCCCATCTGTAAAACTGGGCAAAAAATAAGATGTTATGTATGCAAAACATTCTGAATTGTTGGGGGATCTTAAGTTACTTAAATTTTCTGGGTTCCATTTTTCTTATTTATCGAATCTAGAGAATTTGGATTGTAAAACCTAGTATAGTCTTTCCTGGTTTTATTTTATTTTTATTTTTTTAATTGATATATAGTTGATTTACAATGCTGTGTTAGTTTCAAGTGTACAACAAAGTGATTCAGTGATATATATATGTCTGTGTGTGTATATATATGTGTGTATATATATATATACATATATATGTGTGTGTATATATATACATATATATGTGTGTGTGTATATATACATATATATATATTTTTTTCAGATTCTTTTCCCTCATAGGTTATTAAATATTGAGTGTAGTTTTCTGAACAATACAGCATCTGATTCTTTCCAAACCCATGGACTGTAGCCCACCAGGCTACTCTGTCGACGGGATTTCCCAGGCAAAAATACTGGAGTGGGTTGCCATTTCCTCCTCCAGGGATCCTTCTGACCTGGGGATTGAACTGGGGTCTCCTGCATGGCAGGCAGATTCTTTACCATCTGAGCCACCAGGGAAGCCCATACTATACAGTATGTTGTATATTTCATGTATAGCAGTGTGTATCTGTTCATTCTAAACTCCTAATTTATTCCTGCCCCTGCTCCCCTTTGGTAACCATAAGTTTGTTTTCTATGTCTGTCAGTGTATTTCTGTTTTGTATGTTAGGTGATTTGTATTATTACCTTTAGAGTCCACATATAAGTGGTATCATATTTCTCTTTGTCTGGCTTGCTGGTTTTATTTTTAAAAGTAAAACACAATTCATTCTATGATATGTTATGTATTCATATACCATTTGATACATATAAGCAAAAACTAAAAAATAAATTCAAGGTCAGCTTCTTCTCTTGTGTGGAAAGCATTGTGGGTAACTTTATAGCACTTCCCAGAACTATGGCCTTTCTCAAAGTCCCTTCAAGTTATCAGCACATTTTGAAAGCCTTTGCATGACTGTCACAAGAGTCATGATGACTGACAGGAAGAATCCAACCAATTCTGGTTCATGTCTGTGTGTGTAAGGTGGCTGTACAGAGAAGGAGATTTAGCAATACTCCTCATTGCAGGGGCAAACATTCCTTGTCCTCAAGTTGTTTTGGAGCCACACTGCTGCTGGTGACACTGCTGCCTGGGGTGAGGGAAATGCTCAGGTTCTTCAAGAAACACATTCTGAATCTTTGTCCAGAGAGTCCTACCTGCTTTGAGAGGCTCTTAGCCAGAACAGTGCATGCAGGTATGAACTATGAAGTGACACAAGGCCACAAATGCATTTTACTCTGTGACTTTTACCTTTATCCCTTCTCATCAACTTGGGAGCTGATGGGAGTCCATCCAGCAGATTTTTGAGCAACTCTTGAGTTGAAGGTGAGTGCCAGGTGACCTTGAGATTGCATTGTCCCAAGTTAGGATGCTATTTTAAGAAAAAGTGTACATGGTTTATTAATTAATTCTAGATTTATTAAGTGGCTATTATATGCTATGTTGGTGACAACATATATGAAAAAATAAAACTATGTAATTTAATAGAGGGGCTTCCATGGTGGCTTAGTGATAAAGAATCTGCCTATCAATGCAGGAGACCTGGGTTTGATCCCTGGGTCAGGAAGATCCCTGGAGAAGGAAATGGCAACCCACTCCAATATTCTTGCCTGGAGCATTCCATGGACAGAGGAGCCTGGTGGGATATAATCCATGGGTTGCAAAAGAGTTGGACATGACTGAATAACATGTGACTAAATAACAACAACAATTCAATAGAGACTAGAAGGAGATAGTCATTAAGATTGGAATAGCTTCTTTGGGCTTCCCTAGTGGCTCAGATGGTAAAGAATTTGCCTGCAATGCAGGAGACCTGGGTTCACTCCCTGGGTTGGGAAGATCTCCTGGAGAAGAGAAAGGCTGCCCACTCCAGTATTCTGGCCTGGAGAATTCCATGGACTATATACAGTTCATGGGGTCACAAAGAGTCAGACATGACTGAGCAACTTTCACTTTCACTTTTTCAGCTTCATTGAAGGGCAAATATTTCCTCCTTGATGAAAAGAGAAGCTGGCCAGGAAAAGTCTGGTGTTGGGATATTCCAGGCAGAGGAAATAGCAAGAGAAAGATGAGGATGAATGCCACATGTTTGAGGAGAAGGAAGGCCAGTAAGGCCAGAGTGCAGTGTGTGCGGGGGAGAATGACAGGAGTTGAGCTCAGGGACCTGGGTAGGCATGCAGTCAGGTGTACCTTGTAGGGAAAGTTTGGATTTTATTGTAAAAGCAATGAACCGTTGGAAGGTGTAAACTATAGAGAATAACACTTTCTGATTTGTACTTTTTTAAAATGGTTTCTCTTGCTGCTTGGTGGAGAATGGATGGTGGAACAGTAGGAATAGTGATTGAGAGTGAAAGTCCCTCAGTTGTGTCCAACTCTTTGTGACCCCATGGGCTATACAGTTCATGGAATTCTCTATGACAAAATGGTAGAATGAGTAGCCTTTCCCGTTCCCAGGGGATCTTCCCAATCCAGAGATCAAACCCAGGTCTCCTGCATTGCAGGAGGATACTTCACCAGCTGAGCCACAAGGGAAGCCCAGCAATACTGGAGTGGGTAGCCTATCCCTTCTCCAGCGGATCTTCCCAACCCAGAAATTAAAATGGGGTCTCCTGTATTGCAGTGGATTCTTTACCAACTGAACTATCAGGAAGCCCTAGGGAGAGTGATAAGGGAGTTCAGTTCAGTCGCTCAGTTGTGTCCGACTCATTGCGACCCCATGGATTGCAGCACACCAGGCTTCCCTATTTCAATACCAACTCCCAGAGTTTACTCAAGCTCATGTCTGTTGAGTTGGTGATGCCATCCAACCATCTCATCCTCTATCATCTTCTTCTCCTCCCACCTTCAATCTTTCCCAGCAGCAGGGTCTTTTCAAATGCGTCAGTTCTTTGCATCAGTTGGCCAAGTACTGGAGTTTCAGCTTCAGCATCAGTTCTTCCAATGAATATTAAGGACTGATTTCCTTTAGGATGGACTGGTTGGAACTCCTTGGAGTCCAGGGGAGGGACTCTCAAGAGTCTTTTCTAACACCATAGTTCAGAAGCATCAATTCTTCCATGCTCAGCTTTCTTTATAGTCCAACTCTCTGCTTTTTAATATGCTGTCTAGGTTGCTCATAACTTTTCTTTCAAGGAGCAAGCGTCTTTTAATTTCATGGCTTCAGTCACCATCTTCAGTGATTTTGGAGCCCCCCAAAATAAAGTCTCACTGTTTCCATTGTTTCCCTATCTATTTGCCATGAAGTAATGGGGCCTGATGCCATGATCTTAGTTTTCTGAATGTTGAGTTTTAAGCCAACTTTTTCACTCTCCTCTTTCACTTTCATCAAGAGGCTCTTTAGTTCTTCTTCGTTTTCTGCCATAAGGGTGTGTCATCTGCATATCTGAGGTTCTTGATATTTCTCCCGGCCATCTTGATTCAAGCTTGCGCTTTGCCAGTCCAGCGTTTCTCATGATGTACTCTGCATATAAGTTAAATAAGCAGGGTGATAATACACAGCCTGACGTACTCCTTTCCCAATTTGGAACCAGTCTATTCTTCCATGTCCAGTTCTAACTGTTGCTTCTTGACCTGCTTACAGATTTCTCAGGAAATCTGTCAGGTGATCTGGAATCACCGTCTCTTTAAGAATTTTCCATAGTTTGTTGTGATCTACACACAGCTTGCTGTGATCAGTTCAGTTCAGTTCAGTTCAGTCGCTCAGTTGTGTCCGACTCTTTGCGACCCCATGAATCACAGCACACCAGGCCTCCCTGTCCATCACCAACTCCCAGAGTTCACTCAGACTCGCTTCCATCGAGTCAGTGATGCCATCCAGCCATCCCATCCTCGGTCGTCCCCTTCCCCTCCTGCCCCCAATCCCTCCCAGCATCAAAGTCTTTTCCAATGAGTTAACTCTTCTCATGAGGTGGCCAAAGTACTGGAGTTTCAGCTTTAGCATCATTCCTTGCAAAGAAATCCCAGGATTGATCTCCTTCAGAATGGACTGGTGTGATCAGTCATGTCCAACTCTTTGTGACCCCATAAACCGCAGCATGCCAGGCCTTCCTGTCCATCACCAACTCCCGGAGTCCACCCAAACCCATGTCCATCGAGTCGACGATGCCATCCAACCATCTCATCCTCTGTTGTCCCTTTCTCCTCCTGCCCTCGATCTTTCCCAGCATCAGGGTCTTTTCCAGTGAGTCAGCTCTTTGCATCAGGTGGCCAAAGGATTGGAGTTTCAGCTTCAACATCAGTCCTTCCAATGAATACCCAGGACTGATCTCCTTTAGGATGGACTGGTTGGATCTCCTTGCAGTCCAGGGGACTCGCCAGAGTCTTCTCCAATACCACCGTCAAAAGCATCAATTCTTTGGTACTCAGCTTTCTTTATAGTCCAACTCTCGCATTCATACATGACCACTGGAAAAACCATAGCCTTGACTAGATGGACTTTTGTTGGCAAAGTAATGTCTCTGCTTTTTAATATGCTGTCCAAGTTTGTCATAACTTTCCTTCCAAGGAGTAAGTGTCTTTTAATTTCATGGCTGTAATCACCATCTGCAGTGATTTTGGAGCCCAGAAAAATAAAGTCAGACACTATTTCCACTGTTTCCCCATCTATTTGCCATAAAATGATGGGACTGGATGCCATGATCTTTGTTTTCTGAATGTTGAGCTTTAAGCCAACTTTTTCCGCTCTCATCTTTCACTTTCATCAAGAGACTCTTTAGTTCTTCTTCACTTTCTTTTTTTTTGTGAAAAAGGCTCTTTTTCTTCTTCACCCTTTGCCATAAGGGTGGTGTCATCTGCATATCTGAGGTTATTGATATTTCTCCCGGCAATCTTGATTCCAGCTTGTGCTTCTTCCAGCCCAGCATTTCTCATGATGTACTCTGCATATAACTTAAATAAGCAGGGTGACAATATACAGCCTTGACGTACTCCTTTTCCTATTTGGAACCTGTCTGTTGTTCAAGTCCAGTTCTAACTGTTGCTTCCTGACCTGCATATAAGGTTCTCAAGAGGCAGGTCAGGTGATCTGATATTTACATCTCTTTCAGAATTTTCCACAGTTGATTGTGATCCACACAGTCAAAGGCTTTGGCATAGTCAATAAAGCAGAAATAAATGTTTTTCTGGAACTCTCTTGCTTTTTTGATGGTCCAGCGGATGTTGGCAATTTGATCTCTGGTTCCTCTGCCTTTTCTAAAACCAGCTTGAACATCTGGAAGTTCACGGTTCACGTATTGCTGAAGCCTGGCTTGGAGAATTTTAAGTATTACTTTACTAGCATGTGAGATGAGTGCAGTTGTGCGGTAGTTTGAGCATTCTTTGGCATTGCCTTTCTTTGGGATTGGAATGAAAACTGACCTTTTCCAGTCCTGTGGCCACTGCTGAGTTTTTTCCATATTTGCTGGCATATTGAGTACAGCACTTTCACAGCATTGTCTTTCAGGATTTGAAATAGCTCAACTGGAATTCCATCACCTCCACTAGCTTTGTTCGTAGTGATGCTTCCTAAGGCCCACTTGACTTCACATTCCAGGATGTCTTGCTCTAGGTGAGTGATCACACCATCATGATTACCTGGGTCATGAAGATCTTTTTTGTACAGTTCTTCTGTGTATTCTTGCCACCTCTTCTTGATATCTTCTACTTCTGTTAGGTCCCTACCATTTCTGTCCTTTATCGAGCCCACAAAGGCTTTAGCATAGTCAATACAGCAGTAGATGTTTTTCTGCAACTCTCTTGCTTTTTTGATGATCTGATGGATATAGCTATTTGATCTCTGGGAGTTAGTATTCCAGTAATCCACGTGAGAGGTGATGGTGACTCAGGCAGAATTAGTCGCGATTGAGAAAGAGAGAATCGTATGTGGCTTTAGGACATATTTTAGGGAGGAGCCCACAGGGCCTGTTAATGGGTGCTTCTACGATACTAAACAAAGGTATGACCCAAGGATGATTCCTATGTTTGGGGCTTGAATAACTTGGTAAATGGTGGTGGTATTTTTTGAGGAAGGGGAGACGTGGGGAGGGATTGGTTGGGAGGCATACCAAGAGTTCTGTTTTTACCATTCTAAGCTGGGGCTGCTTATTAGATATTGAAGGTGAGATATCAGAGAGATCTGTTGGGCCTCAATGAAAAGGCCTGGACAGGAGGTTTAAATTTGGGAATCACTGGCCTGAACCTAGTATGAAGTGTGAAAGGTTAAATAAAATTGTAAACCAGTCCCTGGGGACTTCCCTGGTTAAGATTGTGCTTCCAATGCAGGGAAGCACAGGTTTGATCTCTGGTCAGGGATCTCAGATCCCACATGCCTCGCAGTGGGACCAAATATAAAATAAATTGAAAAAAAGTGTGACCGGTCCCAGTGTGTCTGTAAACCAGATACAATCTTGCGTGTGTCATACTTTCAAAAAAAAGAGAAAAGATCTTCTTTATGAAATGATATAGTAATTATTACTCATTACTTAGGCTTTTTGTAGTAGTTGATTATCAAGCAATTAGAATAACTACTTTTATCTGATAATTAGAGTTAATTTGCAAGTGCTGATAATAGGCTGACTCGCTGAAAAACAAAATGCAGAGCACAAAGTGCCTCTGCCACCATGTGTACAAAATTCCTTTTCAAGTCTTTTTAGGTTTGGCTGCTGAATTATTGAGTTTAATTCAGAATTCTCATTCTTTTTCATTGCTAAGCCAATAGCTGTTATCTCCAGTGGTATTGTAGTCTTCCCAAGTGTCTCAGTGATAAAGAGTCCACCTGCCAATGCATGAGACACGGGTTTGATCCCTGGGCTGGGAAGATCCCCTAGAGAAGGAAATGGCACCCCACTCCAGTATTCTTGCCTGGAAAATCCCATGGACAGAGGAGCCTGGTGGGCTACAATCCATAGGGTCACAAAGAGTTGGACAGTACTGAGCATGGACGTGTATCAGTGGCCTTGTGTACTTTGTGGGGAATGCTGTTGGGGAAGGTGCTTAAGCCTCCTTCCCCCTGGCATGTCCTAGAAGCTGAGTGGCAGGCCAGCAGCCAAGAAGCTAGCTGTAGTCATAGAGTGACGCTTCTCCTGAGCCAGTGACCATGAAATGTTATATAAATAATTTTGAAATTGTATTCAAACCTCAGCAAAGTCTGAGTTTTTAATTTCCATTTTAATGATGAGGAAACAGAAGCTTGAGGTCACATGGCTAGTAAATAGCAGAGTCAGGACTCAGATCAGGTCAGTCTAGTTCTAAATTTATTCACAGTTTTTAATTTGCCAGGCTGTTAAGCTACCAAAATTTGCCTTAGTTTATGCCCCCTGTCTTGTTTTCCCCTGTCAACCCTTATCTTGCTAGCCAAATATCCAGTTAGATGCCACCACATTTATGTCTTTAAAACATGCTCTCCCAAGGTACATGTGCCCATCTCTGATGCTTCTGCTCTCTGCCTGTAGATTTTAAACCCTAGCCCCCATTCCATACCTGCCCTCTCCCCTCCCATGCCTTTCTACTGCACTCTGGCACTCTACCTGTTAAACAAAGTTCACATTCTTTAACCTTTTCCTTCCACATATTCCTGCACTTTTGCTGAAACTCAGTCTTGGCTTTATTCTAAGTTATAAGTTCCTGAGCCAAATTTATCACTAGTGGTCACTTCTACTTTCTGTGGCGCTCAGAGTATGGAGCAGGGGTCCGCAAATTTCCTGCTTCCCACTGTCACATCCAGACTAGTATTATTTGTTCACTATCTCTCAAGAACTGTGTTTGAAGCACCACTCTATCCTTGTATACCACGCTTCTTTCATCTTATATTCAATTCACATGTTGTGCTTGCATCTTACTCCATTAAAAGTCTGCTTTTGCGCTTCCTCTCTTTCTTCTCTCATCTTGAGGACACTGAACACTTATCTGCTGTGCCAATCCCAGCCCTCAGAGAGCTTCAGTTTCTGACACTTAAGTTTATTTCTATGACATCTTGTTCCTGTAGGCACAGACATAACTCCTTATGTGAAATGATCTTCTCAGGCCATATTGGTTATGGTTCTACCTATTTTTAATCTTTTCTTGTATTAAATCTTGCCTTTCTTCCACTGGAACAGCTCCTTGCCCTATTCATTGCCTTGACATGTCACGTTGGCCTCATCTACCTCCCTATGCATAGGACCTTTTCGCTTGCTATTTAAACTTGGTTCTTGCCAGCTTTATGGACTTCAGGTCTGTTCCCTGTGTCCTATTTTATTTGCTTTGTAAATCGCCAATTCGGACTAGATTCCACCATCTGATTTCTCTATTCTTGCTCTCACATTACTGAGCTTAAAAAAAAAAGTCTTATGACTGATTTTATTTTAACATTTTAGCATACAGCTACAAATCCCATGGTTAGTTAAATCAGTAACATCATTAAAGAACTGGGATCTTTCCATCCTTCCTCCACCGGATTGATCCTATTAGGTCAGTTTCAGTATGATTAGTTATCTTCCTGATTGCATGACAGCTGCTGCAGTTCCAGGAGCCATCCAGAGATAAAACAGCAGAAAAATTGGTCTGATTGATCTTGCCATGAATATCACCTCCTCCATTAGACCTTTGGCTCCATTGCTTTCTCTTTGCTAATTAGCTTCTAACTGATTTCCCCAGTGGGACTAGTCTGAGTCTTTTCCAATCCCAATCATAGTAAGCCCTGTCTACTTTTTAAATTTTTTGCCTCAAATTTTTCTCTCATTTGTGTTCCAGTTGCTCCTTTGTGATTGTCCCACCCATTCACTCCATTTTGCCTACCTTGATAAGTGACTCTTCCTGAAACCTGGTGTGGAGCATGTGACATTTTGTTCAACCCACTTTTAGAGGTCCTTCAAGTTCAGACTCTTTCATGTGTGGCATTCAAGGTCTATCATGACCTGGCCCCATCCTACATTTTCAGTCTTAATTTCCACTACTTCTGTTTATGTTACCAGTGAAAAAATCAAACTGGAAATCTCTGGCCATTCCTTCAGTGCGACCCAGATTTTCCCACTTCTGTCATTGTTCCCTTCACTAAAGAGGACTTCCCCTCAGCTCCTCAAATGAAATTACTAAACACTTTAAAGTGTAACTCCAGTGTCACTTATTGTAAAAGCTTTCTTCATTTCCCAAGAGGAAAAGGTTTTTATGAATTTTGAAGTCAGTTATCTTAGGTCATTTTTAATTTTGGATGATTATTTTATATTCCTCCTCTATTAATTTGCCTTCAGCCCCAGTTTTCAATGTTTTCCACTGGTATCATTTGAACAATTCTTCACGTACTTGGTATTTGGTTATTTTAGTTGTTATTTAGACTTTTTTCAGGCCCCTGATCCTTCCTAAGTTAAAAGTATCTGTTATGTGCTTAGAGGACATCTGGCTTTGGGGCCCTTGGGACTGCACATAATTTTGCCTGGAAAAAACCCAAGCGCTATAATGAAAATTGTTTCCCTGGGTATTTAGTTCTATCGATATGAGGTTGTTTGTGTCTTTTCAATTTTAATATAGTGCTTTAGTTAAGGAACAGCAAAAAAGATCTAAACAAGTTATCACCAAGTTAATACTGAGGTACTGTTTTTTCCAATGTCACCTAACTTTATTGATTCTACCTTTAAAATAACTGTGATATCTCTCTCCTTCTCTCCATTCCCGCTGCTGGTGCCTCATTTCTGACCCTCACCACCTCTCTCTGCCACCAGTTTCTTCCCAATGCTATCTGTCCCCAGCAGAGTTGTCTCCACCCAAAACAAAGTGGTGATACCACTCCTCTGCTTATACACATTTTCTGATTCTCTGTTGCTTCTAGAAGTTCAATCCAAATTCACCTGTGGGATCCCAAGATCCCTTTAAGTTCCCAGTTGCCTCCTCCAGGTTCATCTTTAACCACTTATTCAGCTGTCTCTCCTGTCCTGGTAATGCTGAGAGTTTCACTGCTCCCAGAAAAGCCCATGATCTTCTGAGGCCTGAAATATCCTGCTTACTTCTTACCTTGGCCAGTTCCCACTGATCATTTAAAAGAAGCTCAAATATTGCCTTGTCTGTGAGGCTTTTCCTGACATCTTCAGAGTTGCTCCTTTTCTGTTTTCATATACCATTTGCTCATTCATTTATTCATCCTCATATTGAAATCCAGGCTCTGAAAAATGCTAGGAAATAACACGTAAGTCCTTCCATATGGTTTGTAAGAGGTTGTGCAGGGAAATGTACAAGAAAATGACAATACGTAGGGAATAGAAGGGATGAAATTTGAGAAATCTCCATGAACTAGAAAAGAATAACTAAGACTGATTAGATGTGGTGAAATGCACAAAGTGGAAGAAAATAGAATAGCCCCTAGATTTCTGTCTTGAGACACAAGAGGTATGTGAACACCAATGGAGACAGAAGTGAAAGGGAAAAGCAGTCCAGGTGATAAATATTAGCTCAATTTTAAGATGCCTCTAGGATATCTGAGTGGTCCTGTCTAGCGTACAATGGGATATATGGATCTCATCCATCCCAGAGTTCAGATGGAATATATTTTGGGGAGATTCCAACACATAAAATGGCAGTTGATGTCTGGAAGCCTTCTGAACATACAGGTACTTGATTTATACCTTTCTTGTGTTTCCATACCATATTGTAACATAATTATCTGCTGATGCCTTGGTTCTGCTGTAAGGACACAGACTCACTTATTAATTTGTCTTGTATGTATCTTGTCACTTTTTATGCTTTGTGCATAAAATTTCAATTGAGGAAATAACTATAAAATGACTGTATGAGTTCATTCAGCTGTGCCATAATGATGAGTGAGAGAAGAATGTAACAATTTAATTAATAAATAATTTATTGAGCACCTTTTATGTACTAGCAGTGTCCTAGACACTGGAAAGATAGCAAGGAAAATAACAGTGAGGGGACAATAAGAGAAAATTAACAAAATAATGTCTGATAATAGCTATTACTATGGAGTTTTAATTAAGTGCTAGGCTTTATTTAACATGGATTTAAAATGTTAATCCTCACAAAATCCTGTAATGTAGGTATTAAATCCTATGAGAGGGATTAAGCAGGGTGATATGGTGGCAAGTGACTTGGTTTGGTTAGAATGGTCAGAGAGGGTTCTCTGAGGTTATATTGAACTAAATTGTGAAGGAGCCAGCCATCAGGGGATCTGGATGAGGGATGTTCTAGTTTAAGCAAAATTAAACATTTTCTTTTTTTTTATTTTAATGTTAAAAGACTAAAGACTTTTCTCATGCATTGAAGTTGCATTTGCTCACCTTCAGATACACTACACCTCAAGCCAACTACAATCAATCAAACCAGCAGTAGTTCTTCTTATACAATGTAAGGTTAGGGGAAAAGAACCTCTGGATGGGGAATAGGGAATTACACCTCTTTTCTAACTTTAATATGTAATGAAGTTTATCAGAGAATTTACATGAAAACAAATGTAAAGAAATGATTCTGATTTTAAAGTAGACTAGGTTTGGAAACACGACTGAAAAGAAAAATCATAGGAGCATGCCTGCTTTGCCTGCTCACCTGCTCAGACTAAATTATTAATGAGAAAGTTCTCAATAACAAGCAATTGTAAGTCATCCATTTTTAATTCATTTCTCCCTCTTCTACATAGGTATTTTGCAAATAAATCATATTGACACATAGCTGTTACCTTTCGTCCACCATTTAGGGGAACCGTGAAGACAAGTAGCTAGAATTCTACCTTTATTTTCCTTCCTATTCTCACATGGAGTTTTTGATGAGATTGTGATGGCTAAAGGGAGAAGTTCATTAAAGGCCTGATATGTGCGTTCTTGAAAGAAGCCTCTACTTTCAAAAATGAATTTATCCATAATAATCAATGAAATAAATCCATGTAGAAAGACCTTTCAAACCATGGGCATGATGGAGAAATTAGTTCCGTAGCATAGGAAAGAGGTTGAGTAGGGATCTTCTGATTCAGTTGCCCTACTTTACAAATGAAGAAAGGCCGAGTGTCTTTCCAAAGTCATAGCCTCGAAGTGGTTATATTCTGGGTAGCATTTCTTGCCAGACTTGTGCACTTGCCTAGAACTTTACATTTATAATCTTATCTATAGATTTTAATAATTTTAGATTAGAAAGTCTGTAATATAGTTGTAAATTTGGGGTTTAATTGTATTCTTTTGTCTCAAGGAATAATAGCTTAATTTATATGAGCAGTTTGTACTTAACAACTAGAAAGTAAAAACTCATATCCTATTTGACATTAATTAATGAAGCAATTAATTTCTGCTTGAATTTTTATTAAAAGTGATAACCATACATTGACGTGAATCCACCACGGGTGTACATGCGATCCCAAACATGAACCCCCCTCCCACCTCCCTCCCCACAACATCCCTCTGGGTCATCCCCATGCACCAGCCCCAAGCATGCTGTATCCTGCATCGGAAAGTAAAATAAAGTAAAAATAAAAATTAAAAAAAAAAAAAAAACTGAAAAAAAAAAAGTGATAGCCTTTGACCAGTGGAATTTGCACATATATTGTATTAGTCAGCTTGGACTGCCTTAAAAAAATACCATAAACTGGGTGACCTAAATGATAGAATTATTTTCTTACAGTTTCAGAAACTGAAAGTCCAAGATTAGGTGCTAGCAGAATTGGTTTCTGGTGAGCTCTCTCTGTGAATTACAGATGCTGCCTTCTCTCTGTGTACTCACATGGTCTTTCCTTGGTGTGCATGGAGAGGGCTAGCAAGTGAGCTCTCTGGCATTTTTATTACGACTGATCCTCTGGGATCAGGAGCCCCCACCTCATGACCACATTTATCTTTAATTACTTCCTATAGAGGCCTCATCTCCAAATATAGCCACACTGGAGTTAGGGCTTCAAAATATGAATTTAGGGATGCGGGTGTACAAATATTCAGTCCATAACATATAAAGAGATCTAAAACTGACAAAATAAAATGACAATGAACATTAAGTGGCCCTGTATATTTCTTCCATCTTTCACATTATTTTCACTTCTACTGTTGCCCAAACACTATGCAAATTTAAGTGTGTGATCCCAGAGAATAGTTAGGAATTTGCTGAAGAACATATAGAAAGCTTTACTTTTTATTTTTTTTTAACAACTTAGGCAAAACATTTATTAATTATGTGGTTCTGTAGTTTCCCTGGGCTCAGCTGCATTGTTTGCACTGGGTCTCATATACAATGCTATTCATATAGCAGATGGTGCTAGAATTAATCATCTGAGGCTTGATTGGTATGGATGATCCAGGTTCATTTCTTTACTAAAATGTATGGTGCCTCCGCTCTTACATGTGGTGGTTTCTCTTTCTCTCCCTCATCTCAACATATAATGTGCCAGGATAGCCTGGACTTCTCACTTGTAGAAAACTGAAATATCAAGGAGATATAATTCTGTGTTATCTGATTTTAATCTTTATCGTCTTTGAACTGTCGTTGTTCCATTGCAAAGTTGTGTCCAACTCTTTGTAACCCCATGGACTGCAGCATGCCAGGCTTCCCTGTCCTTCACTATCTCCTGGGGTTTGCTCAAACTCATGTTCATTGAGTCTGTCATGCCATTCAACCATCTCATCCTCTGTCAATCCCTTCTCCTTTGCCCTCAATCCTTCCCAGCATCAGAATCTTTTCCAGTGAGTCGGCTCTTCGCATCAGGTGGCCAAAGTATTGGAGCTTCAGATTTAGAATCAATCCTTCCAATGAATATTCAGGGTCTGTTTTCTTTAGTATTGACTGGTTTGATCTCCTTGCTCTCCAAGGGACTCTCAAGGGTCTTCCAGCACCAAAATTCAAAAGCATCAGTTCTTTGTCACTCAGCCTTCGTTATGGTCGAGCTCTCACATCCATATATGACTACTGGAAAAACCATAGTTTTGACTATATGGACCTTTGTCAGAAAAGAGATGTCTTTGCTTTTTAATAGGCTGTCTAGGTTTGTCATAGCTTTTCTTCCAAGGAGCAAGTGTCTTTTAATTTCATGTCTTCAATCACCTTCTGCAGTGATTTTGGAGTCCAAGAAGATAAAATCTGTCACTGTTTCCACTTTTTACTCATTTATTTGTCATGAAGTGATGGGACTGGATGCCATGATCTTGGTGTTTTGAATGTTGAGTTTCAAGCCAGCTTTTTCACTCTCCTCTTTCACCTTCATCAAGAGGCTCTTTAGTTCCTCTCTTCCTGGTTGCTTAGCTGGTGAAGAATCCACCTGCAATGCAGGAAACTCTGGTTTGAATCCTGGGTTGGAAGGATCCCCTGGATAAGGGATAAGCTACCCACTCCAGTATTCTTGGACTTCTCTGGTGGCTCAGCTGGTAAAGAATCTGCCTGCAATGCAGGAGATCTGGGTTCGATTCCTGAGTTGGGAAGATCCCCTGGAGAAGGGAATGGCTACCCACTCCAGGATTCTGGCCTGGAGAATTCCATGGACTTATAGTCCATGGGGTCGCAAGGAGTCGGACACAACTGAGCGACTTTCACTTTTCTGCCATTAGTGATATCAACTGCATATCACTACAATATGAGATTGTTGATATTTCTCCCAGAAATCTTGATTCCAGCTTGTGCTTCATCCAGCCTGGCATTTCACATGATGTACTCTGTGTATAAGTTAAATAAGCAGGGTGATAATATACAGCCTTGATGTACTCCTTTCCCAATTTTGAACCAGTGTGTTTTTCCTGTCTGTTTCTAACTGTTGTTTCTTAACTCACATTCAGGTTTCTCACAACACAGGTAAGGTGGTCTGGTATTCCCGTCTCTTTAAGAATTTTCCACACTGTTGTGATACACAGTCAAAGGCTTTAGCATAGTCAGTGAAGCAGAAGTAGATGTTTTCCTGGAATTCTCTGAACTATTTTCAGTTCAGTTCAGTTCAGTCGCTCAGTCATGTCTGACTCTTTGCAACTCTGTAAGTTGCAGTAACTGATAGCAATGTAAAGTAATTCTTGTTTCAGTTCAGTTCAATTCAGTCACTCAGTCGTGTCCGACTCTTTGAAACCCCATGAATCATAGCACGCCAGGCCTCCCTGTCCATCACCATCTCCCGGAGTTCACTCGAACTCACCATCCATTGAGTTGGTGATGCCATCCAGCCATCTCATCCTCTGTCATCCCCTTTTCCTCCCGCCCTCAATCCCTCCTAGCATCAGAGTCTTTTCTAATGAGTCAACTCTTCGCATGAGGAGTTGACTTCAGCTTTAGCATTATACCTTCCAAAGAACAACCAGGGCTGATCTCCTTTAGAATGGACTGGTTGGATCTCCTTGCAGTCCAAGGGACTCTCAAGAGTCTTCTCCAACACCACAGTTCAAAAGCAGCAATTCTTGTTTATAGACACTTAAAACTGGCATAAGATTATTTTTGTTGTTCCTCTACTAAACAAAGCAGACTCAGGGCCTGTCTACAAAAGCTGGAGAAATAAACTCCTGCTCTTGATGGGATTATCAAAGTCACATTTGAAAATAGCATATGGAGTTGGGCTTCCCTGGTGGCTCAGAGGGTAAAGCATCTGCTGTGATGTGGAAGACCCAGGTTTGATCCCTGGGTTGGGAAGATCCCCTGGAGAAGGAAATGGGAACCCACTCCAGCATTCTTGCCTGGAGAATCCCATGGACAGAGGAGCCTGGTGGCCTATAGGCCATAGGGTTGCAAAGAGTCGGACATGACTGAGCGACTACACTTACAGGCATCCTTTGGAAAACAGTCTGCTGCAATGTATTTCAGCAACCCTCTGACTTAGACACTATTCGTTACTATTTTACTGATCCTATTTGTTAGTATTTTATTGATCCTGTGGTATAGAATTTCTTAGATTTTTTTTAGAGTTGTCTTATAAATTCATTAAAGAAAATAGAGCACTATTGGCTTTAAATTCTCAAAGAAAGCCACAGTCAGAGAAAGCTTTACTTTTAACTGTCTCTAAATTTCCCCCATGGAAACAAACAAAATGTCCATCAATGTGTGAATGGATAAAGAAAGTGAAGTATGTACATACACACACACACACACACATACAATGGAATATTGTTTAGCCTTAAAAAAGAAAAAGTACTGGCATATGTGACAACATGGATGAACCTAAAAGACATTATGCTAAGTGAAATAAACTAGTTACAGAAGGACAAATACTGTATGATTTCACTTATGTGAGGCATCAAAAATATTAATAGTTAAGTTGGTAGAAGCAGAGAGTAGGAAGGCCATTCCCAGGGGCTGGGCGAGGGAGAAATGGGAAGTTGCTCTTCAGTGTTATACAAGTTTCAGTTATACAAAATGAGTAAATTCTAGAGATCCATTGTTGTGCAATGTTGTGTGCCTATAGTTAATGATACTGTA
The DNA here is from genome assembly GCF_023091745.1 of Budorcas taxicolor. Lineage (NCBI taxonomy): Eukaryota > Metazoa > Chordata > Mammalia > Artiodactyla > Bovidae > Budorcas > Budorcas taxicolor. The sequence continues at coordinate 130,975,323 of NC_068911.1, forward strand.
TTATGCACTTAAAAATTATTAAGGGCAGGTTTTGTGTTAAGTTCTTATCACAATAATCATTTAAAACACCTTTCCCATGCCCTCATGCTTTCTAAGAAATTAATCTTTTTTTCAACTTTTTGATTTCTTTCTGTTTGTTTCATCTGATACTTGGCCAACTCTTGCCAATCTCCTGTGGTTTAATCCAAATTATGTTTCTAGAATTTTATAGATCTCTCAAATTTGAAAACTACTGACTATTCTGAATAATGATTAGCTATGGGCTTCCCTGGTGGCTCAGAGGTTAAAGCGTCTGCCTGCAATGCAGGAGACCTGGGTTCAATCCCTGGGTCGGGAAGATCCTCTGGAGAAGGAAATGGCAACCCACTCCAGTATTCTTGCCCGGAGAATCCCATGGACAGAGGAGCCTGGTGAGCCACAGTCCATGGGGTCGCAAAGTATCGGACATGACTGAGCGACTTCACTTTCACTTTCCTGGGACTCTCACAAGTATAGACTTTAATGTACACATCATATTTTAAGTGGGCCTTACCACTATTTTGGTTCTTATTGTGATGTGAATGTGAGGTAGCCTGAGCTGTTGAGACAGTAGCTGTGATCCAAAGACATGAGCTGAGTGACTTGACCAGGATAATACAAGCCAGAGTTGGAACCTTGAATGAACTAGCTTCTGTCCTGAGCTACAAGTCAACCAGTTTCTCTTAAGAAAAGGAGAGCCTCAACAATTTATTGATTTGATCCTTTTAAATATTAATATTTTCCATTAATTGTTTAACTTGTCTAGTTTTTAAAATATGATCTTTCTCTTAGCTAAATGGTGGAGTAATTTTAAAGAAAAAATATTAAAAAATTGACTTACAAGTTTACCATTTTGATAAAATAGATTTTGCTTCATCAGTTCAGTTGCTCAATCATGTCCAACTCTTTGTGACCCCATGGACTATAGCATGCCAAGCTTCCCTGTCCATCACCGACTCCTGGAGCTTGCTCAAACTCATGTCCATCGAGTCGGTGGTTCATAATTTATAAAATATTTTTCTTCCCTGTTATACTTCTATTCAAGTGAGGAGTTAGGGAGGGCAGTGACTATTTACATTGTACTTATAAAATGGACTTGGTGAGGAGCTCCTTGTAAGAATAAACTCCTTATTTTATTTAAATTACAGTAACAGTTTTATAGTGGCGCTAGCAGTAAAGAACTTGCCTGCCAGTGCAGGAGATGTAAGAAACTCAGGTTCAGTCCCTGGGCTGGAAAGATCCCCTGGAGGAGGGCATGGCAACCCATTCCAGTATTCTTGGCTGCAGAATCCTATGGACACAGGAGACTTGCAGGCTATAGCTTATAGAGTCATAAAGACTTGGACATGACTGAAGCAACTTAGCATGCACAGATATATAGGTGACTATATTTGTTCATTTATTTAAAATTTACTTAACAGTTAGTAAAATTGGGTTTTGAGGCTTACACAAGAATTTTCTGTAAAAGACTTAACTGGAACAGAACTTGCCTTATGGAAAGAATAGAATTTCTGTTAGTTATTGCTTTTACCATTATTGCTGGACCTTGTGCTAGACACTGAAGACAGAAAGAAGATGAAAAGACACCATTTCAAAGGGATCAAAGGCTGGTGAGAGACCTGGAGGGATGTGGTTAGAATTACCATTGTTCTCTGAAAATAGAAACTCTGCTATTTTGTAGGTTGGATTGAAAGCCATCTGCCAGTTTACCCTCCAGGTCTGTGTAATTAGTCTTTAAAGTAATATGCAGATCTACAAAATGCACAAAAGATTATAGAAGGATGAATAAAGGGTAATACTTTCATCATGAAGTACCATTAAATCCCAGCATCTTCTAGTTAAAAAGGCTAACTATGTTTCCCAGGTTTTTCATTTTATCAGTTGCATCTTTTATATCCCTTCAAGGGAAGCATAACTGGAACACAACTACCAGTTGTATTTATGTTAAGCTTCAACTAGTTGGTTATCGAAGCACAAATCTTGCTTTGCTGAGGAACTTTCTGGATTTGTTTTTATTAGTGTAGTGATTAAGCAGATCTGTGGAAAATGGGTACTTTCCAACTTCTTGAAATGTAACATGTTTTAATGGTTTGTTTCAACATGTTTTACTTTCTATGCTTCAGTAGTTAAAGGCATATTACTGATTCAAAGACAAAGAAGCTCTTTTAAATTACTGTATTAATTTTATGTTTGTCCCTTACAGTAATTTGTAGTTAGAAAACTTTGGTTATCTTAAAAACATTTGAGACTAATTTTTCTTAGCAACTAAAATAGTAATGTTTGAATATGTTACAAATCCTTCAATGGTGACTGGCTCTGGTTTTCAAGGAAGTTAAAGCTCATTACTACCTTAGAAGTCAGAGACAGTAGGTTGGACTTCATAAGTAAACTAAGATCCATTGAAAACATTATCACTATTAAGGAAATACACTTAAAAACCCATTTAAATATGGTTTATTTATCAGATCCTCAATAAAAAGAGTTTCATGTTCATAATTTCTTTGTGATAAATATTTGAATTTTTTCAAAATAATGGAATTCTTTCCTTTTAATGATTGTCTCCTGGGTGGTCCATAACACTGACTATTAAGTTTGCAAAATAGATTTGTATTTCAAATTTAAGCACAAGAGAAGGTAAAACATGTTTCTGGTGATATTGTTTGTAGTGAGAGAGTAGGAAGCCCCAGCGAAAATGCCAGAAAAAAAATGATTTGTCTGTTCTACAAAAGTCTACTGTATTAGAAAGGGGCTTGTGATTAGTTCATTGGCTTCTTCTGTCTAAGGCTTTACACATAAAATTTATAGGCTCAACTGAAAGCAAAAAGATAGTGAATGGAATTTAGTCTTACTCTTCCTGTTGCATGATTCATTCAGGCTAAATTTTTTCTTACTCAGTTTCATTATGAACATTTTTTAATGAAAGTTTAATGAGTTTCTATATCTCAGATTAGCTCAGGAATTTTTGGAGACATTCAGAAATTCCTGAGTATACCACATAGGCAGCTGAATGCTTTGGTGGAAAGACAAGGTAGGGTCAGAGAAACCTAGGAGAAAATCCTGGCTGTCATTCCCTAGCTGTGTAACTGAGCTGGTTTATTAAACTTGCAGAATCTCAATTTCTACACTTGTAAAGTGGGAAGCAAAATAAACCCCTCATAGGGTTGCCTTGAGAAGAAAGCAAACTCCATTGTGTAAAGCATCTTGCAGTATTTCTTTAGTTTTCCTTGGCATCCTTTATCATAAAAATAAGTCTTCAAAAATTCAGTATCAGATGATATTGACTATAGCAGCACAGTGTGCTCACTCAATTAGGTGTAGTCTGTGGCTGCAACATAGTTGTGACAGAGAGCCCTGTGGCCCATAAAATCTGTAATATTTGCCACCTGACCTTTTACAGAAATAATTTGCCAACCCCTGATTGTTTAATCGAGATTATGGAGAGCCCACTTTCAGTGAGGCGCCATGGGCGTGGACCACGGTTTTACTTAGCTATTCTTGGGGTTAACCAGAGAAGTCTAAGGGTTCTCTGTCATTAAATGGCAACCCACTCCAGTATTCTTGCCTGGGAAATCCCATGGATAGAGGAGTCTGGCAGCCTATAGTCCATGGGGTAGCAAAGAGTTGGACACGACTGGGTGACTAAAACCATAAAACCATCCCTGGAATAGTTGAGAATAAGAAATCTAGGAACTCCAGAAGTGGACTTGGATAGGGCTGAAAGTCTTCTTGTGGTTCAGTTTCAGAGCAAGGACTGATCAGATCCTAGTCTATGCACAGATATAGCATCCCCTCTGTATCCCTTATCAGCCTACAGCTATGGAAATTGCTCGGAGCTTTCGTCACAGTGTGGATTCTGTCATTCTTAACAGGTCCTTGTGTATCATTCTAAGTCCTGAGTTGCAAGATTCCCACCAAGCACCTATCTAGAGACCCTGAACTGAGTAGATTTTGCCTGTTTATTTGAGTGGATGCTTCAGGGGCCAGAAGAGATTAAACTCTGTGTATGTGCTACAAATTACCTGAAGGTTTGATACCACATTTCACTTAATTTAGTATAATAATTTTTATAGATTTAACATTTAACATCAGAACAAATTGTTGGCCTCTGAGAAGTCTTTTTCATTATTATTACTATTATTTTACCATAAGTGATATTCAGTTAATCTCAAAGTCTGATTTTTTTCCTGAATTGGTCTTGGGGGAGTTAGACAATGCAATATCACCCCTGAGGGCTCTTTAGTGCTTTAGAGTTTACAAAGTGCTTCCATTTATACAATTTCATTGAAATATCAGCATCAGCCTACAAGTTAGAACTGTTGGAATTATCCATATTTTACTGATGATGAAACTTAGTTTCCCAAAAGGTAAGCTGCTTGCCTAAAGCCATATAGCTCTAAAGAATGAAACAGAGACTTGAATTGGTCTTCTGACTTTACATCCTATGTTTCCTCTGCTATGTCATTTTGTCTGATGTTCCCTTTCAGCCAGGTTTCTTAAAAAATGGGTAAAATATAAAATCTTATTAGTTTATAAAACAAGCATACAGAGAACACATAGAGAATTTTATATAAGAAAGCAAGAAAGGAAGATCATTTAAACCTGAGGTTGCAAACTGTTGAGCCATAAGTTTCATCTGGCCCACAGATGTGTGTGCCTTCTCCAACACCACAGTTCAAAAGCATCAGTTCTTCGGCACTCAGCTTTCTTTACAGTCCAACTCTCACATCCATACATGACTACTGGAAAAACCATAGCCTTGACTAGATGGACCCTTGTTGGCAAAGTAATGTCTCTGCTTTTTAATATGCTCTCTAGGTTGGTCATAACTTTCCTTTCAAGGAGTAAGTGTCTTTTTATTTCCTTACTACTGAAGAATAACAGAACAGCAAGAGCATAGGGATAAGTCAAGAAAGCATGCACAGGTTTTTAAAAAAATTTATTTTTGTATTTGGTTGTGCTTGGTCTTCATTGCTGCAGGAGGGGTTTCTATAGTTGCAGTGAGTGGGGGCTATGCTCTAGCTATCATGTTGGGCTTCTCATTGCGGTGGCTTCTCTTGTTCCAGAGCTTGGGCTGTAGGTGCTTGGACTTCACTAGTTGCAGTACGTGGGCTTCAGTAGTTGCGGCCTGTTGGCTGTAGAGTGAGGGCTCAGTCGTTGCGGCTTGTTGGCTGTAGAGTGAGGGCTCAGTAGTTGTGGCGCATGAACTTAGTTGCTCCATGGCATGTGGAATCTTCCCAGACCACGTCCCCTGCATTGGCAGGCAGATTCCTATCCACCATATCACAAGGGGCTTCCAGGATGCACAGTTTTTAAATAAATTGATCATGTTTCAGTGAATGTCTGCTATGTATTTTCTATTTATGCCACATGAGTCATATGTCAAATATTTCATTATCAGACTATGGTTTGTAGGTTTCAGTTCAGAAAACATCATGTAAATTGAACAAATGGAGTTTGTTTTCCATATTGGAGAAATTTGTTGGAGGGTGCATTTTTGAATGGATTTCAACACAGAGACAGTTTCAGTTTTAGGAGCAGAAATTTGTTTTAATGAAAACATCATCAGGCATATGATAAATGTCTCCTTTATGGAAGACTTCCTGCTACACAGTACTGTATGTTAAAGAGGGAAAGAGAGTCTGAGAGACCAGGGAGAGGCGTGTAGACTGGGGTTGACCAGCAGTCTGTCAGAAGGAGGAATAGGCAGAGACCAAGTGAGCATAGGTGGTTTAAAGGAACTGATGGTTGGGACCTACTCAGAGGTAGGAAAGAGTGTCAGTTATACAAATGGACTGAGTGAAGCAGAGCACTTATCACTTATTTTTCCTGAAGTGTAATTTCTAGGATGGATTATATAGTGCAACCCCAAAAGGATAAATTATATCCTATCAAATAAAACAACTAACAGGGAGACTTTTAGAAAATTACTGTAATAAACAAAGACTCGTTGGCATTCTTTTTTGAATGAATCTTTAAAATGCATAAAACAGAATGTTAGATGAATACATTTCCAGACAGTTATGATTGCTGTTCTTGTTATTATTCAATAATTATTTATGACAGTTTGCTATGTGTAAGATACATACTCAGCAGTGGAACATCCAATAATAGAATCACTAGTCCCCGCCTTTGGACTGCTTTCAACTCAGTTGGGCAGTTAAGGCAGGAAGGTTGGAAAATTCTATACAAAACAAGCCCATGTGAGGCAACGTTTTGGCAGTTTAGGGAAAGAGTCAGTACTTCTCTTGGCTTGATCTGGAGAAGGACTTGGTGAAGGATGAGAACTAGGGATTTGCACTAGACCTTGAAGGATGAGTAGGATTTGAAATACCAAAGGAATGGTAGAAATTTCTTTAGAGCGGGCTAATGGCAGATCAAAGGCCTAGCAGCAGTGAGCTTATAAGAAGACGAAAGTGACTGCGGTTCATGAACTTCCTGGCAGAGTGGAAGAGAGAGCTGACCCATTAGAGGGTACCAAAGTGTGAAGGGCCTTGCCTGCCTGGCTAGAGAATTTGTGTCTCAAAGATATGGTTTCTATAGTTGATCAAGGGAGCTTGGTGCCATGATTAAGTTGTTCATTTAAAAGTGTCTGGGAAAGGATAACTCTCAGTGGAACTTGTAAAATGCCTTTGTTAATAGTTGTAATTTAGAAGACTGTTTGCTCAGGAGAGAATCCAAACCTTTCTAAATAGAAATAACTCTGAGATTCTGACTTGGAGTTTACTTGGAGACTCCCCAAGGCATAACATACGATGTGCAGAGACTAGTGTACCACATGAAGGACAAATGTGCAGGGCAATGCCTACCAGGAAAAGAATACGGTTGGAGAATCTTAGTTTGTTAAAGATAGTGTGAGTCTGGAATGCTATTTTATTGTCAGTCTCTGTATGTGCCTGTGGGAGTCACCTTATATTGGAATCCTGATAAAGTCTCTCACATTACAGGGCACTCATTCAACAGCAAAGTACTATTTGGGAAAGACACATTAGACTGAAATGACCTCAGTGAGTGCTATTTTTATTTGCCCACAGAGGTGTGCTGACATGATGAGTAAAAAAGGAGGCAAAGAAATGTAATACAGTTTCTGTTATTATTCCTGGAGGTATGAGTTTGCAATGGCAGGTGCTGCATATAATTTTAACCATGCCTTTTAAAGCAGTATGGTAGGTATTTATATTGTGGGTACCATAAATGTATACCTTAGGACAGAAGGAAATAGCTTTCTACCTTAATATGGCTGGAAAGTCATGACTTGTAGTAAAATTTCCAGTGAGGGTAGATTCAGAAAATGTTGTTTGAACAAATTAGACATATGCGAAGATGTGATTTTTTGAAAGCTGTTTGATTACTTAAAGTTTGCATAGAACTGGAGAGTCCAGATAAACTGTTCCATAAAATTGCAATATTCCAAAATTAATATGTAATTCTGTAGGATGTGCATTTTAAAACATAGACAATTAAATAATTCATATAAATTAGATTTGAACAAGTATTTATCATGGAGGGTCATCATAAAGCAACTTAATTTTTGTCACTCACTGTTCTTTGAAGTTTATTCTGTGCTTCTACTGATTCTTCTTGTTCTTGTTTGAAGCTTAGATACAGCCTCATGACTCTCCTCGTCACTTCTGCTTCCTCCGGAAGGTCATGAGACACAGTCTTTGTTAGTAATTCCTGATTTATCTCAAACTTTCCTCTTGTCCCAGGGCAGGGCTGTTGGAAGCTGGCCATCTATAGTGGGGGAAGCTGGGATTCTTCTCTCTTTCTTTCCCACTCAGTGCTTCAGTTTCTTCTCTTCAACACACTTGCTAACCTTGAAGCATGGTGGTTTGTATAATCAGAGAGAAAAGAGGTTGGGCAGGAAAGTACTCACTGTTTTCCTTGGGTTCTGGAAATCTTTCACTGGAGATCACTCAATTTTACTTTCTTATGTGGGTAACAGCACTTCTCCTGGCCTATGCCTTAAGATGTTTTGCTGGCTCCTAGGCTTCTGGCTAGGCAATGGCACCCCACTCCAGTACTCTTGCCTGGAAAATCCCATGGACAGAGGAGCCTGGTAGGCTGCAGTCCATGGGGTTGCTGAGAGGTGGACACGACTCAGTGACTTCACTTTCACTTTTCACTTTCATGCATTGGAGAAGGAAATGGCAACCCACTCCAGTGTTCTTGCCTGGAGAATCCCAGGGACGGGGGAGCCTGGTGGGCTGCCGTCTACGGGGTCGCACAGAGTTGGACACAACTGAAGCGACTTAGCAGCAGCAGGCTTCTGGCTATACACATCAGGGTCCTTTTGTTGAGGTCTTTCACTTGCTTATCAGCATTCTTTTTTAAAAAATAATGTGGTAAATATATATATGTAACATAAAACTTACTTTAACCATTTTTAAGTGTACAATTCTGTGGCATTAAGTACATTTCCATTGCAGTGTTGCTATCACCACCATCCATCTCCAGAAATTTTTAGTCTTTCCAAACTGACTCTGTACCTGTTAAACACTACTTTACTTTCTGTTTCTATGAATTTGATTATTCTGGATGCCTCATTTCAGTGGAGCCAAATACTGTTTGTCCTTTCATGACTGGCTGATTTCACTGCGCATAATGTCCTCAAGGTTCTTCTATGTTGCAGAAAGTGTCAGAATTTCCTTCCTTTTTAAGACTGAATAATATACCATTGTATGAATAAACCACATTTTGTTTATCCATTCATCTATTGATGGACACCACAGTGCCTCCACTTTTTGTCTGTCATGAATAATGCTGCTATGTACATGAGTATACAAGTATCTATTCAAGTCCTTGCTTTCAGTTTTTTTTTTTTCTTTTTAAATATGCTCAGAAGTAGTTTGTGGGTTGTATGGTAATTTTAATGGTAAAACTTAAATGTTTAAGTTTTTGAGGAATCATTATACTGAACTCCATAGCAACTACACCAATTTATGTTGTGTACCAGTGGTGTACAAGAGTTCCCCACCCACACTTTTTACTCATCATTTATTTTTAACAATAAAAACTCCCAGTGGGTGTGAAGTGGTGTCACATCAGGTGGTTTTGATTTTTGATTTGCATTTTCCTAGTGACTAGTATTGTTGAGCAGCAATTCATGTGCTTATTTGCCATTTGTATTTCTTCTTTGGAAAAATGTCTATTCAAGTCCTTTGCCCATTTTTTAAAATTGGGATGTTTGTGTTGTTGAGGATCAGCATTCATCAGCATTCTCGGTTAGAATCTTAGGAGACCTCATACTAGTCCCCGTGTGCCCTGTCACCGGGTAGGGAGTGGGGCACAGATGGCACACTCCAGTAGAGGAATTGAGAGTTCAGTGAAGGGACTCTTCACAGAAATGTGGGCAGGGTTAAGGGACACAGAAAGGGATGTGAAACACCTGTTAACAGCGTAGAGCCATTATTGCCCCTGGGCTTGGGAGACCAGGGAAGGATGTTGACAGAGAGAGTGGAGAGACCTGTATCTGCAGGAGAGGACTGTCCAGCAGAAACAGTGGACTTCCCAGGAGCCTCTGGTGACTTTCAATCAGCAGGCTGGGAACTAGGGGGAAGAAAAATCCCATCTCCTCTCTCCTCCCTTGCTCTTCTCATACCTCCCATTGGGCAAACCTAGTGGCAAGCTTGGTAGATACAGTCTGTAGAGGTCAGCTTCCAGGACACAGAACAGCATGGTAAACGGTAGAAGCTGGATCTGGGTTGCTAAATCAGGTTTCCAGTGCATGTGCGCAGCTCCCTTTGAGTCCACAGGACCTGCCACCCGTCATAGGAGTGCAACTAAACTCCAGCCACTCCTTTGCTGCCCCAGGCTGCTTCCACCAGCCTCTTGCTCTTTAGAGCTCTCGGGTGTGTAAATCAGTTGCCATTCTGCTGCATCCAGGAAACACAAGTTACTCTCAGTGACTCTGTTGAGGTTCCTCTCCCTAGGCTTGAGGTGAGGGGCAAGTCCTTTCCTGGCTCCTCCCCCTTGTGGGGAAGATGAGACACACAGCACACCAGTAGTTTTCTCCAATATTCTCCTTTACTTCCTAACTTACCTACACTCAAGAAAGGTAAGGAGAAGGGGTAATAGCCACAAAACTGTAGGTTTTGGACAGTGTCTCACTCCTCATTCTGGAATATATCACCTCTGCCCTAGGGACTTCAGCAGAACCAGGACTGAATTAGTTCAATTTTCACCATATGCAATTTGTATCCCTAAAAGTTTGTGTATTTGGATTAATTGTGAATACACTTTTTTTCCCTAATCATCTCAATGGGAAATTGGGAAGATTGATTTATACTTGAGATCCCTTTATATTGAGAAACATACAATATGCTTTTGGAAACTTTTCTGATATTGAAACACAAGTCAATTACAATAGCTCATGATCCCATGAGATTACTTAGGTATTATCTTTACAAGCTAAAAGATAGATTAGGGAAATAAAAATATTTCAAATTGGTAAGGCATGACCAAATTAAAGTTTCTACTAGAAATATTCTTGTTCAATTATTGGCAAGTTTAATAGAGTATCTTCCCTGGAATAAACAAGTTCACATCTGATTTGTTTATTCTCTTAATTTTTTTCTAATCATGTAGGCCTGATTTTTGAGTTTATTTTAGAATGAGCTTTTTTAAGCCATTTTCTTCTTCATGTGTGTGTTCTAGGAGCCCATTTCCTTATGTTTTCAGAGTAGCAGTGGAGAAAAGAGGATGCTGTCATCTGCATTCAGAAACAAGGTATTAGGCTGTCATTTCTCAAGGCATTCTCCTAATACTTGTCCCATAATTTTCAGGTTTTAGGTAGATTTAGTGGAACTCTGAAGCTTTAACTTGTGACACATATCCATGACTAAAAAATTACAGATACTAAATTTTGTTCTTTCTGGTGCAGATGTATTGTCCTTTTGTTCTGTTTTCACTTATAACTTCAGCCTTCCATATCTCTTATAGCTTCAGCCTTTTTTCTGGAGTTTCATATACTGCCATTTTAGGTAAAGCCTTTCCTGTTCTCTCTTGTGCTCTTAAGAATGAACCCATTCTCAGAACCAGAGGTTCCTGGAGTATGGGAGTGGGGAAAGCTGTCAGGATGGGGAGGTGAAACAGAGCATTTTTTGGGTAGTGAAGCTATCTGTCATCTATCTGTAATGGTAGATAGATGACATTATGCATTTGTCAAAATCTATAGAACTATATAGCACAGTGAACCATAATGTAAACTGTGGATTTTAGTTAATAATCATGTATCAATATTGGTTCACATACCACACACTGGTAAATGTTCCACACTAACACAAGATATTAATAAGAGGGGAAACTGCAGCTGGGGAAGGGAAGTATATGGGAACTCTGTGGACTTTCTGCACAGTTTTTCTGTAAATCTAAAACTGTTTTTAAAAATAAAGTCTGATAATTAAAATAAACTTTTGCCTGTGAAGATTGGTTCTGTGCATAGCAACTTTACTTTTGCAGAATTTCTTTGACGAGCATAGTCTTTTCAGGCTTACATAATACAGTTAAAAGAAAAAAAAATAGCACCCCTCTCAAAGAGAAATAATCAGTTGAACAAATCGGTAGTTATCAGAATGTAGGCTGTAGCACATCCTGTTTTTCTAACTCCTCTAATTTACTAGTAAAGCAACCCAAATTGCATGGAGGAAAGAAGGACATTGCTTGCTTTTAAAGCTTCATAAATGGTGTTAGGGCCCATTAGAACACTGGAGGAGAATCTTCAGTACACCAGATTCTAGCATTTTGAAAGAGTCTTATATAGGGGGGTGGGAAGGGGGGTGAGGGGAGAGGAAGAGAGAGAGTGAGCCTGTGCTTTGTTCCATTACCTGAAGGAAACTCAACTGTGAAATAATTTTAGTGTCTTTTTTGTGCTCACTGAATACCAAGTACCCACTCTGTGCCTGGCCGCTCCTACTTCCTTTTTTCTCTTCTTGGTGTTGAAGCTCAAATGGCAGCTGGGTGGTTTCTTCTGGTCTGCTGAGGTCAGCTTCTAGTGGTCAGAAGTGATAGGTGATGACTTTCTCTTCTTAACTTGCAACAGAGCTGGGTCTGCACACACTGCACTGTCAGTTCCAAACAATGGATAATAGCAGTGGTCCTTTGGTAAAGAAGCTTGTTCTTAGCCCTGGATAATCTTCCTGATTCACACGGAGACCTTTTCGTGACCCTGCATCTGCTGATGTCTGCTCCAGACAGACAATGTCAGGAACCAGGAACTTGAATCTCTTCAGTGCTACTTGGATTCTGAAACTGAACTAGGTTAGATAGGATGGGGTGCAGTATAGGTTTGAGGGAGCATGCTGTTCCCAATCTCCATCTTCCATTCCCGTGGAGTATTGTCATCAGAGAAAAAAAAAAAAAAAAAAAAAACAAGAAAAAAGGCCTTGCATTAGTCTGATGAAGTTGTTACCCCATGCGGTGAAATTGCAGGAGCTGCATGAAGGGTCCCTTTGCCTCTGCCCCCATCCCCTCCCAAAAACTATATTGAGGACTGGTTCCTTTAATTCTATAATTAATCTTATGTTTAGTGGCACTTGAATCAAGGATGGTCTTATGTTAAAGTATAAATATCTCAAGAGTATTACTCTTTTCAGTCATACTCTTAATGATGAATGAGTTGCTGAGCTCAGATACTGATAAGGCAAATGGAGAAGAAAGTCTCGTATGGGTGGGGGTGGTGGAGAGTGAATCTAAGGGACATAGGAAATGAAAACTCAGGCCAATGGAAGAGAAACTGTATTTGTTTATCCAGTTTTCCCTGAGAGTTTCCTTGAGAAGGGTTGAGCAGGATGTGTGTGAATTGAATGTGTGTGAGTCTATGTGAGATGTGTATGTGTTAAAGGGTATTGTGAAAAAGTTGGGAAGAGCCAGGCATCTAGTCTACTCTTTTTAACTAACATACATCTTCTTAGAATGATGCTAGGTTCCCTGAACATTTTATGATCATGAATGTAGAGTCTGTGGGCCGTGTGTGTGTGTACGCGTGTGTGTGTATAGGGAAGCAGGCAGTACACAGTGATGCTTTCATGAATATCCAGCGTACCACCTTTGTAAAATCACCATTTGTCTTTACTTGGTGTCTAGCCTGTCACTTGTATTTATCACGCACTCGAACCACTTCCTCCTGTCCTGGTAGCCTCCTGTTTCTGTGGTAACATAGAAAATCAGGACTGTGGGAGATATTGCATCAGGAAAGCTTTTATCTCCGCTTGGCTTACACTTGACCAAGAAGCTGGCTGTAGAGCACCTCCACAGACAGCTGATCCAGAGACTTAAAATGAACCTGCCCGTATACCCTAACTCTCCATGATTATTGTCTGCTCATTCAACCTGTCCAGCCTATTTAAAGTGTACAACGCCTTCATGTCTATCCCTTTACCCTCTCAGAACCATTAACAAACATTCGACACACTCAAAGGGCTAACTGAAGAAGAGTTCACAAAGATGTTGGGAAAGGAACCGACAAAGGATGGTCAGTCACTCAGGGACTGGCAACAGAAGGAAACATTGGCACCCTTAAGTCTAAAGGGGCCGGAGGAGAGAGAGTTTGTTCCTGAAACCTTGGGTGAGGGACCTCCCAGCAGGAGCTGTGGCTATGGGTAGAATTCAAGCATTTCAAGACCTTGGCCTGGCTGGGACAGAGAAGGGGAGGAATCAACATCCTGCTGTTTCTCTCTTCAGCTGATCCCTTCGTTGGCAGAATTCCAAGAGCAGCATGAGGATAAGGGTCCATATGGGTGGGCTTCCTGGGGTACAAAGCAGGGTAGGGAAGGGTGAAGGATGGTTTAGGAGGGGCAAATAGAAAATAGTACCATCCCAGTTTTCCCATCTATAATATGAAGATGTAGATTGCCAGGATTAAATATAATGGTCTACATATGCACTTGCAACATAATAAAGTGAGTCAAAGTGTTAGTCACTCAGTTGTGTTTGATTCTTTGTGACCCCATGGACTGTAGCCTGCCAGGCTCCTCTGTCCATGGAATTATCCAGGTAAGAACACAGGAGTGGGTAGCCATTCCCTTCTTTAGGGGATCTTCCTGACCGAGGGGTCAAACCCATATCTCCTGCATTGGAGGCAGACTCTTGACTCTCTGAGTCACCAGGGAAGCTCCACAGCATAATAGGTACTCTGTAAATGTAGGCCAGTAGTAGTAAGAGTAAGATATTTTTACTATATTTTAGCTATATCATCCCTAGCTGGCTCTACTTATACCTTAATAATTAACTTCCCTTTCATATCCCAGTGTTACTGTAGAATAGAATTAAGTAAAAACTGTTTTATCACAGTCATGTCTGTAGGTGTGAATATATAGCTTGTTGTTGTTTAACTGCTAAGTTGTGTCTGACTCTTTTGTGACCCCATGAACTGTAGCCCGCCAGGCTTCTCTGTCCATGAGATTTCCCAAGCAAGAATACTGGAGTGGGCCGCCATTTTCTTCTCCAGGGCATCTTCCTGACCAGAGATTGAACCCATGTCTCCAGTATTGGCAGGTGAATTCTTTACCGCAGAGCCATCAGGGAAGCTCAAATATATAGCTACATACCTCTTGAATTTTGACAGATGGAAATGTGCATAGTTATAATTTACTTATTATTTCAACTGTATGGAATTTTGTAGATTAGAGGCATAGGGTATTGAAGCCCTAATGGGTATCTATAGGAAGAAATGCCCAGCCTATTCCTTTCTTAATTTATAATACCACAATGCAGATTTTGGAAAGGAGAGGATGGAACATGAACTTTGCGCTGGATGAATAGATGTGGCTATGGAAGTTATATAGAATCAACTTTCCCTTTTTTCTCCCCTCTATTCTATCTTTATGTGGGTGTGTGTGTATGCATGTGTATCTACAGAGTGTGAGTTTGAGAAAGAAAACAGAGTTTTAGATGCCTAAGCCAGTGCAGTTGCAAATAGCTAGAAGGTCTATTGAGTTGTTGATTATATTTTTGTTTGGAACAAATTATTAAATGTTGAAATTTCCATTTGCATTGTTAAATTATCTAAAATGTTATCTCCAATAACCTTTGACCTCCCAGAATTGACGGCAATTTTATGCTGACAGTAGAATCTTTTTTGAGCACCCCGTGGTGTATCTTAGATTATCTATAAGAAAGATGATGGTTCAGGGGTGTGGTTTCAATTTTTTCCCAGTTTAGTCAATTATAATTGCAGTACTTTGAACCCCATAGATAGCTAGTGCAGAGATGTCTGCTTAATTTGGACTTGGGTTTGATCCCTGGGTTGGGAAGATCCCCTGGAGAAGGAAATGGCAACCCACTCAAGTATTCTTGCTGGGAAAATCTCATGGACAAAGAAGCCTGGCGGGCTACAGTCCATGGGGTCGCAAAGAGTCAGACATGACTGAGAGACTAACATACACACATGCAGAAGAAGAAACTGAGAATTAAGAAGAATTCATTAAACTTCTTAATGAGGTTAACATTAGAGATATCCCCTTCCCTTTCAGGCCAATTTAGTAAGCCCAAAGTCGACAATATAATGAGTAGCATTATGCTCTTGTCAAAGTTACTTTGACATTTAATATTCATGTGTGAGGTCTTCTATGTGGTCATGGATGTCTAATGTAACACATGTTGAAGAAATCAGAGAAGTCGTATGGTTTAAAAATTCATTTTATGAACAGATAAACTGATGTTCACAGAGGCTAAGTGACTTATTCAAGGTCACAGCATTGGTGAGCTACAGAACAACCAGAAATCATTTAACTTACTTTTGGTTTCTTTTTTGGAGACTTTTACTAAGAAGAACCATTTGAATTTTCTTTTAAGCCTATATTTCAGAAGACTACATGTCCTAATTTACTTATTTAATCAAAACTATTTATCAATCTTCTATTATATGACTATATGGGCTTCCCTCGTAGCTCAGCTGGTAAAGAATCTGCCTGCAGGGCAGGAGACCTGGGTTTGATTCCTGGGTGGGGAAGATCTGCTGGAGAAGGGATAGGCTACCCATTCCAGTATTCTTGGACTTCCCTTGTGGCTCAGCTGGTAAAGAATCTGCCTGCAATGAGGAAGACCTGGGTTTGATCCCTGGATTGGGAAGATCCCCTGGAGAAGGGAAAGGCTGCCCACTCCAGTATTCTGGCCTGGAGAATTCCATGGACTGTATAGTCCATGGGGTCACAAAAAGTCAGACATGACTGAGCAACTTTCACTCACTCACCTATGTGCCTCTATGCCAGGCACTGTGTTATGGAAATGTAAAAGCAAGAACTGAGTCCTGTATATATTCTCTCATTTATTTAATGGCAGGAGAACCCAATAAAGACAACTCTAACATCAACAACAAGGGGTACTTGAGATCAGACTCTAGAGGCACGATGACTAGTACATGAGAACTGCATCAGTTTTGCTCTCCAAATACTGCTGGACTGAGAGTTAGAAGACTAGGGTAATGACAGTTTAGCTAGTAAGCCAATTATTAACTTAGTTAAACTAATTAACTATTTGGACCCTTGAGTTTCTTATAGACTCAGCAAACTCTGTTAGTAAGAACTTGGGGTTTGAAGGCAGAGAGGTCTAGTGTGGTTTTTCTGTTTTCTAGCTGTGTTAACAACTCACAGAGAAATAATGGCTCTTACTACATGGGGTTGCTTAGAGGATACAATGAGCTAACCTATCTAAAGTATGTATTGTTTATTCCCTTCCTACATTATCTGTTGATACAAGTTGGGGATAATATTGCGCAGCCGGTCCGGCACACACAATTTTGATGCCATGGAAACAATGGATGGGAAAGGGCACTGTAAACAATGAAACATTAGTCATACCACTTACAGAGGGATTTTTAAAAGTTTATTTTGTTATTTTAATGTAAGTTTTCCATTGAAGTTTCACATGCATACATTTGAAAATACACATATCGTTAGGGCACATCTCCACGAATGTTCACAAAGTAAACATACCTATGTAACCAGAACCCAGATCATAAAATGGAACATTCCAGAAGGCCCTGAGGCACCCTTTCCCTCTTGTTGCCTCATCACAAAGATGATCATCGTAACTTCTAAAAGCATAGGTTCAGATCAGTTCAGTTCAGTTCAGTTCAGTCACTCAGTCGTGTCCGACTCTTTGCAACCCCATGAATCGCAGCACGCCAGGCCTCCCTGCCCATCACCGACTCCCGAAGTTTACCCAAACTCATGTCCATCGAGTCAGTGATGCCATTCAGCCATCTTATCCTCTGTCGTCCCCTTCTCCTCCTGCCCCCAATCCCTCCCAGCATCAGGGTCTTTTTCAATGAGTCAGCTCTTTGCATGGGGTGGCCAAAGTACTGGAGTTTCAGCCTCAGCATCAGTCCTTCCAATGAACACCCAGGACTGATCTCCTTTCGGATGGACTGGTTGGATCTCCTTGCAGTCCAAGGGACTCTCAAGAGTCTTCTCCAACACCACAGTTCAAAAGCATCAATTCTGCAGCACTCAGCTTTCTTCACAGTCCAACTCTTACATCCATACATGACTACTGGAAAAACGATAGCCTTGACTAGACGGACCTTTGTTGGCAAAGTAATGTCTCTGCTTTTGAATATGCTGTCTAGATTGGTCATAACTTTCCTTCCAAAGAGTAAGCGTCTTTTAATTTCATGGCTGCAGTCACCATCTGCAGTGATTTTGGAGCCCCCCAAAATAGTCTGACACTGTTTCCACTGTTTCCCCACCTATTTCCCATGAAGTGATGGGACCAGGTGCCATGATCTTCATTTTCTGAATGTTGAGCTTTAAGCCAACTTTTTCACTCCCCTCTTTCACTTTCATCAAGAGGCTTTTTAGTTCCTCTTCACTTTCTGCCATAAGGGTGGTGTCATCTGCAAATCCGAGGTTATTGATGTTTCTCCCAGCAATCTTGATTCCAGGTTGTGCTTCTTCCAGCCCAGTGTTTCATATAAGTTAAATAAGCAGGGTGACAGTATACAGCCTTGACATGCTCATTTTCCTATTTGGAACCAGTCTGTTGTTCCATGTCCAGTTCTAACTGTTGCTTCCTGACCTGCGTATAGGTTTCTCAAGAGGCAGGTTGGGTGGTCTGGTATTCCTATCTCTTTCAGAATTTTCCACAGTTTATTGTGATTCACACAGTCAAAGGCTTTGGCATAGTCAAAGCAGAAATAGATGTTTTTCTGGAACTCTCTTGCTTTTTTGATGATCCAGCGGATGTTGACAATTTTATCTCTGGTTCCTCTGCCTTTTCTAAAACCATCTTGAACATCTGGAAGTTCACAGTTCATGTTAGTTTCATCTGTTTTGGAAATTTTTGTAAATGGAATGATCTCTTTCATTTCTGGCTCTCTAGCTCCCATTATGTTTGAGAAGTTGATCCATTTTGTTCCATGTAGTTGTAGTTCATTCATTCTCATGGCTTTAGAGTGTTATGTTGTATAAATATACCATAATTTATATATTCATTCTTTATGTGATGGACATGTGAATTTTATAAATAGTCCTGCCATGATCATTCTTATAGATGTCTTTTGAACATATCTGTGTATTTTTGTTGAATATGTATCTTGGAGATAAAATTCTGGATGACAGGGTATACATATATTTGAGTTTAATAGATGTGGACACATTATTTTCCAAAGTGATTGCACCTTTTCATACTTCCACAAAAAAATATTCTTTAACATGAGTGAAAGTCTGTAAATCCATAGTAGAATTTTACAGAAATACAGTTTGAATTGTGTGAAAAATGGGGATATGATTTTCTCCTTTGTTGGCATCCTATGCTCTTAAATTGCATGGATTAGAGCCTCATTTCTATTAACTTAGTTTGCAGTGAGGGGGTTGCTATTGTAGTCATATGCACATTAAATTAGGAAAAGCTGAACTGTGTAGTTGTAGTAAGGCCATAAAAATGCAGAGTCTCTGGGCTGTGGGATCTTGAGTGTTCCGCTGTTTAGTCTCATTTCTTCCTGTAGGATATCCTGGTGTCCTAAGGGGGAGTCCATCCTCCCTGGGCCCGTTTTCAGCAGGCAGCTACCACAAGTACTCCTGTGAGCCAGCATCCATTCTGCCTGTTCCTATTGGTTATCCCCTTGCCATATGCTTTACTAAACATTTGATTATCACCTCTACTTAACAGGAAGTATTCTTTGTAGTCAATTGTCAGGATTTCCAGCCTTCTGTCTAAACTATGTACCATTCCTAAGCCAGTTAGCCTCTGGAAGCTACATGTTCCAATCAGTTCCCAAGGAGTAGATGCATGTACCAGCTGGCCTTCTAGATTCAGGGGCTTATAGATATTTGTTTATAACAGATTCCAGGTGAATTATACAGAATCATAAGAAAGTCATAACAAAATATTAGTAATCATTATTTTGAACTAATAATTAGAACTTTTTTTTACAACAGATATCTAATGCAGACCTCTACTAAGACTTACCAATTTTTTTAAAAATTCTTTACAGTTTAAAAACCAGGGGTAGGGCTTGCCATTTTGTGCTAACTTAGTCTCTGGTTCAACTAGTATTGGTCAAGGGAGGAACCCATTACGGGAGGCAAGGAAGACAGGTCTAAACAGTTCTGCACTTAATGGTCAAATGAGTATATTTTGCAAGATGTTTCTTATGGAACCCAAGCTATGAAACCCATTCTTGAAACTGCCATATTTTGGAGTAACTTTCAGATTCCTTTGTTAGTTCAGTGGGTTTAGTTGTATTGTGGGGAGTGATAGAAAGTTACACTCTTGCTTCTAGCTTTTAGTCTCTCTATTCAAGATAGAGGACCTGTTTATTTCACCTCATCTACCTTCTACTATTAGAGATGATTTCCCCTGGGCACCTTCTTGGCCAATTTACACTTAATATTTTAAGCTAAAGCCCCCTTTGTCATATCTAGGTGGTTTTCAGAAGGACATGTGGCCTATGCACATAATTTCTTACTTTGCATTCTTTATACAGACCTTACAAATATTAATATTTCCACAGCACTTCTGACCTGGAGGTGGAGCCATTATGAAGTGTTGTGGTTGGACAACATTGGCCTTCTAATGAGTTCAGGTTGTCCTTCAATACCTCTTTCCACCACAGGCACACAATTGAAGATCCTGATTAGGGAATCTATTAAAAAGGATTTGACCTACTCTGTGGCTAAATTTATACATGTGATGCTTTTTGAAAGTGAAGTGATTAATATTAGTCAATACCTGCATAGGACCAGAAAGTCTTGTTCTAATATTATTAAACTAATAGTAATTAAAATGTGGCACTAAAATGTCATTTCACTGCTATATTCCTATAAATTAAATTAAACTTTACACATTATTTAAGGCTTCAATGTAACACATTTAGCATTTTTTTAAAGCAAGTCTGGAAGCTAGGCCTATTTCTATAAATGTTCCCAGTAGCTAGCCTTTTGTGGGAAGAGTAGATTTTAAACACTTGGTTTATTTAAATTACTCTTATCACTTTCAAGAAAGTTTGAGAAGCGTTACAAGAAATTGAGTGAATTAGTCATTCAGTTCCTTGATGGATCATTCACAATGTACCAATGCCAGGGAACATTTAATTGACTAAAATATCCTGAATGAATTTGTCATTTGAGTGTGCTCTTTGAATGAATATCTGTGTTATATTGAATGTATTCTACTGATATTATTTAGGCTTGTTTCCAATATTAATTCATAAGAGACTTTGGCTATCTTATCCACAGAATGTGTGTCCAAGTTAAGATTATGCTGTATTTGGGTAGAATATGTGTGTTCTTGAAAGAAATACAGGAATTTAACAGTTTTGTCTATAAAACCTAGGGTGGTCATGTTTAAATGATAAATTTAATGAGATGATTAATTTTACAACCATGTTTAGGTAACAAACCTTAATTATTGGGAAATGTAGATTCTTTGAAAAATCTTATTTAAAACCCAAGTATTCAAATATGTATCAGTCTCAGTCTTATATATAAAAAATTCTTAACTTACAGCGTTATCATCATGAGCACCTCCTGAATCTTTCTGTTTAAGAGGTATCTTAAGAGGGAATGGATTTGCCGTGTCAGACTGATTATTTGAAATCTAAGCTCTGTTTCCAATTTCAGATACTTAAAAAGGTCTGGCTTGGCTGGTGAACATGAAAGTGCTTACTGCAAAATTAGCTGTTGCTGCAGAACATGAAAGGAAATCATGGGGCCATTAACACATCTAGAAATAGTCCTTTCTAGCCTTTGGTTCCTAAAATAGCTTAGTGAAAATAAAATTTTCAGATAAGGTAGAAAGGTGAGTTTTTAAATTATTTTCCTTTTAAGCTTTCCTTCCTTCCCATCCTCCCTCATTTCCACCCCTCCTTTATTTCCCCTTCTTTGGAGGAAAAGTTATGACCAACCTAGACAGAATATTAAAAAGCAGAGACATTATTTTGCCAACAAAGGTCCATCTAGTCAAAGCTATGGTTTTTCCAGTGGTCATGTATGGATATGAGAGTTGGACTTTAAAGAAAGCTGAGTGCAGAAAAATTGATGCTTTTGAACTGTGGTGTTGGAGAAGACTCTCGAGAGTCCCTTGGACTGCAAGGAGATCCAACCAGTCCATTCGAAAGGAGATCACTCCTGAATATTCATTGGAAGGACTGATATTGAAGCTGAGACTCCAATACTTTGGCCACCTGATGCGAAGAGCTGACTCATTGGAAAAGACCCTGATGCTGGGAAAGATTGAGGGCAGGAGGAGAAGGGGACAACAGAGGATGAGATGGTTGGATGGCATCACCGACTCAATAGAGATGAGTTTGAGTAAACTCTGGGACTTGGTGATGGACAAGGAAGCCTGTGCTGCAGTCCCTTGTGTCACAAAGGGTTGGCCATGACTGAGCAACTGAACTGAACTGAACTGTTGTGTTAACTTAAAACTTCACATTCTAGATCTTCCTGATGCTGAGTAATGGGAGCAGTAAGTACACACTTTATCCCTGTATATGCAGTGAGTCAAAAAGAAGGGAAATTATAGAAAATTCACCATCAGATTTCAGATGTTAAAATTAAGTTAATGATGTTATGATTCAGAAGTAAGTTACTACTTTGAGTGATGATGGGATTGATTTTATGAAGATGGGCTGTTTTTTCCTCCATTAAGAGTGTGTGTGTGTGTATGTGTGTGTGTATGTGTGTGAACATGTGTATGTGTCTGCATGTGCATGGGTACTCAGTCACTTCAGTTGTGTCCAACTCTTGTGACCCTATGGACTGTAGCCCCCAGGCTCCTCTGTCCTTGAGATTCTCCAGGCAAGAATACTGGAGTGGGTTGCCACGCCCTCCTCCAGGGGATCTTTGCAATCCAGGGACTGAACCCATATCTCCTGTGTTGTCTTAGTTGCAGGCAGGTTCTTTACCGCTGAGCCACCAGGGAAGCCTGTATATGTGCATACTTGAGAACAAATTAAATTTTGGTAATAAATGACAGTAGGGTTACCAGATTTTGTACATTAAATAAAAGATGTACCAATAAAAAAAAAGATGCCTAAAATTAAATTTCAGATAAACAAAGAATAGTTTGTATACAAAGGTCCCAAATATCCTACCAGAGGGACATTTTCTTCTAAGAACTTCAGGGGTAAGTTGTCCATTTTCCCAGACTTTAAGCCATTGCTTATACACTGTGTATATTTGTATTTATTTATTCTCAGTTCATTCCTGCTGCATATATTTTTAGAATCTGAATTTTCCCAACAGTCTGGAACCTCTATTGAGTGTGCTGTAACATGCTTGGAGAATCCCTTTCCAGATAACTTATAGCCGAGGCTCTGCCTTCTGGCTCTGGGCTTCTGTATCTCCAGTGTTAATATTCCAAGAATGAGGCTGGAGCATTTTGCTGACTCTGGTGCTGTTTGGAGCACTGATTCAGAGGGAAGCCTTTGCTACAGAAGCCCCGTAGAGTGATTGTTGATCTGTCTTCTAAAAACTGAGCTGTGCCCTAATGCCTCTAATCAGTTTCATAAGGTGTGTATCTGCTTCTTCTGATGGAAATGTCTTTCAGGTGAACAATGAGGACCTCTGTAGCTTTGCAATGCTAAGGACACAGCTCACTATGTGTAGATACCACGAAATAGAAATAGATCTATAAAGTTTAGAAAGTAATCTTTACAAATGATATCTTTTGCTTTGAAGTGAAGTGAAGCCGCTCAGTCGTGTCCAACTCTTTGCGACCCCATGAACTGTAGCCTATCAGGCTCCTACATCCATGGGATTTCCCAGGCAAGAGTGCTGGAGTAGATTGCCATTTCCTTCTCCAGGGGATCTTCCCGACCCAGGAATCGAACCCAGGTCTCCCACATTGCAGGCAGATGCTTTACCACTGAGCCACCAGGGAAGCCCCATCTTTTGCTTTA
Source organism: Budorcas taxicolor (assembly GCF_023091745.1). Classification (NCBI taxonomy): domain Eukaryota; kingdom Metazoa; phylum Chordata; class Mammalia; order Artiodactyla; family Bovidae; genus Budorcas; species Budorcas taxicolor. The sequence goes on from NC_068911.1 coordinate 130,998,679, forward strand.
GATAATAGAAGTTTAAAATGTTCCGCAATATTGATGATGATGTTGATGAATTAAAAAATAGAATCAGATTAAGACACATGAAAGAAGCAATAAAGTATATAATGGTCTGTTTTTCTAAAGAGGAAAGTAGAAATTAAAAAACTGGGATGTTTCTATGAGGATTGTTATGTCAGATGAAACACAGTCTATAAAAATGTTTTGTAAACCACGAAGTAAACCATACCCGAACAGTTTAAAGATAACACATTATTAGAGTCAATAAATGCCCTAAAATGAGTAAATTTTTGTGCTTTAAATGTCAAGACATTTTGAATGAATACTGTAGGTCATCAAAAGCCTATAAGTGGCATTAAAGATAAACTGGGCTCCTACTTCCCTGATGTGGTTTCAGTTCAGCTCAGTCGCTCTGTCGTGTCTGACTCTTTATGCCCCCCATGGACTTCAGCACGCCAGGCTTCCCTGTCCATCACCAATTCCCGGAGCTTGCTCAAACTCCTGTCCATCAAGTCGGTGATGACATCCAACCATCGTTTAGAAAAGAGAAATGATTTGTTTTAGGGTCATCTGGCAGATTACAACCTTGTAGAGAAACCTGATATCCAGGTGAACTCTCTAGTGCTCTTCCTACTTCACTTGGCTACATCAGTTTTGAAGTTTCCACTATTGGGCTCAAATCTGTGTTGTTGAAACTTTCATACAAGGCACTGGTTATTTGGCATATTTCACACACAGCAGTTTACAGCCCAAAGGGATTGCATGGTGTATTAGTTTCCTGAGGCTGCTATAACAGATAACTACAAACTTGGTGACTTAATGACAAAAATTTATTTTCTCAAAGCTCTGGAGCTAGAAGTCTGCAATCAAGGTCTCAGCAGGGCTACACTGCCTCCAGAGTCTCTGGGGGAGAATCTGTACCTTGCCTCTCCCAGCTGTTGCCAGATGGCTGTTGGCATTCCTTGCCTTGGGGCCACGTTACTTCAATCTCCACCTGTCTTCACATTGCCTCCTCCTCTGTGGTCTGAGTATCTTATCCTGTCCCGCTTTCTCTTATCAGGATACATGTGATGATATTTAGTACCCACCAGATAATCCAGAATAATCTTCTCATCTCAAAATCTTTAATTTATTCACACCTGGAAAAATTCACACCTGGGTCACCATTCAGCCCACTACACACAGGAAATAAAATTCCTTAGAAACCTAGAAACTGAACCCAAAAGTGTCCTACTTCCTTCATTTGTCTGTATTCTTTTCTGATAGTCTACTAGCTGTTAGTTATATTATAAGGCGGTTTTGGAGGTCAAGAACTCATACAGAATAGGAGGAATTACCAGTTTTAACAGAGACAACTAACATATGTGTGTGTGTTTCAATACATGTATTAAAAATTGCATGTATTGCACCAACAAAAGCACCTACTGATGTGAAGTTTCACTGAAATGGTTCAAGGAAAAGATGTTAATTAAATATCACTTTGTTAAAATAAAGGAAACCATAATATGAATGGAATGTTGGCCCTCTCTTTATGAGTCAGTTATGTTGATTTCATCAAAACCCTAAAAAATACGTTTGGCCCCTGGTTGTACTAAAGATTTCGGTAACTGTTTTCATCAGGAAGCTGTTTAAAGTTTTGATTCCACTTCTCATTCTCCACAACCATTGATACATCCTAATTTATTTGCAGTTTACACCCTGACTACCTCCACAAAATATAAAGTGGCTTATAAAAAAAAGGTATATGTAATTAGAAATAAAATTTCAAATAATTATTGAGGGAGAGGAAACAAAGGAACCTCTTAGACCTAGGCTAGTATATTCATTGAGAATGAGTACCAATACTTTTTTTCTAAGCTCCCGGACAGCCAAGGCAAAAGAGGTCTCCAGTAGCAAAATTAATGCTCATTGTTTCAGTGTTTACTTTTACTGTTTCCCCCTTCCCAAGAAGAGATCATTATAGAAGTGTCAGTAGTCATAGCCAGTTTTAGTTATTAACTCCAGAAACAAATTTAAAATTTGATTTTCTATAGTGATAACCTCTTCCCAATTTTTATACACTCTGTTACCCATTTATTCTATTACATTGACTTGAGTAATTTCTTGGGCCTTGTTTGAATTTTATGCAGTGATACTGAAAATCAATCCGTGATAGTAAGTGCTATGACTCAATGAGACTGTTGTCATTCTCCTTTATCTATGAAAATTTTATTAAGATGGGTGCTTTTCCCTCTGGGTTATTTTTTTGTTTCCAGCTGAATCCCATTCGTTGACTCAAGGCACCTTTTGAATAAATCTTACCTGGAGACTAACATGTCTGTGTACCATGTTTATAAATATTACACTGGGAAGTGATTTGCTGTTTTATCCAATCATAGCTTAACTAAAAATCTTTATGACTTTCACTAAGAAAATCTGGGAAAGCATGCCATAGGTAGTCTGAAGGCAACTATATGCAGTGATTAGAACGATTATAGATAAAAAGGTAAGGAAGCTATGAGAATGTGTATCAGATGAATCATTATCGAACAACAGTAAACCAGCCCCACTGGGGATTTAGACATCTATGTGGCTTTCATGCATCATTTTATATAGCCAAACCAAATTAAAGTGATATTTTGTGTGAACATTAAACTTTTCTTTCTTGAGGCTGAATACTGTGGGAGATTTGGCGTAATAGCATTACTAATTTTTGCCGCAAGTAGACTTGTGGCCCAGTGAGCCTGTGGAGTTGTGAAGCAGTAAACTCTGCTTTCTTCGCGGCGACAGCTTTTGCCCCTAATTCCTGCGGCCTGTTTCAACCTATGTATTACTATTTCCAGGCTGAATCAAGAAAAAGAATGTTGAAAACTGGTGTGCTATCTATGAGGTTATGCTCTGGTTTACAGATTCTTTGGCTATTTTAGGTAGAAAAGTTTGGATTAGAAAGTAAAGTGACACATTTCAAAGGAATGGAAATTCTTAGGGATTAAATATAGTTTATTAATTAAGAGCTTAGCTCTGGCTCAAGTTTCAGACTTGAGTTCAAATTTAAATTGCTTCGTTATCATCTCTGTGACCTTGGTCAAAGCATTTTTCCAGTCATTGATTTCCTCAACCAAAAAACGGACACGATGAAAGGACCACAAGTTAGTGGATTCTGATTAGAATTAAATGTAATAATCAGTGTAAAGCTGTGATAAGTATAATGCCTGGCACATAATAAGGTCTGAAAGGCATTAGCTCTTTTTTGTTTGTTTGTTTTTCTTGTCGTTATCTTCATTATTATCATGTGGGAATGTTTGTGCCGAATAGTAAATGACACTGGATTTTTCTTTTTAGAGAGAATATGTGATAGCATCTATAATGAATGCATAAACAATTCTTGCATTTCCCCAAGTGCCTAATTTATTTTGAATGAAAGATTCATGACTCAGTTAAAATATACAAGGAGATAAGCCTTTGCAAGTAATTCATTTAATACCAGCTATAATATGTGGCAAGTGTTTTAAAGTCCTTGATCTCTGGGAGATGTGCAGAGGAGGGCTATATGTGCAGACTGCTTTCCTTTTTGTTTCATAAACTCTGAAAACATTACTTGATTGCAGGAATTTTTTCTCCCTCAATTTTTGAACCTTATGCAATCGGTTCTAGCCAGTAAAGTTATCCTTATTGCTTTCTTTGGCAAAGTCATTGAGTCATTTTGTCTTAATGTTACAGAATTTACTATCTGCTTTACTCTTGGCACTTAAACGTTCAGAGCCTCAGAAGAAAATAAAATGAAGGAATTCTTTGATTTTCATCCTGATAGAAACAAGTTGGCAAAAAAAGGGGCAAGATATATATATCATGTTTTCTTTTTATTTCGTAAAATCTGAAGCCTTGAGGAGATTATGGCTATCTGTTTGGTATCTTGCTGTTCTTGCCTCAGTATTGATCTACTATCTATCAATCTGTCTATCTACTTACCTAATCTATATCACTTGTTTTAGGAGCACAAATGAGTTTAGCAGGATTATAAAAGTTGAGTAAAGTGTCATTGGAAGATGTTTATACAAGAGTGGGAAATGGTAATTACTTAGCTAAAGAAATATAAAAATTTCCTAAAGTATAATTTGTCACACATCCTTCACAATGTAAATAATCATTTGAAAAATCAGAAAGCAAAAATGTGGCCTAAATCTAGTTGCTTTGTAGAAAATCTTGTTGGTTTCAGTGAGCAACCAATTAATAACTGTTAAGAAATCACTAAGTAAGAGATATATTGACCATGTTTTTTGGTATGGAAATGATTAATTTCTTCCACAAATATTTATTGAGTAGGTCAGATACTGTTTTAAACACTGGTAATACAAATGGTGAATAAAATGATCTACAGTCCAGTGGGGGAGATTGGCAATTCCAAGTTGAATAAATAAAAGTACAATCACATATGTAACGCAGGTAGTGCAATACAGTGAGGAGTGGTCACTGTGGTGGAGGTCGTGGTGATGGTAACCTACCTTAGCTAGCGTGCTCAGAATATTGTGCTTGACGAATGAAGTTGTCACAGCATGTTTGAAACATTGGACCCAAAATTCTGAGTACCTGTCCAAAGTCACTTTTTATGGGAAAGGAGTTGCACTTAGGATGGTGTATTTAAGAAATGTATATGTTAGTGTCAATATATGACTCTTTCTGAAGGTAAATAAATGTATCTTACAACTTCACCTGACAAGAGCTTTTCAAGATTACAATGGATTGGAAAACATTCAGGTGAAGTGTACAATGAGCCTAACATGAGGATTAAAAACAATTTTTTTCTTTTCTACTTTCAAAATTGCTACTGTGCCCTGTCTAATATCTTGTGAAATAGTGACACTGATGCCTTGCTCAGTGGGGAGACAGATGCTGTTGGGGAGGGGCAGATGAATGGTTCCAGTTGGTAGCAGCTCATGTGAAGTTCTGCCTGATCAATAGAGTCTTTCACTTTTAGGGTCAAGGTGGTAACAGCTAATTAACAGGAGAGCAGGCTGGAAAAAGAATAAAAGATCTGCACGTTAATGTTACTTGTGCTGTTCATGAAAAGAAAACCAGTTTTCTGTGAGAAACCTGTTTTCCTCTAACTTGAAAGCATTAAGAATTTGTTCACCCTGGAGCTTTCTTTGATGTGCCTCCCTTCAAGTCCCATGGCTCTCTCCCTTCTAAGAAAGCCTTTATAAACTGCAATCTCTAAGGCCGCTGTAAGCACCAGAGGCAGTGGCTAGTGGAAATATTTTGGGGTCAAAAGTAGTTCTGAATTCAAATCCTGGCCATGACTCTTTCCTGCTGTGTGACTGGAGCAAGTCATTTAACTTCCCTGATTGACAGTTTCCTTGACTCTTAGATGGGGGGAGTATGAAACCTCCCTTATAAGGCTGTGTGAGGCTTAGTGCAGTAGCCGTAGGGAAGCCTTATAGTGTTGTGCTTGGCTCTGCTTAATACTGAAGGCTCAACTCTGAGAGCACTTGAGGTTACAAAGCTCAGTGTCAGGTTATTTTCATGTTGTCTCATCTGAAAGCCTCATTTCCCCCACAGTGTGGTGAGAATCTTGAGGGCAGGAAACATTTTTCATGCTTCTTTTCTGCCTTTCATTGCACCTTGCAAAGTCCTTAGTGCCATGTCAGCACTTAATAAATGTTTATGTTGCCACTTCTGGTCTGTGTTTTGAAAAGTTTCTTAAAATTAGAGACCGTGAGAGACATAGATCGTGGTGCTTTTCACTCCGAGCTCCCACAAATTTTGGTGGGGGATGATCATAGGGGAAAGAAGGTGGCACCGTAGGAAAACAACTCTTAAAATCATGATGGTGAGTAGGAAAATAAAGTATTCCATATCGCTTGATAATCTCTATGAGTAGCCAGACTGCATGATGTGTTATGACTAAAACAACAGTGAAATATCTAATGGTCACTGAGCCTGCTCCAAAACACAATGGGAATTCACCTTCATAAAGAACAATAGTCTTGGGGCCAAGACCTTGGATTCTGGCCAGTTTTAAACATCTGCTTCCTCCCGAGACAATCTAGAATTGTGACTCAAGTCTTAGAACTGGGCTGGGGAGCAGAGGGCATGGTTTAAATTAAATCTGAGGAGACCCAGGTTGGCTGATCATGTAGGGTGGCAATGCCCTTGTCCCACTAAATCTGCAGAGGTTATATTCTGTCCTATGGTGGAATTTTCCTAGAATTTCTGTCAGCACCTGTGTTACCTATTATAATAAAGGAACTTGGGAAAAATCTTCCACATAGCAGGCCCTCAATGTTACAATGAAAGGAGAGAAGAGAAGAGATGTTCTCTTTGTGTATCTCTGCGTGCTCAGTCGCTTCAGTCGTGTCCAACTCCTCGAGACCCCATGGACTGTAGCCCACCAGGCTCCTCTGTCCATGGGATTCTCCAGGCAAGAATACTGGAGTGAGTTGCCATGCCCTCCTCCAGGGGATCTTCCTGACCTGCATCTTTTATGTCTCCTGCACTGGCAGGTAAGTTCTTTACCTGGGAAAGTTCTTTACCAGCTGGGAAGCCCATATATATATATATATATCTATGTAACTAAGATTTCCAAGTTGATTTTTGCCATTATTCTAACATAATATAAAGATATGGACAGGCCCATGTAGTATGTTGTAATGACATTGGCTTGTTGATTTCTCAGCTCTAAGGAAGTCTTTGCTTCTGGCAATAGGGACAGATAATACATAATGTTCTTCTCTTTAATACTTTGGGAATAACATAGTTGTCCAAAATGTTAAACTGTATTCTGCAAAGTTACTACCTGAAAAAAATTTTTAAAGTAAGTTTGTTTTCCTTGAGCAATACTGGTCAAATATTCATTCATTCAAAAGTAATTGTTTATTGAAGTGCGTACTACATCCTGTTCCAGATTGTGTGGGAGTTTCAAAGATAAATGAGGTTCTGTCTTTGCCATTTAAGATATCAGAGTTATTTATTTTAGAGACACCAAAACAGACACCTTGAAGCAATTGATGGTTAAGAATTACTACAGTGAAAGTGTATGTTTTTATAATAATATCTCCTTTATGTGACATTATGAGAAATTCCAAATAGATGAATTTCTCTAATTAACTTAATTTCATTATTCCTAGAAACTAACATAATTTCTAATGATAATACCATTACATAACAGAATACTGAATTCAGTTCTTAAGATTTCTTTGTTGTTCTTCTGATTTCCCGTTGGTTGTTAATTAGTATTTGGTATCTTAAAGTTACCTTCATATACAATTAGGTTCATTTATTTAAATTTGTTATTTTTAACTTTTAACTTACTTTTGTCCTTTTGATTTAACTTTGTTTTTTAATGATCTAAAACTGAAATCAAAACTATAAGGGACTTTGGAGAAATCATTCCTGTTCACTTTATACCCATATTTAAAAATTAATTTTTAGTTCATCTTATTTGCTTGCTTAGTTTATTTGTTTATTTTTGATAATATAAGCAAGTTTATATACATATAAACAAAAAGACAAATATGTGAATATTTATACATATATTTATTCATAAATCCTTTTCTATTATTAATAAAATATAGTATAATAGATATACTCTTTTAAACTCTGCTTTTTCCATCTAATAATAGAATCTGAAGATCACTCCATTGCTTTGCACAGTAGCTCAGTACCATATTACATGGTTAAGTAATGTTTTATTCATTAGGTTGCCTGCTGAAAGACATATGGCTTCTCATATCAGACTTTGAATGATGTTTCCCAAGTGGGAAAGGAAATGGGTTGATCTTACTGTCTACCTTATTGGTGGTTATATTTCTCATTGCAGATTAATATTTAATATAAATCATTTTTTATGTGTGTGTGAATTTGAATATCATTTTTTTAGTTTTGGCACAATCCTGAGAAAAACACTGGATTCCTAGACTTTATACTGGGTGCAGTATACACTGCACCCAGTATAACTAAAACTGCTAAGACACAATCCCTCACGAAGGACATATCATTGATGGTCTGGGAAAACTCCTATGTAAATGTGAAGAGTCAGTAAAAGAAGTATTTGAGGGTGGTAATTATCCCTTAGGCCTTCTGAAAAGCTGAAAAATGTTTAATTGTACATTTTCAAAATTGTGGTTAATAACCAGTATTTAGATGACATTGGAGCAAAAGTTTTGTTCAAACTGAAAATAAGGTAGAATTGATTATATTTGTGATTGGCATCATTTGTTGTCTCTTAATAGGCTTGGTTTTTAAGGCTGCCATTAGAGTCTTTATAAAAAAAATACTGTCTGAGATCTTGGTAGAGGTGATCAGGCGGGTGGTGGTGTACTTATTGGTTTCATGGACTCATGCAGTATTTGCCAGAGTCCTCTTGGGAACATAGAACACGCCTGGGAACAGGGTTCCATGAGCAAATAAATCGAAAGTCTTATGGCTTAGACAAGTTTCTTTACAGCAAGATTTCTTAGAGCCTTTAATAACTAATCTATACATGACTTCTGAGGACAGGAGTGTAAAATGCTGCTTTTCATAGACTTGTATCTTCATGGAGCCTATTTTTTATGGAGTACATTTTAGGAAGGCTGGAGATAATGGGTAAGCTTTCTATATTTATGAATGATTTAGAGAATGAGTTGGAGGGAGAGAGGATGAATTGAACAGAGTACTATCATTCCTATGTTTAGGGGCTAAGACTGGCTCAGGTGTCAGTGACATGCCTATACTGGATTGAAGGCAGATCTTCAGACTCTTTATCATGTGAAAAGATTTGAAGTCATAAGAAATCTGGAAAGAATTTAGTAAAAATATCAGTTTCTATGTCTAATGCAAGATTTTCCTAGCCTCACTGCTGCTGCTGCTGCTGCTAAGTCACTTCAGTTGTGTCTGACTCTGTACAACCCCATAGACGGCAGCCCACCAGGCTCCCCTGTCCCTGGGATTCTCCAGGCAAGAACACTGGAGTGGGTTGCCATTTCCTTCTCCAGTGCATGACAGTGAAAAGTGAAAGTGAAGTTGCTTAGTCATGTCCGACTCTTAGCGACCCCATGGACTGCAGCCTACCAGGCTCCTCCGTCCATGGGATTTTCCAGGCAAGAGTACTGGAGTGGGGTGCCATTGCCTTCTCCGCCTAGCCTCACTAGGACTTTTTTATTGTAAAACATTTTCTAGGCCATGTATACTTTTAGTAGGAATGGGATTGAGATTGTCACTGCCTTTCCTCTTTCTGTACAGAATTTTAGATGTATGTATAGACATCAGATGGTGGTTCCTTTGCTTCCAAAGCCTTGTAATCAAAATCCTGATAGGAGGATACATCCTGTTTTCGATTTAGCAGAAATAAGGAATTACTTTGGTCTTTCAGGTACTTTTTTCACTCTGATGTTTCTCATTTCCTTATTTTTTCTCCTGACTAGAGTAAAACAAGTTATCCTTCATGTGACAGTGGAAGAGAAGCCACAGTTATTTTTTGTATACAACCTTCTGTACATCACGTCACTGTTGACCTTTCTCTGTTCAGGGGGGATGATATTAATTGCCTGCTGCCTTCTCACCAAGTTCCTTAACTTCTGATGTTGAGTTGTTATAGAAGCAAATTTGAAATTTTGTTGAACTGTTTTCCTTGATTTAGGTGACAGAGTTTTAATGTGGCTTCTATCTGGCCTATTCATGCCAACTGTTCCATCTTGGAATTTTCTTTTCACGGAATACACATTTAAGTCTATTTAAAGAGGTTCCATTATTTTGTATAACTGAATCACTTTGCTGCACAGCAGATATTAACACAATGCTGTAAATCAGTTGTACTTCAATAAAGAGTATATATTTAAAAAGAGATTTCAAAAAAAAATTCAATGATTAGATGCAGTTGGATTTAGATGAATTGAATAATAAATGAATGACAATTCTTACCTTGATATATTTACAGCATATCAATGAAGGAGTCACTGGCTTTGTTTTGTTTTTCACAGCATGGTCATGAATTTTAGCTGGTGTTTGAGAACTGTCTGATGCTGAGACCAAGAGTAATTTGTCTTCCTAAGACCTATTGTCTTTAGGAAGGTGATAGTCCTGTCTGACTCCTCTGATGGTCCCTACAACTTAATTATATTTGGCATGTCCCATTGCTTACTTCATTGTATAGGTCCAAACTAGAAAGTCAGATGGATTTTTGTCTGTCTTACCAAACTTAGAAAACATAATTGTTTTAGAGTGTAATTTAAAGATTTTCATAAACACAGTAATTTTCTACTAGATAGCATCATTAGAAATTATCTTTTTCTTGCAGCATGGTTGAGCATTGCCTTCTGTGTGGGATCTAAATTGCTTTGGCAGCAGGCATTTTTGTATATTGTCATCACTGAACCTCCGGGGAGCAACCAGAGCACAGGAAAAGCAGTATTTTAGGCAGCTAATAGAGGGTGGCTACCCTTGGCATCACCAAATGGAGACCAAAAGGTCTCTGCACCAAAAGGTGTATAGGCTGTGTATAGGCAGCCGCCAGTGCTGGAGTGGCTGATCATTACTCATGTCCCTTTCTCACTTGCTTCGATTGAGCAGAGGAGTGGCGAATACTACCTGGTGCTAGTTCGGTCCTTTTATTCTGTCCTCCAAAGTTTTGGATTCCAGAAATACTAGTAACTAAAAGACTTTCCTCAAATTGAAGGAAGGAAGATGAAAGACATTTACGAGGCAGAGAAGGTGATCACAGAGTTTTTAACAGCCTTCCTGTCTTTGTTTGGTGATTGAATGTGTACGTACAAAGGCAGCATTATGCAATCATATGATGATGATAATAGTAGTAATTATCATTTACTGGGCACTTCTCATGTGCCTGACACAGTGTGACTCCTTTATATCATTATTGCAGTGAATTTCCTTAACTGTTTTTTAAAATAAGTGCATTGTTATTGTCTGTACAGCTTAGAGAGTTTAGTGGAGCAACTTTGCCACATTTACACGGTTAGTGCACTGCAGAGGCAAAATTCTAACCAGCATTTTCTATTCCTTTTTTTCTGCATTGACCCAGAAGGGAGGGTAGGTGTCTTTACATGAGCTAGTGAATGTGGTAACGAAGAACACACGCTTCCCCTGTTCATAGGGCATATGGATTTGCCAGGTTTCCTTATTTGGCTTCATTTCACATTTTATTCATAATTGGTAAGCCTCATAAAAATATCAGTTTCTTAAAAATGTACCCAAAATGTTTAAACAGAATCCCATACATCATACCTTAGTTGCTTTAGTCATGTAATGTTAAATATTTTCTAATTTTTGTGATTGCATTATTATTATATTTTTAAAATTATAATTTGATTTTAACATGGTGAACCAAGAGAATGATTTTGAACTTGGCTCATCTCATATGTTGGGGGTATCAGAATCTTTTGAATAAGTGGACATTTCGTTTAAAACAACATTTTCAGAATTAAAATTGGTTGTTTTTAAATTATGATGTGTGCTTTATTTAGAAATATCAGTAACATTAAAGGAAGGGATGAGGTTTTCTATTTATTAACTATAAGGATTAACCATCCAGTGATTCTTTTTATCTCCTCTTGTACATCATTTTTGGTTTTACATTTTTGTTATTCATATATATGTCTTGTTTCCGCCTATTGAATTGGAGGCTCTTTGAAGTTTTGTTTTGTTTTCATTTCATCAGTTCAGTTCAGTCGCTCAGTCATGTCTGACTCTTTGCAATCCCATGGACTGTAGCACACCATGGACACTTCCCTGTCCATCACCAACTCCCGGAGCTTACGCAAACTCCTGTCTGTCGAGTCAGTGATGCCATCCAATCATCTCATCCTCTGTTGGCCCCTTCCCTCCTGCCTTCAATCTTTCCCAGCATCAGGGTCTTTTCTAGTGAGGCAGTTCTCATCAGGTGGCCAAAGTATTGGAGTTTCAGCTTCAGCATCAGTCCTTCTAATGAATATTCAGGACTGATTTCCTTTAGGATAGACTGGTTGGATCTCCTTGCAGTCCAAGGAACTCTCAAACTTCTCCAACACCACAGTTCAAAAGCGTCAATTCTTCTGCGCTCAGCTTTCTTTATAGTCCAACTCTCACATCCATACATGACTACTAGAAAAACGATAGCTTTGATTAGATGGACCTTTGTTGGCAAAGTAATGTCTCTGCTTTTTAATATGCTTTCTAGGTTGATCATAGCTTTTCTTCCAAGGAGTAAATGTCTTTTAATTTCATGGCTGTAGTCACTATCTGCAGTGATTTTGGAGCCCAGAAAAAATAAAGTCTCTCACTGTTTCCATTGTTTCCCGATCTATTTGCCATAAAGTGATTAGACCAGATGCCATGATCTTAGTTTTCTGAATGTTGAATTTTAAGCCAACTTTTTCACTCTCCTCTTTCACTTTCATCAAGAGGCTCTTTAGTTCTCCTTCACTTTCTGTCATAAAGGTGGTGTCATCTGCGTATCTGAGGTTATTGATATTTCTCCCAGCAATCTTGATTCCAGCTTGTGCTTCCTCCAGCCCAGCATTTCTCATGAGGTACTCTGCATATAAGTTAAATAAGCAGGGTGACAATATACAGTCTTGATGTACTCCTTTTCCTATTTGGAACCAGTCTGTTGTTCCACGTCCAGTTCTAACTGTTGCTTCTTGACCTACATACAGATTTCTCAGGAGGCAGGTCAGGTGGTATGGTATTCCCATCTCTTTAAGAATTTTTCACAGTTTGTTGTAATTTCACAGGCCCTCAATAAATGTTTATGTCACAAATGATTGAATATTTAACTTATTATTAATTTTTTGCCTCTCAATATGCTGGGTGATAATCAGAAACTGATAATTACTGTCTTAGGAATAATTTGACAGCACAAATCTCCTAGCACGTTATGTAAAGACAATACCTATACACGTAGGTTATCCTTCATTTTGGGGGCATGTAGGATGAATCTGTTAAATTCAGGGGAAGTGAAGCTTATTTCTGCATGTGTATTTAGAGAGACATAAAATATTGATTCTCTTCTTTGGGAAAAAAGAAGAGTTAATTACTAAAAATTTCCTTGTGATCTCTGTGACAGTTTTATCACATATGTCTCCAAAAAACTAATCATTTTCTAAGAACAAATCTGTCTGTGTGCTAACAGATTGTGAAAAGCTATCAGTTGCTTTTCTTTTCTGTTTTTCTTTAAACCAAAAGCCAAAAGAAGTCGCCTTTAAATATTTGGACGTTTTTCTCTGAGAAGCAAACACACTGGCATTAACATTTCTAAAGCAAGCTCAAAGTAAATAAGATTCAAAAAATTCAAACTCCTTCCAATCCCTATGTTAATTGTCGTTTTAATTAAAGCTTCTGTATGTCATCAGTGGCAGAAGATTGCCTCAGAAAGATAAAGTAGGACCATGTCTTGCTTTGGTTTTTATGAAGGCAAAGGAGTAGGCAAGAAACTAAATAGCCAGATAAGTTTGCTATTATATTAAAATAAATAATTTGCTAGGCATCAGGTGAATCACATTATTAGTTGATTAACATCCGTCTCTTTAGATTATTGCATTTCTTAATCTAATTTATTGGATTTCCTGGTTTGGGGGCTTAAATGAGTATGCTAGCCTCTTCCAACACTGACTGTTTTTTGGAGATAAAGGAATTTGGAAGCGAAAAACACTTCCCCCCCCACTGGCTTTTGATTTGAAAAATTATTTATTCAAAGTCACTACAAGTTTGTGAGATCAAATAAGGACATACTTGAAAGAGCTTTATAAAATGTAAAATATTACTCGTTATCATCAACTATTATTATTAGGACAACAAAGTAAAGTGGCTGTGTTTATTCAAACCCTCTTTCCAACCTACACCGCTCTGTTGGGAAACTGGGAATTGTCTTTGGAATATCTGCTTAAATGCTAAGAACTGTGTCTCGGGGTTTTGCTGCTCAAGGATCCTTGCCCAAGTGTCCTAAACTTTACAAAATCAAATAAATTATAGAGCCATCAGGCAGCATGCAAAGAACAGTGTCATCATTCCTCTCAACTTCTGGGCCACACTGAAAATCTATTTTATTGTAAAATAGGTAAAATTTTATTCTCACTAATGGAGAACAAAAGAAAAATTATAACGATGAAGACAAATCTAGAATCTAAACCTCAAAGATAAAATATTATTAGAGAAGCACTGAAGACTGTTCAGTGCACTTAGCACAGAAAAGTACCAGGAGAAGCATGGACATCTTTCTAAGGTCTTATCTTAATTAAACCTGTACTAAGTGCTAAGTTGCTTCAGTCGTGTCCGACTCTTTGCGACCCTATGGACTGTAGCCTGATGGGCTTGTCTGTCCATGGGATTCTCCAGGCAAGAATACTGGAGTGGGTTGCCATTTCCTTCTCCAGGGGATCTTCCCAACCCAGGGATCAAACTGGTGTCTCTTAAGTCTCCTGCATTGGCAGGCAGCTTCTTTTCCACTACTGCCACCTGGGAACCTGATTAAACCTAGTCATCTGAAACAACTTTGGTGAGTGCAGGATCTCCTCACAAAAGCTCTCATTGCAAGGAGAGCCACAGTGTCCAAAGAATTGTCCATTCACCTGATGGAACCCAGATAGAGGGACCTGGGACTAACTGGCTTCAAGAAGACTCCACTAGAGATGGAGATTTGGAGATATCAGATGTTCTCAAGTGAGACAGATTTTACTCATACTGTTTTCCATTGGAGCCAGTACAATGTAAGCCCCTTGACGTCAGCATCTGAGTTTCTGTATTTCCATGACACGTACCTACCCTTCATATACTTACAACATCCGTGTGGTTGAATGAGTACCCTTATGCCCAAACTGCTAAAGCCTATGTCTCTCTCTTTTTTTTTTAATTTACTTTTTTTAAAGTATGCATGTGTGCTGAGTTGCTTCAGTTGTGTCTGACTCTCTGCGATGCTATGGACTGAAGCCCATCAGGTTCCTCTGTCCATGTATTCTCCAGGCAAGAATACTGGAGTGGGTTGCCATGCCCTCCTCCAGATCTTCTCGACCCAGGGATTAAACCCACATCTCTTATGTCTCCTGCACTGGCAGGTGGGTTCTTTTACCACTAATACCACCTAGAAAGCCCTATTGAAGTTTAGTTGAATTAGAATATTGCATTAAATGCTTCTGTACAGCAAAGTGAATCAGTTATATGTAAGTATTATTTTTCATATTTTTTCTGTTATGGTTTATCAGAGATATTGAATATAGTTCCCTGGCTATTCTGTAAGACCTTATTGTTTATCCATTGTATATATACCAGTTTGAATCTGCTAATCCCAAACTCTCACTCTGTGTCTGCCTTTGTAACCACCAGTTTATTCTCTGTGTTGCTGATTTTGTTTCAGTTTCATAGACAAGTACCCTTATATCATATTTTGTTGTTGTTGTTGTTCAGTCCCTAAGTCATTTCTGATTATTTGCCACCCTGTGAACTGTAGCACACCAGGCTCCTCTGTCCTCCACTGTCTCCTGGAGTTTGCTCAAATATATGTTCATTGAGTCAGTGATGCCATCCAACCATCTCATTCTCTGTTGCTGCCTTCTCTTCCTGCCTTCAATCTTTCCCAGCATCAGGGTCTTTTCCAATGGGTCAAATTCTTCTCATCAGGTGGCCAAAGTATTGGAGCTTCAGCTTCAGCATCAGTCCTTCTAATGAATATTCAGGGTTGATTTCCTTTCAGATTGACTAGTTTGATCTCCTTGTAGTCCAAGAGACTCTTAAGAGTCTTCTCCAACCCCACAGTTTGAAAGCATCAGTTCTTTGGTGTTCAGCCTTCCTGTGATCCAACTCTCACACCTGTACATGACTGTTGGAAAAATCATGGTTTTGACTGTATGGACCTTTATTGGCAAAGTGATGTCTCTGCTTTTTAATACACTGTCTAGGTGTGTCATAGCTTTTCTTCCAATGAGCAAGCTTCTTTTAATTTCATGGGTGCAGTCACCATCCACAATCAGTCACAGTGATTTTGGAGCCCAAGAAAATAGAATGTGTCACTTTCTACTTTCCCCTTCTATTTGCCATGAAGTGATGGAACCAGTTGACATGATCTTAGGTTTTTGTAAAGCTGAGTTTCAAACCAGCTTTTTCACTCTCCTCTTTCACCTTCATCAAGAGGTTCTTTAGGTCCTCTTTGTTTTCTGCCATAACGGTGGTATCATCTGCATTCTTAGGTTATTGATGTTTCTCCTGGCAATCTTGATTGCAGCTTGTGCTTCATCCAGCCCAACATTTCATATGTACTCTGTATATAAGTTACATAAGCAGAGTGACAACATATAGCCTTGATGTACTCTTTTCCCAATTTTAAACCAGTCTGTTGTTTCATATCTGGTCATATTTTAGATTCCACCAAAACCTATTGCTCTTTATCCAGCCTCATCTTGTTTACCTTTGTGCAACACTGAAAAATCACCCATCTCTCCTCCTGTTTGACCGTCTTTTTTTTTTAACCTTTCTGATTCTCCTTTAATGTGATTTATTCCTACTTCTTTTATATTTCTAAACCCCAGACTCCACACACTCAAGCTGGCTACTTCCTATGATTCTGTCCTCAGCCCTCTTCTTTATATTCTTTGTCTGGCTGGCCATGCATGAGAATCACCTGGGAGCCTCTACTCCACCCTCCCCCCAATCCCATTATGACATGTATGTGGAATATGCTTTCCTGAAATGTTCCCAAGTAAGTTACAGACTTACTGTCCTTTTATATCTCCGTGTATATTTCTAAAAACAAGAATGTTCTCTTATATAACCACAAGACAGTTATCAAAATAAAAATTAACATTAACAATACTATTATCTAACTTAAAAACTTCATTCAGATTTTTCTAGTTGTTCCACTAGTAACCATTATAACAAAGGGAAGAAAACAAAACAGTTTTTGTGGCCTAGGAATTCAATCCAGGATCACAAGTTGCCTTTTGCTACCATTTGCTGTAGTCTCTTTTAACTTGGAGCAGCTTTTCATGATTTCTTTGTTTTTCATGACCTTGACATTTTTGAAGTGTACAGGCCAGTTATTTTGGGTTCTCTGATGTTTCCTAATGATTAGATTTAGATTATATATTTTTGGCAGGAATACCACAGAAATGTTGTTATGCCCTATTTAATGTCTCATAGCAGGGGCACAAGATAACTTGTGCTATTATTTGTGCTCACATAGTTAATGAGGTGTCTGTCATACTTCTGTGCTGTAAAATTATTTTTTCCTCTGATAATTAATAACTATTTTATGGGGAGATACTTTGAGACTTATGAAAATAAATACATCTGTTATGGATGAGGGTCAGGTTTCTCACTGTTGGAGAAAGGAATTATAAATATGGAAATGAGCCTAAAATGAACCCATATGTAATGGATTGGGGATAGAGATATCAATGTGAACTCATGGTTTTTATAACTATATATACATAGATGTCTGTCTATCTTTTATCTGTCTTTTATCTACCCATCCTCCTAGCTCTATCCATTTTGATGATAAGGAAACAATGATAATGGTAACAGTGAGCACAATTAGTATCATATCTTGTTTTCTAAACACCATTCTTCAATAAGAATCAATCAAATCTTCCTGGCTGGGGTAGAAAAAGAACATGATGAGCCTGGAACAGCTTGTTTTGCCAGAAAATAAGGAAGTGAGCAAAGAATGGTGGAGACATGTCAAAAGGACTCAGGAGCCAGCTTGAAGGGCTAATTTCCCAATGAACATAGAAATAAACAGTAGTAACAGATAGAGTAAGAACCAAACCCTGGTCTCCCACATTGCAGGTGGCTTCTTCACCAGCTGAGCCACAAGGGAAGCCCAAGAATACTGGAGTAGGTAGCCTGTCCCTTCTCCAGGGGATCTTCCCAACACAGAAATCGAACCGGGGTCTGCTGCATCACTGGTGGATTCTTTACCAACTGAGCTATGAGGGAAGCCTGACTGAGTAAGAATCTGAATTCAAATAAATAAGGTTGGAAAGTTATTATTTATAATAGAATTCCAACAAATAAATGTTAAAGGAATGATTGAATGAAAACTGCATTTGTCAACTGCTATAGAAATGGTTGTTTGAAAAAAGAATCACCGATGGATTGTTAATATTGTTAGATTTGCTCTTCCTGATTCCTCCCCACACAGTCCATCAGTCCACAGCTTTCAGCACACAGTTATGTCAAATCTGTTAAGCTGGTTTTCCTTGTGCCCATCCTGCCATGTGCCTGAGTACCTAAGATCAGGAAATACCCTCCCAGTATTGGATTAATGTCTCATCCCATCTGTTTAGATTCTCCAGACTTTTCAAGGAAACATTTAGCTTATTTTATATCAGTTTATATCAAGATGAAAGCTAGAGAAATTACCCGGAAGCCTCTTTCCCTGTCAGCTAGTGTGAGTGCATTTTTAAAATTGCTGTTTTTAAAATCCAGGTAGGTAAGAAGGGGCTGTCAGTCTGGGAAACAGGTAAAAGGGAATCTGTTGAGGGTTAATAAGACTTTGGGGCCTCTTTCCTTGGTGGCTCAGAGGTTAAAGCATCTGCCTGCAATGTAGGAGACCTGGGTTCGATCCCTGGGTCGGGAAGATCCGCTGGAGAAGGAAATGGCAACCCACTCCAGTATTCTTGCCTGGAGAATCCCAAGGACGGAGGAGCCTGGTGGGCTACAGTTCACGGGGTTGCAAAGAGTTGGACACGACTGAGTGACTTCACTTTCACTTTCACTTGTATCATAGGATAGATTGGTAGGTAACTTCTTCTGCCTTGAAGAAAAGTGTTGAGAACTGGTGTAAGCTGATAGTCGTGCACAGCGTTTAGGTATTTTTTTGTTACTGTTTGTTTTGCTCTTTGCTCCCTCCCACCTTGGTTCATAATTTGGAAGAGGTTTGAAATAAGTGAGTATTACCTACTACCCCAAACTTTGCTTCCCTGGTGGATCAGACAGTAAAGAATCTGTGTGCCATGCAGGAGACCCAGGTTCAATCCCTGGATTGGGAAGATCCCCTGGAGCAGGGAATTGAAACCCTCTCCAGTTATTCTTGCCTGGAGACTTCCTTGGACAGAAAGAGCCTGATGGGCTACTGTCCATGGGGTCACAAAGAGTTGGACACAACTGAGTGACTAACCCGTTCCCCTTTCCTATTAGCAAGTAAGCAGAACAAGTTTATGTACCTTGTTTTTAGAACTTGTTAAAAAGCCTCAGTTCTTTCACCTTGCATGATAGTTCCTTCAAGGCAGACAGGGCAGCATTCAGAGGTTGAATTCTGTTACCTTTTCCATAATTATCAGGTAACTATAAATCCTTTTAAACCAACAGATGTATTCAGGGCCATTTAGAGATCAAACATCAAGTTCACCTCCATGGGGAGAGCCTGTCTGGATTCTTATATTTTGTTCATACTACAGGGAAAATGTCTCTAATGTATGTTTGCTACTCCACATATTCTTGACTATTTCAAATTTTACTATGAGAGCCCATTTCTAGATTCTTCACATTAATTAGTAAGCCACTAGTTTCACCAATAAAATACTTACTAACATTTGTTATACTGACGATCAAAGTCTTAGGTGTTAATATGAATAACGCGAGTACTTATATTGTGTATTGTAATGAGAATAGTGAGAATGGACGTGCTTGTGATGGTTGCTTCTGGAGCATCGCCTTTTGGATAAGATGTGGGCTGAATGTGGAGTTGTTTTTAGGGCAACCTTCTGCCTTTAGAGTTAAAAACTGAACCAACTAGCATGCAAACAATATCACACTGCCCATGCTGAAGTATTAAAAAGTAAATTATAAAAGTTGCAATGATATTGGGGGAAGAGGAGGTGGTCTATAATATCAGGCCATGCCCAGGAATTCCAGTCCCAAGAGGTTCTTGATGAAAACAAAGTATGTGATCAAATGCACTGGGAAAACATTGCCTTCTATAGTGCCATTTTGGAAACTAAAAATGCACGTTAACTATTTAGAGATCAATATCCTACAATATAGGGACCTGCTTAGCTTTGTTTAACCCTGCGTTTCCCAAACTTAAGTGACCACAGAGTCCTTTTTTTTTTCCATCACACTCTTGATATTAATTTTCCTTAGGACATACTTTAAAAATTACTTCTTTAGAGATTATAGAAGTTTTCTTAACCAACATCCACTTAACTGACACTCAGCATTCCCTTCGTAAAACTTGGGATTGATCGTTCTTTCTCTAATATTCTCTCCTGTCACTGATTCACATGCTTACAAAGAGTCAATTGAGTTTTTTTCCCCAAAACCTGTTTATTCCATTTGTACTTGTAATCAAAATTGCATAACTTAATTAAATATTACATAATCCTGTGACTTGTGAGTACAAATTATAAAGAGCTATTGTTCTTTGAAAAATAAATTGAATGCTTTGGAAAGACACAGTCAAGGAGAATTTCTGAAAGTGTTGTTAAATTAGGTGAGATCAGGCAAACTATTAAATATTTGGGAAAAATAATAAAGTATTTCCTATGTAGATTGCTTTGCAAGTTTCTTTTTGTCATTGATGCAATTTAAAGAAACTGCAATGTATCATTACTCAAGAAAGATTAACTGTATAACTTGAATTAGTGGATTCATTCTCAAAGTCTTACATACAGTTAAATAAAATATCTCAGGTCCATATGTACCAATTTTTATTATTTCCTACCTTTACTCTGCTTACAGGCCCTGTGGGTGTCAGATAAAAGGGCTTGTGTTCTAGTGAAAGAGAATTAAAGAGGAGACTTCATAAAGGGAAGTGTATATATTCTCTGTGCATGTTTTTAAATATTCAGCACAGATTTTTTTCCCTGTCTCTTAAGCCAGGCTATGTTGTCTTTAGAACCTTTGCCCCCCTTGACTTGCTGCCTTCATGTTTCATTACATGGAATTGCTTAGTGCTCATAATGCTATTAAATTTTTCCTTTTTCTTTGGGAGCAATCCATACATATACACATATATATCCTTTTGAATCCAGTCCTCTGTTTTTGGTTTTGTGGCTGGGAACATATTTTATTTATTACTAATGTATTTTTTTCTATGTTATTTTTTAGTAAAAATTCTTAAAGACTATGCAGTGCATAACATTTGATTTGTGTCGAGGTTCTCTTATGCCGTGGTAGTCTACAATGTTAGGTCATGTTGCTATTTAAGGATTTTTAGAATCTGTACACATATGTGCTGTGTAAACCAAACAGCTACCTTGTTGTGGACCAGTTTTTTCATTTGAAATGAATAATGCAGCAATAATTTCTCAGGTTTTATTTCAGGCTGTATTTGTACAGAGATCTATAGTTTATAAAAGCAGCGAAGCAAGGAACTGCTTTTGTTATGTATAAAGCAGAACAAAAAGAGAAAATATTGCCTGATTCTTTCATTTAAGAAAAAAAAAGAGTGAAATTTGGAATTCACTCAATTTTTACCTTGTTTTTTTCTCCACAAATGCCAGAAGCAGAGCCATAAGACAGCAATTTGTCAAACAATTAAGCTGGTATTTGAATATGAAAAGGATATTTCCACCCAGTGCAATATTCCTTTTTTTGAAATGTTGAAAACCCTTCTATTAAAGTAGTCATTGAGCGAATGCTTAAAAAACAGTGTGGTTCATTTTGAGATTCTTTGTATGCTTTTTGGAGGGTAGAATGCAGTGGGATGTAGGGGAAAGGTTTTATTCATTTCAATTTTTCAATTCTGAGGTCAGAATGTAGTGGGATGAAGGGGGAAGGTTTATCACTGTCAAGAAGAGGAGTAGATGGTGTGACTGTTTTAGAGGATCTGCCTGTAGTTGTTTTAGATTTAACATGAAAACATTATTCTAGATTCTAGTGATCTATCTGCCCATGCTTTATGCTAAGCAGCATGGATTGTTCGCTATCAATGCCCATAGAAATTTTAGGGAGCCTTCTTGATGTTATGCTGACATCTTATTCTTCTAGTTAGTGAAATTACTTTCTATCACACCCCTTGTGGATCTGATACATAATTACTTTAACAGGATTTGTTTACCATAGCAGCAATGATATCTTTTCTTGTTTCTTGGTATATCTGCATGGACTGTTTTACTTTCTTTTTTTAAAAATAAACTTATTTACTTTTACCTGGAGGATAATTGTTTTACAGGATTGTGTTGGCTTCTGCCATACATCAACATGAATCAGCCATGGGTATACATATATCCCCTTTCTCTTGAAACTTCTTCCCACTTCCCACCCCATCCCATCCTCTGGGTTGTCACAGAGCACTGGATTTGAGTTCCCTGCCTCTTAACAGCACACTCCCATTGGGCATCTATTTAACATATGGTGATGTATATGTTTCAATGCTACTCTCCCAACTCATCCCACCCTCTCCTTCTCCCACAAGTCTGTGTCCACAAGTCTGTTCACTCTGTGTGCGTTTCCACTGCTGCCCCACATACAAGTTCATCAGTACCATCTTTCTAGATTCCATATATTTGTTAACATATGATATTCACTTTTTTCTTCTTGACTGACTTCACTGTGTATAATAGGTTCTAGGCTCATCTACCTCAGAACTGACTCAAATGTGTTCTTTTTTATGGCTGAGTAATATGCCAATGTGTATATGTATCAAAACTTCTTTATCCTTTCACCTGTCGATGGACAGCTAGGCTGCTCCCATGTCCTAGCTATTATAAACAGTGCTGCAATGAACACAGGGGTGCATGTGTTTTTTTCAGTTATGATTTCCTCAGAATATATGCCTGATAGTGGAACTCCTGGGTCGTATGGTAGTTTTATTCCCAGTTTTTTAAGGAATTTCCATACTGTTGTCCATAGTGGCTGTATCAATTTACATTCCTACGAGCAGTGCAAGAGTGTTCCCTTTTTTCCACACCTTCTCCAGCATTTATTGATCATGGCATCTGGTCTTTTCATTTCATGACAAATAGATAAGGAAACAATGGAAACAGTGACAGACTGTATTTTGGGGGGGCTCTAAAATCACTGCAGATGGTGACTGCAGCCATGAAATTAAAAGAAGCTTGTTCCTTGGAAGAAAAATTATGGACAAACTTGAGAGCATATTAAAAAGCAGAGACATTATTTTGCCAACAAAGGTCCATCTAGTCAAAGCTTTGGTTTTTCCAGTGGTCATGTATGGATGTGAGAGTTGGACTATAAAGAAAGCTGAGCACCAAAGAATTGATGCTTTTGAACTGTGGTTTGGAGAAGATTCTTGAGAGTCCCTTGGACTGCAAGGAGATCCAACCAATCCATCCTAAAGGAAATCAATTCTGAATGTTCATTAGAAGGACTGATGCTGAAGCTGAAGCTCCAATACTCTGACCACCTGATGAGAAGAACTGACTCAGTGGAAAAGACCCTGATGCTGGGAAAGATTGAAGGCGGGAGGAGAAGGGGATGACAGAGGATGAGATGGTTGGATGGCATCACCGACTCGATGGACATGAGTTTGAGTAAGCTCCGGGAGTTGGTAATAGACAGAGAAGCCTGGCGTGCTGCAGTCCATGGGGTTGCAAAGAATCAGACATGACTGAGCAACTGAACTGAACTGAACTGAAGTCTCACAAAGGCAGTATGACTTCTATTTTTGTTTTATTATAATTGAATTCTTAAACATCTTTCTTGGGAGCTTTTCATGTTTCTGATTGTTTCTGATTATTTTTTGTTTCTTTAGGGTCAATTTATAGGATATCAATATAGCACTTTCAAAATGCTATATTGTGGGAACTTCTGTTATTTAGTAAGAATAGATATTTTAAATGTACAATCACATCACTCACTTAGTAAACATCTATGGGTCAGATAACTGCTAAGAAATAGAGATATTAAGATAAATGAGAGAATTTTTTGAAAGTTTTTTCAGTATTCCTTTTTTAGTTACTACTTTCTTGAAAATGTATAGTATACTATAAAAACTTGTAACTGAAATGGAGAAACTACGTTATTTATTAGAATGGGCAAACATATCTCTTGGTCCACATGAAAAACACTAGGGTGACATTGAAATTGGAGTTAGGAACAGGGAATGGATCAGACATGAACAGTGTCCTAAATAGGACAAAATTGTGTCCTAAATAGTACTCAGTATCCAAATTCAACAGTAATATTTGCAATAGCATTTCTTGCTGGTGTACTTACTATTTTGAGTCTTATTTAGTAGTAGAAGTCACAAAGCATCCTGATGTTCCCAGCATAGGTAGCTAGTTGAGGAATTTAGGGGAAAATACATGCAAAATGTGAACGAATTTTATCAGGTGAGCATGGGCTCATTTGAAAAACTGGCTTTTGGGCTTCACATTTTGGGCAATCAGCATGGTGGTCCCTTTAGTGATTATTTCACAGAAGCTAATATTTGCAGCTTTAGCTCCCTTTGAGAATGCAACCACTGTAATACTATCACATGTTGTTGAGAGCAAAGGAAGTAGGGAAAAGAGGCCTCTTTTCAGCTTTGCACTAAGTCCCATCGTTGGTCGTCTTTGTCCTGGTGGAGACAGAGGCGATGCAGAGAGAAACTTAGTGCCCAGCAATAGTGCAGTGCGTCCAGGCTACTGCTCCCTGGGGATGGGATTTCAGCTTCTGGCAAGGACCTGGGGAAGTTTATGAGCTTTCTTATGAACTGTTTTCTCTTCCCAACTTCTGAGAGGCTGTCCTCTTCAGGTCCAAGAATAGTGAGGCTGTGCTGCTGTCTATTCTGCAGACTCCATAATAAGTTGTGAGAAAACATGTCCCCATATATTTTAACTTATCTCCGTGGCCAATTGGACAATGAAAGGGCAATAAGCAAACTGTAAGGACTGTTTAAAAACCTGGTCAGTGTGAAGTTGGGGAGTTAAGTCTCTTGCCTAAGTTGCTCCCAGTCTGAAATCTTCTTAGTACACTGGCTGACAGCAGTGTTAGTTGGAGATCTCTTAATCCCTGTATAGATCAACATCTCTCTAAAATAAATCACTTGACTTTTTTTCTGTCTAACATTGCAGAGGATGGCTTAGGAGACTAACCTTTAGATCTGAAAAGTCTGCAGATGGCTTCTCTACTTGATAATTTTGAATTTTATTTAGCTTTGTTGGTCTTTTGAGCTTTCCAAAGGAAATAAATTCACCATTGAAATGCAAATATAAACATTATTTTCTTGTCTTGTGGAGTATATTTTTGCTGAAATAAGCAGATAATGTACTGTTTTTAAAGTCCCAACTACAGTGTTTTTATTTTATTTTTTTTACATTTAGTAATTCATGTATTATTCTTTCTAGGTAATTATAGAATTTTTCAGTCAGTAATTTACTAAGCATATATCATATTTTCAGTGCTGTGTAAAGATTGGGAGCATACAAAAGAAATCTGAGGCACAGTTCATGTTTTTGTGTTGATATAATATTGTAGAGAAGTTAAGCCAAGTCAGAGGAAATGTTCTAAAGAACAAGAATTAAATGTTCAACTGTGTAGTACTCACATGTAAGTCAATAGTGAATATGGATGAATGAATGAGTGAATGAATGAATAAAAGTGTTCTTTCAAGAAAGAAATCATTGTGGATTCTGTGTGTCATGGAATAGATGGAATAGAGCAGAACTGTGAAGAATGAATAGGATTTGGCAAGTAGACAGAAATGGAAGAAAAATGGTCCCAATACAGGGAGCAAAGGTGAAAAGGTAAAGGTGAGCATGCCGTGTTTGGGGCCCTGAGAGAAGAGGCCAGGGTGACCAGAGGACAGGCTTAGTATGAAGGAGGAATGAAAAAAATAAATTTGGGCATCCTCCCTTCTTTGATGTTGTTCAGTTGCCAAGTTGTGTCCGATTCTTTGAGACCCCATGGATTGTAGAGCACCAGGCTTCCCTGTCCTTCACTATCTCCTGGAGTTTGTTCAAATGCATGTCCATTGAGTCGGTGATGCTATCTAACTATCTCATTCTCTGCCGCCCCCTTCTCCTTTTGCCTTCAATCTTTTCCAGCATCAGGGTCTTTTCTAGTAAGTCGGCTCTTCTCATCAGGTGGCCACTGTATGATGATTCAGCTTCAGCATCCAGTCTTTTTTGAAAAGTGAATCTCAGTTCTGTGCCCGTCCTCAAATGAGGCTCATGATTGGTTTAATCCACTCATGACATTCTATTTCCCAGCCTCCTTTGCAAATAAAACAGCCCTGTGACCTCATTCTGGCCAACGTGAAGACAGTTGATAGCACTTATGGAAAAGCTTTTTAAATGTGATAACATGTTTGTGATAACATATTTTTGATAACATGCAGGAACTTCCCTTTCCCCTTTTTCTTACCTTGAATGAAAATGTAAAGCCTATAGCCGTATGGCAACTTTGCTACCACTAGGAAAAGGCTAAGAGGTGTTTTCTCTAATACCACCTAACTGCTTTACCTGTACCAAGAGAAGCCTGCTTCTGGACTTCCTGTTATGTGAGAAGAATCAAACTGTTTATATTTTATGTTATATAGCACTCTAAGTCACAGTTTTTAAAGTTTCTTATGGTGTTTCGACATTATTTTAAGATGACTAATCTGTAATAGTGTGCAAGGTGAATTGAAAGGGGTAAAAATTGAGGTGGTTGTCATAGCAAAATAGGCCTGGGATGAAGAGGTTTTTGTACAAGACTTATGGCGAGGGGAATAGGAGGGAGGCAGACATCTCTGGAAGTTGGGAGCTCCCCAGGTGGCACTAGTGGTAAAGAACCCACCTGCCAGTGAAAGAGACAGAAGAGATGAAGTTTCAATCCCTGGGTCGGAAATATCCCCTGGAGGAGGAAATGGCAACCCACTTCGGTATTCTTGCCTGGAGAATCCCATGGACAGAGGAGCCTCCTCTACAGTCCGTGGGGTCACAAAGAGTCAGACACAACTGAAGAGACAACACGCAGGCATTTATAAGAGAAAGCCACATAACTTTAGGGTTTCTAAACAGGAAAATTAGTGGGATAGCCATACCGCTTTAACAATATGCAGATATGATAAAAATAAATTATCTTTTAAGGCATATTGAGGTTTGGATGATGATGGACATCCAGGTGGAAATGTTCAGTAAACAGTTTAGAAATAGAGCATTTAAATTCAAGTGGTCTGTAGGGTGCCTAAGACCTTGGATGTGGACAGAGAGAAAAGTATTAAACAATATCTCCAGTTATGAGTTGAGAGGAAGAACAGAGGTTGGTAGTATAAACATGGAGACAGACAAAGGAGATAAGACAGTGTTGAAGATTAAATAGGGTTCAATGCCATCGAAGCAAAAGGCACTGGCGGGGCGCTTAAGAAATGCATGTTGCCAGGATGGATGCGGTCATCATCAGTATCCAATGCTCTAGAGAGATCAAGGAAAGTGAAGACTGAGGAGAGAAGTGAATCTGGTAAAAGCAGAACATGGATGATTTCCAGGAAAGGAATCTCTGCCGACTTGAGAGCCACACACATCAGCTGCCCAGATTTGGGAAGAAGATGGGGGGTTGTGAGTGGGAAGGGAAGGGAGTAGAAACTGAGGGTGGTAGAGAAAGGTCATTCATTGAAAAAATTGGGGATTGAGAAGGCTGATTCTTACAGAGGTGGTAGACTTACCAAAAGGTGGTTTTAAAAAGATTAAAAACCAGAAAGGAAGTAGTAGAAAGTTTCAAACCCAGCAAAATAAGGTTACTGTTGACGTTGGAGAAATATTTAATTTCTTTATTATTATTTTTAAAAATTAACTTATTTTTAATTGAAGGATAATTGCTTTACAGAATTTTCCTGTTTTCTGTCAAACCTCAACATGAATCAGTCATAGGTATACATATATCCTCTCCCTTTTGAAACTCCCATCTCCCTCCCCATCCCACTGCTCTAGGTTGATACAGAGCCTCTGTTTGAGTTTCCTGAGCCATACAGCAAATTCCTGTTGGCTATCTATTTTGCATATGGTAATGTAAGTTTCCCTGCTACTCTTTCCATACATCTCACCCTCTTCTCCCCTCTCCCCATGTCCATAAGTCTATTCTGTCTGTTTCTCCATTGCTGCCCTTGAATAAATTCTTCAGTACCATTTTTCTAGATTCTATATATATGCGTTAGAATATGATATTTATCTTTTTGTTTTTGACTTACTTCACTCTCTATAATAGGTTCTAGGTTCATCCCCCTCATTAGAACTGACTCAAAAGCATTCCTTTTTATGGCTGAGTAATATTCCAGTGTACTGTCTACAAGAAAGCCACTTCAGACCTAAAGACACATATAGACTGAAAGTGAGGGGATGGAAAAATATATTCCATGCAAATGGGAAGCAAAAGAAAGCTGGAGTAACAATCTTCATATCAGACAAAATAGACATTAAAGAAGATTACAAGAGATAAGGAAGGATACTACATAATGATCAAGGGATCAATCCAAGAGGAAGACATAACAATTGTAAATATCTTTGCACCCAATGTAGGAGCACCTCAATACATGAGACACACACTAATAGACATAACAGGAGAAATTGACAGTAACACAATAATAGTAGGAGACTCTAACACCCCACTCACACCAATGGACAGATCATCAAAACAGAAACATTTTGCTTTTAGGGAGATTCAGACACTCCTCTGAAGCTGGAGGCCAGGACAGCCATGGAGTTGTAGAAATTAGTGATAATAGCTATAAGCAAATATACTTGGTTGTGTCTGTCTTCACAGGGTAGGCAACATCAGGTGCTGGGAGCTGGGATGGTGGTAGGGAGAAGTGATGAGGGAACTTGGGAGGGATTAACTCTGGAGCAGCTATTGTGAGGATGTGTGTGAATGAAGCATCTGTGCAACGATCAACAGGCCTACCCTAAGTGAGACGACAACCATCCTCGTCAAGGGCAAGGCTGCCTGATACGGTGTCTTCTTTCTCAGGTGGTTCCTTAGCAGAGAACTAGAAACTGAGAAGGAGATCCAGCATTGGGTGGAGATTTCATGCAGAGTAGCAAAGGTGAGAGAGTCTAGAACAATGTTCCCGGGGAGGGAAGAGGGTGAGAAGTCCTGTGTGCCAGGAAGAGGGAAGACTTTCCAGAGGTCAAAGGACAGATGTGGAGGGTGTGATGAGGGGAAGTGGCCAAGAAAGGACCTGAGGAGAATAAATGTGGATCTCAAATGCCAAGCGGGACTGCCAGGTGGCTAGGGGTAAATATTGCCTTTAGTACTTGGACACAGTGGCTTGTTAGGAATAGAAGTTTAATTTGTTCTTTTTTCAAAGAAAAAAAGTCACTTGGATGAAATTACATGTTGTTTCAAAATATATTGGTGTATTATTTACTTAGAAATACAATTTAGGCTGAGTGTAAGTTAGGTACAAATCTAATAAGCTTTATGTCACTTAGGTAAGACATCCTAAATACGAAATAAAAAGCATCGACACACCAATTCCAGCAGTATTTTACCTTTCCACATATTCAACTATACTCTTGATGGACTCGGCCTGGGGTTTCTGACACTGTTTTCCAGTGTGTCTTCTACTAATCTCTATGAAGCACAATTTTTAAGAAGGTTCTTAAAAAGCACACTAAGGAATTAGCAGATGGCATATGGCCTGAGTTCCTGGTGTTACCTCCACACTGTAACTGAACTATATAAGAACCTTCACTTTCTCAGCTCAGGAGAAATCCTGTGAAACTCAAGTTTATATTAATTTGTTAAAGGATCATTTCTGTATATTGGGACTGAATTTCATGTATGTGTTATGCATGCATGTTCAGTTGCTCAGTCATGTCTGACTCTTTGCAACCCCTCAGACTGCAGCTTGCTAGGCTCCTCTGTCCATGGGATTCTCCAGGCAAGATGGGGTGGGTTGCCATTTCTTCGTCTAGATATATATTGGAACACCAGTTTTATTATATAAAAACTATATGTAAAAACTATATATACACAGTAAGGAATAGAAATGATAGATGTAACTCATGAGGACCTTAGTAGGTCTTTAGACTCTTGTCTTTAGACTCTTATTTTCTTCTGATTTGTGGAAGTGAAGCATTATCATGGCAGAAAATTTGAAAAATAGAGAAAAAGTAAAAATTGCTCCAGTTTCTTGGAGAATACCACTATTTGCTTATTTTTTGGTGGGTGAAAGTTTTTTGAAACTGAAATCATGTTAAACGTATCTTTGTTTTCTACTTCAGTCTGTCAGTTCACTTCTAATATGTCATTTTTTGAAAATTCTAAAATCAGAAAGAAACGGTGTTAGAAGAAAGAGTATGCAACATAAGAGGTGGCAGAAAGCTGAATTTCTGTGGGAGATGGAAAGGCTGACTAGCTCGCAACCCCTACTGTCTATTCGGAAAAAAGTGATTGCAGTGAGTATAGTCCCCATAGCCCCCCAATCTTTGGATGATGATTTAACTCTATTATGATTTATACTAAGTTCCTTTTAGGATTAACTCTAAGTATAGATAAAATTTAGTTTTCTTCCCTGGTTATACTTGTTTACTTACAGCCCAAAATATAGGAATAAATTTTGGGTAATGAGTTCTTTCATGTTGTCAGATTATTTTCCTTTGTGTCTGTTTTTTTGCAATATATTTTCTAGTGGAAATCAAATGTCTGTTAAAGTGAATCAACTGACTATTCAAGTCAGATTTGGTTTAATTTCCCAGTTTTTACTGAGTCTTATTTAGTATTCCAGTTTTTTTGAGGGCTAGGAATCCTAGGCAGTAGAGAATATGAAACATATTACGTTATTTTAGGTGGAAATTTGAACTCTTTGTAAGTTGGATATTTTGTTTTAATTAGTTCTACATAGGATATTTTCGGGAGAAGGCAATGGCACCCCACTCCAGTACTCTTGCCTGGAAAATCCCATGGACAGAGGAGCCTGGTAGGCTGCAGTCCATGGGGTCGCGAAGAGTCGGACACGACTGAGCGACTTCACTTTCACTTTTCACTTTCATGCATTGGAGAAGGAAATGGCAACCCACTCCAGTGTTCTTGCCTGGAGAATCCCAGGGACAGGGGATCCTGGTGGGCTGCCGTCTATGGGGTCGCACAGAGTTGGACACGACTGAAGCAACTTAGCAGCAGCAGCAGGATATTTTCACTGTTGTTTTAACTCTGGAAATATTTTGTCTGTCAGTTCATTTTGCTTTATAGAATTTCCACTTTGAAATTGAGGATGAAAAGGAATAATCATTTTGCATTGACTTATATTTAATATAAGCACTTGAGAAGTAACTAGCAGTGGGAGAGAAGGGGGAATATATCCATTGCTGTGCATTCTGGAGGAATGAATTTTAGTCAGAAACCAATGAGTCTGCCAAAGATGCAAATTTAATTTTTAATACATAGATATTTGCTTAGGAATTGATTTATTTGGACTCAAATGAAACATAAAAACAGATTAAAAATTGTCAGTAATAGTACATAACTGCCTAATAGAGTTTAGTTACAATTATTTCTGGAATAAAATACTCAGGGATGAAGTGGGATGTAAGGAAGTGAGCACAAATGTATCAGGGCACAAATGTACCACTTAATTTGATAGAGAGCTTCACTGAGGTATATATGTATATCTTACTACTCTTAATTTCAATTTAATTAGCAACTTCTTGGGGAGTTGATTTGAATTACAGTGTTTACTGGTGGAGTGCTAGCATATATCATTTGTCTTTTGCGATGTTTTCACAAGTTTCAGTTTGAGGTTGACAAACTATGGCTTGCAGACCTAGTGTGATCTACCCCGTTTTTAAAAAGTTTTATTGGGACACAGCCACATTCATTTATTTATGTATTATTTATGGTTGCTTTCATACTGCAATGGCAGAGTTAAATAGTCTCAACAGAAGTTACATGCACCAAAAAGCTTAAAATACT
The DNA here is from genome assembly GCF_023091745.1 of Budorcas taxicolor. NCBI lineage: Eukaryota > Metazoa > Chordata > Mammalia > Artiodactyla > Bovidae > Budorcas > Budorcas taxicolor. Next base: position 131,030,389 of record NC_068911.1, read on the forward strand.
GACTAGCTTTTTTCTGAAAAAGTTTGTCAACTCCAAGTTTAAGTCAAACTAAGACCTTCCCTTCTAGCATTTTTTAAACCTGACAGCATACAATTTCTTTAGAATCAAATTACCAAGATGCTAAGAAAGACAGAAAAGAAGTGAAAAGCCTGTTCACTTCCTTGGAGAATTCTTCAGACAAGACATATATAAATGAAATAACCAGAGAAAAATAAAACACTTTATAGCCAAGGACTAATCGTGTGATGGTAGCAAAAAACAAACAAACAAAAACCAACCCTTCTATATTCTGTATCATAAATGTATGTGAGTTGAAATTATTTCAATCTGGTCAGAGTCAGAGTTCTCAAAAGTACAATGTGAGCACACTAATATACTAGAACCTTTTTTGACTTTAAGGCTTAGAAATGGGAGCAATAGCCTTTTGCACACAGTTATATGATTAGATACAGGGTTAGCCAGAGTTCTAAATGAGTCTGGGACTTTTCTAGAAGTTGTAGAGTCAGAGAGTGTGATGAACTAGGTTTTTCTTGACTCTGAGCTTGGAAAGGGCAGTTAGGATATTTTTGTGATTGATATATAGGGATGCCCCCACAACTGCTCCTAGGAACCTAATTTGAATAACACAGATAGGGAGACTTGGGCTCAAAACCTAGTGAATTTCTATCTTCAAGGACTAAATGGAGTTAAGAAAAATAACCATATGTGGGGAAAAGGGTGAACTTGGAAGGAACACTAGAAGCAATTATAAAGTTACATGCAAGCATGAGCAACACAAGATGTATCTGTAACTTGTGTCATTTGCATTTAGTTTTGTACCTTAAAGTTCTTGCATTATAATAAAGTGGCTTCCAGCTTTAAACAGTGGGGCTCTTTCTATTCTATATTGAGAGGTCTGTTACAGAGCAGGGAGGTGGAAATCAGAGAGTGAAGTACCTGCTCACTTTACATAAGGTTTTCATGAGCACATTAGCAGATTAAGAACCTTGTAGAGGAGAAGCATTTTGTCACACTGTACCAACTACCAGTGCCATAGGAATCAGAAGTGGTGACCTGGATTAACTGGAAAAAACTTTGGAGAACATTATATTTTGTCTCAGTTTCTGAGAAGAGTATGCATTTGGTTTGATAGCGAAATAAGAGGGTGACTCTGGGACTTGAATAAGCGTGGTTCATGTGGAAGAAGAGCCTGGATGGAGTGGATGGCTTATGTGTCCAGTTGGGACATTAGTTGAGCAGCGAGAAGCATGAGGAAAGGGAGCAGGTGGGTGGGTGGCAGAACATAAAGGAACCAAGGCACCATTTTGGTCAGCGTGGTGTCTGTGATTCCATTACATTTACCTGAGGTGGTACGAGCAGATCTGCATGGGTTGGGAATCTCCGGGATTGTTTTGTTTGCTTCTAGTTGTGACTGGTGACAAATCACATTCTTGGAGGAAGGAACATCAAGTGCCTAAAATACAACAGCATAAATCTTCTCTCTAAACAAACAGCACCTGTAGCTTTCTGGCTCTTTACTCTAAACTTTTTGTAGAAGAACATAGGATACAAATAGTAAATAAACAAAATTACCTTCTGATTTTATTTCACTGTAAGGCTAGCTGGGAATCTGTTGAGAGCAGTCATAGAGCAAAAGAGAAAAAGCAAAGATAGGACTCTTTCTCTCGTTTCCCCAAATGGACTTTCCCGAAGAGTGTTGTCTTTTTAAGAAATGTGGGTGGCACACAGGAAGGCTTCCAGTGTGGCTTAACCATAAATTCTCCTAAGGGGGAAAGGAGTGCTGTCCAATAGCCCAGGATGTGGCAGTAGACTTGGCAGACGCTGTGGAAGCAGCAGGTGCTTACAGGTCCAGAAATCTCCAACTCATTAGGACGGCTGTAAATCACAGCATCTTTCACGCTTTTTGAGTGAAACTTGGCACCTCCAGTTTACTACTGTGTGGTGGTCACACCATCCCTGACTTCAACAATATTAATAGATGGCACCTTCTACTGAACAATGAAAGTGGGTGAGGCTGTGCCAGTAATGATGGATTGGGAGCCTGAAAGATTCTGCAGAGAAGAGAGCAAGAGGATGCCAAGAAATCCTGTCTTTTTGTAACTGAAAACTAGTAAATATGAAGAGTTGCTGGGCACATCTATCACCCAGTGTCACTGTGCCCTGGAAGAGCTTGTAAGAAAACTGTAAGACTATCTTTGACAAGGATGAATACCCCAGCACCTGGGTGGGTGTGGGCCTCACAGGCTGGGCTGTTTAGGGAGGGGTGAGGAGGTGAGGTTTTTGATTTGAGAATTGCCTCCTGTTGTGTTCAGACCGATGTGGAAAGGCTTCTGGCTCATACTTGCCTCATCAGGCCATGTAAATGGCTTCAGCTTAACGTGCAGGGCTTCTGTCTGCCAAGGCCTGTGTTTTTCTCCTCTTTTTTTTTTTTTCATGGTTATTATCATATGTAGACAATGGTAGGTGAGATTTGGAAGAAATTAAAGACTTGTGGAAAAACAAACTTTACCAGAAAAGGAAAAATAACTCTTTTCATTAGCCAGTAACATGACTAATATGTAGATGCTTAAAGATCCTTTATGTCTCTAGCATCTCTGGGAGGTGGTGGGTTGTAGGGAGCAGGGAGTGGGGAGAAAAGGAAAGAAAAATGTTATCTTCTATTTAAGTGTATAAAATGAATATCTAAGCAAAGGTACTATTTTGGGAACCTTCAGTTCAGTTCAGTTTAGTTCAGTCACTCAGTCCATGAATCACAGCACGCCAGGCCTCCCTGTCCATTACCAACTCCCGGAGTTCACTCAAACTCACATCCATCGAGTCGGTGATGCCATCTAGCCATCTCATCCTCTGTCGTCCCCTTTTCCTCCTGCCCTCAATCTCTCCCAGCATCAGGGTCTTTTCCAATGAGTCAACTCTTCGCATGAGGTGGCTAAAGTACTGGAGCTTCAGCTTTAGCATCATTCCTTCCAAAGAAATCCCAGGGTTGATATCCATCAGAATAGACTGGTTGGATCTCCTTGCAGTCCTTAGGAGTAATAAAAAGACAAGAAGAAAATAGTTGATAGAACTCTCTTAGTTTAAAGCAGAGTGTTAAAAGATTGTTTTGTCTGGTGTGTGCCATGAGAAGATTTCAAAATACAGACCTCATAATATTCCTTTGACTTAGATGGTGGTATTTAAATTAAGACTTAACATCTACCAGGTATTATTCATTCGGCAATTTGGCTGATATGAAATGAACTGGAATTAAAAATTCTTTTCTAGCCTTCCTCCTTCCAAAGTCTTTGTCTGCTTAATATCATTTTGCGCTCCTCACCTCTCCTTTTCTAATTCTTCCTTTATTTTCTCTCATACGCTAAAGAACATCTGAAACTCTCTTTAGAGGCTTCATGATCCTAGATTAAGCAGTTGTTACAAAGGTGTGTCAACACCTTTGTGGGCTATTTTTGATTTTCTAAAATTGGTTTTCTTCAAGTAGTTATATTTGAAAGTGCTATGCAGTATAATTATTTGAAAGGGAAACATTTTAATATGATACAGCCATAGAGAGTGGGAACTAAACTAAGTGAGGTCGGTTTCTTCCAAATTCAAATTGCAAAGTTTCCTGGCTTGAACATAAAATGAAGTCAATTTGAGGGATTAGGGATGATAAGAAAGCTATGAACAATGAACAAAGTCATTGGAAAGGGAATTGAAAAATGGATAACAAGAGGAACAAACAAATGGGTCTTCCATATTGATGGAGATATTAAACATTCAGTGGGTCTTACCAAAGAAACTTTTTATTTTGCAATAATTTTTATAGCAAAATTGTAAAGATAGTATAGATAGAGCCTGTATACCCTTTACTCAGCACTTGCTAATGTTAATATTTTATAGTTTTATATTTTAAGTGTTTATGAGTCTATGGTTTAGATGTTACTACTTTCTTATTTAATTAGGAAAAATCATAAATATGGAATTTTCTATTCAAAACTTCACATGCTTGTTTACACTTTAAGACTATATCCCATTATGGTGTAAATATTATAGCTGAAGAGTTACTGGCAAGAGAAAGCAGTCAAGAGACGGGGGGAAGGAAAAGGATTTTAGAGTTGGGGAGATTGAGGTTCAAATCTTGGCTGCCCCATCTGACTCCCAGTGTGTTACTTACCCTCTTGAGACTTAATTTTCTAGAATATAGAGTGAGGATGGTTTCCCTGGTGGCTCAGGTGGTAAGGAATCTACCTGCAATACAGGAGATGTGGGTTTGATCCCTGGGTTGGGAAGATTCGCTGGAGAAGGAAATGGCAACCCACTCCAGTATTGTTGCCTGGGAAGTCCCAAAGTCAGAGGAGCCCAGCAGGCTACAGTCCATGGGGTTGC